>NC_047516.1:13572590-14172590 GCF_902827115.2 Pseudochaenichthys georgianus | reverse complement strand
GGTTATTATTGTATCCCTCAGTACTTTGTCATGCCCCCTGTCCACTGTGCTGATCCTGCTGTCATCCCTGGTATTTGCAAAAATCCAGAAGAGGATAACAGTGTGAGACATTTGTATATCATTTACAGCAGCCTTATTTCTGCCTATTGGAGATGCTATCATCAAGCAGTCACAGTCCAGTCAGCCTTGGTTCTCCGTACTTCAGAAATATATTCTAGTTAGTAGGCTATGTTGTCTCGCATCAGTGGCCATATAAATTAAAAGATCATATATTTGTTTACCTTCTCAAATTACCGATGCAAGCATTGTCCAATCTGGAATTTCTGATATATAATAAATATGTTTGTCAATGCTTCCCAAAACCCATATAACCCTTACCAATAGGATCAATGTAAATGTGTTCTATAAGTTTGTTTTCTAGGGTCAGAGTTTGGAAAAGTTTAGGAGCAAAACCTTTAAGTACCTTACTTTATGCAAAGATTACGTTCTATAAACAATATGCAGGAGGTCTCCAGTGTTAAACTCACAGGATACGCACAACCACCCTCTTTAACCTTTCCCCTAAACATTTTGCATCACGCCCACAAGAGGAGCTTTTCAGGAATTGCAGTCCATAATAATTCAGTAGGGGCACTACTACCACATTTCAGTTTGGCTCTTACTACCCCTCCAACCCTTGTAAAAGTGAGTAATGACCTGCTCTGTGCCTTCATTTTCACACATGAACACCATGAAGCTGTCCAGTAAAATCCCTCTCATGTTACCGCACGTGCAGCTCCACAAGAGCATTTGGCAGAGCAGGAGTAATCATAATATGAACAGAACGATGTTACATACGCATATGACCAGTTTACAGTTACCACTATGCTTATCATATCTTAAATTGGCTCAAAAGATCATTGCAAAAAATAAACAATAGAGCAATAATGTCCATAAACGTGCACAACAGCACAGGAATAGTTCAAATTGTATATGGTGGTAATTGAGAGGAACTGGCATAAAAATCTCAAGCACTTGCTTTTAATGATGTCACAATTCACATGCTATGTCACGTTTGTAGTTTTGTCTGTGTTGGTGTTTTTCTTGTCTTTGGGTTTCCTGTCTTATTGTGTTAAGTGTTCACCCCCGTTTCCTGCCTGTCTGCTTTCTGTCTGTTTCCCTCCCTGATTACCCGATTGTGTTCACCTGTTGTCCTTGTGTTTCTCCTCCCCTGCCCGGCTGTTTCTCGTTGTCATGATTACCCCTTCTTGTATTTAGTCTTGTCTCTGTCTGTGTTCAGTGTTGGGTCATTGTTTGTTGGTGACGGAGTTCACCGGAGAGTGTTCTGTTCGGTATTTATCTGTATCCTTGAAATAAAGGGTTTCTCAAGAGTTATCTGCATTTGGGTCCTGCTTCCTTCACTCATCCGTGACAGAATGACCCAACCAGGAATGGACCCAGCAGACAGTTTGTACGCTGTGAAGTACAAGTTAACATGCTTGAGGAATGACTTTCGATATGCCTCCAGTACGGAAGAGAGGCAGTCAGTTATTTCTGCGGCACGCCAGGAGGTAACCTCAAGGCCCTGGTTGAGGGAGTTGCTCCCCGAGTGGGTGGAGGACTTTTTGGGCAGCGTTGAGGTCAAACCTTTTTCCCTGCCTGCTAGCTCCAGGCATGCTAGTCCCCTACCTCCCAATTCCCAACCTGACACCATACGTCTCGGCGTTTTCCGTCTGGAGTCAACCTCTGCTTCTTCCCCAGTTCCTGCTCCTGTTCTGGAGTCATGTGCTGGAAGTCGTCAGGCTTATGGAGGCCCACGGAGTATTCAGGCGGCTGCTAAGAAGAGTCGTCGCAAGGCCAGACAAGGAGCACGGGCCCCAGCAGCCATGGTTCCAGTCCCAGTACGGGCCCCAGCAGCCATGGTTCCAGTCCCAGTACGGGCCCCAGCAGCCATGGTTCCAGTCCCAGTACGGGCCCCAGCAGCCATGGTCCCAGTCCCAGTACGGGCCCCAGCAGCCATGGTCCCAGTCCCAGTACGGGCCCCAGCAGCCATGGTTCCAGTCCCGGTCCCAGCAGCCATGGTTCCTGCCCCAGTGCAGGCTCCCGCAGCCATGTTTCCGGCTTCGAGTCCGCCCCACACAGTCATGATCCGGGCTCCAGAGCTGGATCATACAGCCATGTTTCCGGCTCCAGGGCCGGCCCCAGCGGCTATGGTCCCGGCTCCGGGAGCGCCCTATACGGCCGTGTTTCCGGCGTCGAAGCTGGAGCTTATAGACAGGATTCTGGCTTCAGCAGCCATGTTTCTGGCTGCTATTCCGGTCCCTGCAGCCAGGGTTTCGGCCCCAGTTCTGGTCCCCGCAGCCATGGTCCCGACACCAGCTGCCTTGGTTCCAGACCCGGATCTGGTCCCGGCTGCCACGGTCCCATCTCGGGTTCCCTCCTCTGGTTCCTCCTTGAGTCCCCTCTCTAGTTTCCCTCTCGAGTTCCCTCTCGAGTTCCCTTCTCTAGTTACTCTTCTAGTCCCTCCTCTAGTCTCTCCTCTAGTCCCCTCTTTAGTCTCTGTTCGAGTCCCCTCTCTGTTTCCATCTCAAGTTCCCTCTCCAGTTCCCCCTCGAGTCCCCTCTGTAGTCCCTTCTCGAGTTCCCTCTCTGTTTCCATCTCGAGTCCCCTCTCCAGTTCCCCCTCGAGTCCCCTCTCGAGTTCCCTCCTTTAGTCCCTCCTTTAGGCCCTCTAGTCCCTCCTCGGGTCCCCTCTCTAGTTCCCCTCTCGAGTTCCCTTCCCTAGTTACTCCTCTAGTCCCCTCTGTAGTCCCTTCTCGAGTTCCCTCTCTGTTTCCATCTCGAGTCCCCTCTCCAGTTCCCCCTCGAGTTCCCTCTCGAGTTCCCTCCTCTGGTCCCTCCTCTGGTCCCTCCTCGAGTCCCCTCTTTAGTTCCCCTCTCAAATCCCCTCTCGTGTTCCCTTCTCTAGTCCCCTCTGGAGTCCCCTCTCCAGTCTCCTCTCGAGTCCCCTCTCAAGTCTCCGCTCGAGGTCCCTCTCCATTCCCTATTCAAGCCCCTACGCAAGTGTCGTTGGAGGTCCCGCCGTCTACTCCCCTGCCGGGGGTCCTGCTAACCCTGTGTCCTGTGCCGTTGGAGGTCCCGCCGGCTACTCCCCTGCCGGGGGTCCTGCCAACCCTGTGTCCTGTGTCGTTGGAGGTCCCGCCGTCTACTCCCCTGCCGGGGGTCCTGCCAACCCTTTCTCCTGTCCCGTTGGAGGTCCCGCAGAATACTCTTCTGCCGGGGGTCCTGCCAACCCTTTCTCCTGTCCCGTTGGAGGTCCCGCCGTCTACTCCCCTGCCGGGGATCCTGCCAACCCTGTGTCCTGTGTCGTTGGAGGTCCCGCCGTCTACTCCCCTGCCGGGGGTCCTGCCAGCTCTGTGTCCTGTGCCGTTGGAGGTCCCGCCCTCTACTCCCCTGCCGGGGGTCCTGCCAACCCTGTGTCCTGTGCCGTTGGAGGTCCCGCAGAATACTCCCCTGCCGGGGGTCCTGCCAGCTCTGTGTCCTGTGCCGTTGGAGGTCCCGCCGTCTACTCCCCTGCCGGGGGTCCTGCCAACCCTGTGTCCTGTCCCGTTGGAGGTCCCGCAGAATACTCTTCTGCCGGGGGTCCTGCCAACCCTTTCTCCTGTCCCGTTGGAGGTCCCGCCGTCTACTCCCCTGCCGGGGGTCCTGCCAGCTCTGTGTCCTGTGCCGTTGGAGGTCCCGCCGTCTACTCCCCTGCCGGGGGTCCTGCCAACCCTGTGTCCTGTCCCGTTGGAGGTCCCGCCGTCTACTCCCCTGCCGGGGGTCCTGCCAGCTCTGTGTCCTCTGCCGTTGGAGGTCCCGCCGTCTACTCCCCTGCCGGGGGTCCTGCCAACCCTGTGTCCTGTGCCGTTGGAGGTCCCGCAGAATACTCCCCTGCCGGGGGTCCTGCCAATCCTGTGTCCTGTGTCGTTGGAGGTCCCGCCGTCTACTCCCCTGCCGGGGGTCCTGCCAACCTTTTCTCCTGTCCCGTGGGAGGTCCCGCAGAAGACTCTTCTGCCGGGGGTCCTGCCAACCCTATATCCCGTGTCGTTGGAGGTTCTACCGGGGGCCCTGCCAGCCCCATGTCCATCACCGGTCTCGCCGGGGTTCCTGCCAACTCCTGGTCCTTTTCCGTGGGGGATCCTGCCGAAGCCTGTCCGACCGGCTCCGGGTTCTGTCCGGCTGACACCGGGTCCTGCCCGATCTCCGGAACTGGCCCATCAGCGCTTTCCTGCCCGGCCTCCTGATCCTGTCCGGTCGACACCGGCTCGAGCCCGGCCCCCTGAGAGCCGCGGTCTTCGCCCTCGAGCCCGGCCTCCTGAGAGCCGCGGTCTTCGCCCTCGAGCCCGGCCCCCTGAGAGCCGCGGTCTTCACCCTCGAGCCCGGCCCCCTGAGGGCCGCGGTCTTCGCCCTCGAGCCCGGCCCCCGGAGAGCCGCGGTCTTCGCCCTCGTGCCCGGCCCCCGGAGAGCCGCGGTCTTCGCCCTCGAGCCCGGCCCCCTGAGAGCCGCGGTCTTCGCCCTCGAGCCCGGCCCCCTGAGAGCCGCGGTCTTCGCCCTCGTGCCCGGCCCCCTGAGAGCCGCGGTCTTCGCCCTCGGCCCGACCCCCTGACTCTTCCTGCCGTTGCCTTCGCCCTCGGACCCGGGTCCCTGACTCTTCCTGCCGCTGCCTTCGGTCCTCCATGGTCCCCACCTTGGACTCTGTTTTGACCCCGGGCCGTCCGCCCGAGACCCCTTCCTGGTTCTCTGCCTTGTCCCCGGGCAGTCCGCCCGAATCCCCCTTTTTGGACTGTACCTTGCCCCCCGGGCCGTCCGCCCGAGACCCCTTCCTGGTCCTCCGCTGTGTTCCTGGGCTGTCAGCCCAAGACCCGTCCTCCGGACCCCCTCCGCCCACCCTGCTTGGGGTTTTGGACTTTTTTGTTTTTGTTTTTTTAGGGACGTCTGGAATCCGTCCCTTGAGAGGGGGGTTCTGTCACAATTCACATGCTATGTCACGTTTGTAGTTTTGTCTGTGTTGGTGTTTTTCTTGTCTTTGGGTTTCCTGTCTTATTGTGTTAAGTGTTCACCCCCGTTTCCTGCCTGTCTGCTTTCTGTCTGTTTCCCTCCCTGATTACCCGATTGTGTTCACCTGTTGTCCTTGTGTTTCTCCTCCCCTGCCCGGCTGTTTCTCGTTGTCATGATTACCCCTTCTTGTATTTAGTCTTGTCTCTGTCTGTGTTCAGTGTTGGGTCATTGTTTGTTGGTGACGGAGTTCACCGGAGAGTGTTCTGTTCGGTATTTATCTGTATCCTTGAAATAAAGGGTTTCTCAAGAGTTATCTGCATTTGGGTCCTGCTTCCTTCACTCATCCGTGACAAATGATGTCTAAAAGAAAGTGTCTTAAACACACCATGCTGTGTTCGAAGAATAAAACAATTGTTATTCAGAAACTCTTTTATCAGTTGCAGATTCTTCTTCCAAGGAAACATCATGGGAAACTAACTTTGTTATGATGGGAGAGAAGTTAGACAGACAGACAGACAGACTATGTTATTTTTGCTTTAAAAATAACAATATAGAAAAAAAACAATATTTACTTCTGGACTGTCATAACACCATAATAATTGGGTTCATATTAACCTGTAATTTTGGATTCTTATTTCATTACTTTCGTGAGGTGACCGGTTGGATGTACTTCAAAAGTTGTAGGGGCACAGAAGTGTGTTTAAACCATAAGCCATGTGGTCACATGCAGCTTCAATAAACCAATGATTTCACATTGGTATTCAGAGTGGAAGTGCCAAGTGCATGAATCATTCAAGTCAGGGAAAGCAGAGCAAATGTTGAATTGCTAGTGTGTGTGCAAGTGCGTTAAAGTGTGTGTTATTCAAAAGGGAAATAATTTGTCTGTGATTTTTGTGTGAGTGTTTATTTATGTATGTGTCTGCATTGAATGGGCATTTGCATGAATGTGTGCGTACACATGTTCTGTATGTATATACACGCCAATAAGCACACCATTGAAAGCACAGAAGGGGATGCATTTTGCATCTCTCTCTCTCTCTCTCTCTCTCTCTCTCTCTCTCTCTCTCTCTCTCTCTCTCTCTCTCTCTCTCTCTCTCTCTCTCTCTCTCTCTCTCTCTCTCTCTCTCTCTCTCTCTCTCTCTCTCTCTCTCTCTCTCTCTCTCTCTCTGACTGTGTGACCAGCGACAGTGAGCTTTAACATGTGCTGACAGCTAATCAATAGCAGATAGTGTTTTTTTGCTTTTAGGGAGAACTATTTATAACAGACTGCACCATCACTCTCAAAACCAAATCAGATATTTCTGCGGGGCGGACCAAGTGCTGCACAATCATGCTTCACAGAAGTCAGTGTGCATGTACAGACTGCTGATCATCATCATTGGAAGCTGTTAGAGCAATTTTATAAAGGAGAGGTTTTAAAACATGATTTAAAAATAGCAGAGTCAGCCGCTCTGATGCTCAGTGGAAGGCTACTCCAGAGCTGAGGAGCCAGCACTGCAACATTTCAATCGCCCTTTGTTTTTCACCTTGACTCTGGAGCAGTTGGAAGACCCTGACTTGCAGACCTGAAGGCTCCTGTTGAAACACTGTGGTGTGGGGAGATCATTTATTAACCGTGGTGCCAAATAATTGAAAAAGGTTCGAAGTAAATGCGAAGAAGCTAACATTTGGGTAGTTTGTGAGAGAATAATTAGGTTTTTGTCAACAGTTAGCTGCAGAACCATGACAAATGACTTGGCTGTTTAGGTAAATGAACAAGGCATAAGAGTAAATGAGATGAAATAATAAAAGAGATCATGTATAATTTTCTGCGTGTTAGAAAAGGACAGAACTAATATAATGTTGGAGATATTCCTCAGTTGATGAAAACCCGCTTGGGCTAATTTTTTTACATGATGCTCCAGGCTCAATTAGCTAGGATAACATGAGGCCAATGAGAAGCCGTTTTTTAAATGAGACTTGTTCAAGGTCAATGATGAGAACCTCATTAGAAGATTCAGGGAGAATCTACATTTGTATATGATATGGGCAGCGATGTATTTGCTGTAATCAGAAGGTTTAAATGAAAGATACAGCTGAGTATTATCCACAAAGCTATGGAAGGAGACGGTATGATAACAGATGTTCTGTCACAAAGGTAGCACATACAAGGTTACCGAACAGGTCCCTCTCTCACCCGCCCTGCAGCTGAGCGACTCATTCACACCTTCATCTCCTCCCGCCTTGACTATTGCAACTCACTCCTCTACGGCATCAGCACTACATCCCTCAATAGACTCCAGCGTGTCCAGAACGCAGCCGCCAGACTCCTCACCCACACCAAATCATGGCATCACATCACCCCGGTCCTCAAAGAACTCCACTGACATCCCGTTTCACACCGCATCCACTACAAACTCCTGGTCCTCACTTTCAAAGCCCTCCACCATCTGGCCCCCCCTACCTCACTGACCTCCTCATCCTCTACCAACCACCCCGGTCCCTCAGATCTACCTAAGCTGGTTTGCTTTCCATCCCCAAGGCCAAACTCCGGAGCTTCGGGGATAGAGCCTTCTCTGTGGCAGCCCCGAAGCTCTGGAACTCCCTCCCCCAAGACCTCCGTGAGTCTGAGTCCCTCACCCTGTTCCAGTCCCGCTGAGGTCATCCAATAGTTAAACAGAACAAGCAAGTGGGTCAGCAGCCTTCAGTAATTAATATGTGACACTGAGAAGGGCAGTTTCTGTAGCTTGAAGAACAGTGTTCAGTGTTTCCCCTAGGTTTACTGCCTTGGCAGGGTGCTGCTCGGGTACCCCCCCAACGGGGAGGTGCCCCGAATTTTTGTTTTGAATTTTTTTTATCCTCTGGAGCAGCCAGAATGTAGTGTGTGTGTGTGTGTGTGTGTGTGTGTGTGTGTGTGTGTGTGTGTGTGTGTGTGTGTGTGTGTGGACATGTTAAGAAGGCAGTTATGTCAGGAGCAGTAAAATGATGCTATTTTGATTCAATAAGACAATCTGTTGATGCATTTGCCAAGAGAAAGTGAGTTAGAGAACTCCCTCACCATGAACATCAATCTATCTTTATCACACACACACACACACACACACACACACACACACACACACACACACACACACACACACACACACACACACACACACACACACGCAAGCAAACACGCACACACTTACTTCTAAGCTCAAACTCACTCTATCTCTGTCACTCCCTCTTCCCCTTCTCACTGCTCCAGCCTTTCCATCATCCCTTACTCTAACCCCGCTTTACTCTCCTTAAGTCGTTTCCACTCTGTTTATTTCCCACCCTTCGGTCCTTCCCTTTTTTCCCTCTCCCCCTCCACCAACCAGTGTTGTGGCAGCTGTCATGTCAACTCAATTCACTAAAGAAGTGCCTCTCCATAATTACCAGGTGGACTCAATCATAAATCTTACATGTGCTCACACCATGCATGCTGATAAGGAGTGACACTTGCTTTTGTTCACAGCCTGTAAATCAGTCAGCCAGCTAAAGAACCACTATGCCAGACAGTTATACAGGTTATAGATGCACATTATGTAAAATAATGTTATCTACTCAGTCAGACACCCTCAAGTCAAACATTAGCCAATTGGCCAGCAATTCAGACCCAAATCAAACTGAATTTAACATACCGTATAGGCAATTATCTAGAAAGCAGGTAATCCCATTCACGAGTAGCATACAAATAGGTAACATAATACTGTAGGTATGCCATACATTTACATATTAGCTGGGAAGACATCCATTCAGAGTGGAAAATTGGCCTAGCATAATCAATCACTTAATGCGATTATATTGCAGCCACAAAATAATTAAAATCACAATGAAAATGTTATATTACCAACCCTCCATGCTGCTGGTTTATCCTGTATCAAAACCTACACAATTACATGGAAAAAATGATAGATTTTGATTAATTATCAACTCATGGTGCAGCAATCATCATTATTAAAATATCTCTTGCTACTGTATCTCACATTAAACCCAAGCTTTGCAATAAAAACAAAAGACATGAATGGCAATGGTATTTTCCTGTTATGCTTCCATATTTACATTTCCCAGGTCTGTGACAACAAAGGATGACGCATTGAGAAAAAAAAATGTAGCAGTCCGATCCACATGTTTCCTTCTGTAACATCCTGTTTCAAGACTAAATCAATTGAATTATGAATCAAAGACACCCTTTGTAAAATGGTTTTCCTTTAACCAGCTGGACATTTTATTGCACCCTGACATTCAGTCAGCCAGCAGGCCGGGCAAACCTCATCCTGCCGTCGTGTCATCATCCCTGTTGCCTACCCATTAAATTGGGTCAGTATTAACAAGACCCATGTTGCTGCTGTGGGAGATTCAGCCCCTGAAGCTGACTCTGTGTGACAAGACCTACGTTACATAAGGAAGAAGAGGAGACCGTGGAGCCAGCAAGGCATCTCTGATGGATCTGTTTGTTTTCACTTTGTCTGTGGTTTACGATGACTCTGCAGTTTAGGCTGCTCACCAGCATGCAAGAGGGCACATGCAGGGCCAACACGTATGGAAATGAATACTATACTGCACATATGTCTTTCAGTTTCCCTTTGTGTCAGTCACTATTAAACAGCTTGTTTTTAAATATATTTAATTCAGTCTTTATTTATTCCCTTCCCTCCATGTATTATACAGCTTGAAGGCTTTTATTGTATTTGGAAATCTGTTGTTGTAGATGTACTAGTTTAATAACTTGTGTACAGAACATTAAGTGTAAGCTTACAAATAAACAAAAACCCTTGCCACTATTTTTATTTTCTCTACAGTGAGTAATGCTTGAACATAAAACAACTATCATGACAGCAGACATTACTAAAACAGGGTTTGTTCTAAATAACCTTTACTGCAATAATCATTCTCGCTTATGCTGGAATTAATCCACAATATCATTTTAAAATGTATCGTTTTAGAGCCAAAGTGTCATCTGAGCATTTACTGTATAAGTGCCGATGCAATAGATGGCCAGAGACCAAATTGCTTCCTTAGATTTACCACCACTAGAGATTTACAAATGTATAATTCATGGCAGGCTGACACAAAGTGTAAGTGTATACAGTAGGTCTCTCGAGTGTGTGATGCTTGACATGTATGTTGAAAATGTAAGTATATAAGAAAACCTTCAAAGAATAACTGTAACGAGAAATCATTAATTATGCATGGTCTCAGTCTAGCTTAAAAAAAACACCATGTATGTTTACACTATGTATTTTGAGTGTCCAACTAGAAAGCATCTTATGTTAAATAATCAAATCTCATTAAAGCTCACATCTTCCTACCTTTCCTATCAATACAAAACATATCGTTTTTTATCTCATTCATTGGACCTGGACCATCTAATGATTAGTTGTGGCTGCACAGGGTTCTGAATAGCCTCCAAACCAGCACCTCCCCCACTAAAATGTGTCAGCAGCAGGGCCGCCTTGATGCACGGGCTGACCTGGGCTGAAGCCCAGGGGCCTAATTCAATTTTTATTTTTTTTATTTCGGGTGTTTTTAAAAAAAGTCTTGGCTTTCAGAATATGAAACTTTTATTTCCAAAATCACACGATAAATACATTTTTGAAGCTTGTAAAGGGAAGAAGACAGCTCTCCCTCGCCACTCTGCTGTTCCACAGCGCCGCTTCCCCTCCCTCCGCTGAAATTATTAATGTAAGGCGTATAGTAATCATAGATAACACGGCAGGGTCCGTTACAGTTTGTTTTCATCTGATTTCAAATAAACAAAGTCTTGGCTTTCAGAATATTAAACTTGTTTCAGCAAAATCAGATGATAAATACAACTTTGAAGCTTGTAACGGCATAATTACAAGCGGAGAACGGAGTAACTTGAAACAGCCGGTGTTTCTTAATCAATCAGATCGATGGATTCCAGAGATTTTTCTCAAAAATTATGACTCCGTAACAGTCAGTGGGCACCACTTAACAGCCAATCAGAATGAGAGTATTGTAGCGACCCTGTATAGAATGCTGAGGGTGTCACTCAGGCATCCCCCGTCTCTCTGCCAATCATAGAGCTGCACAGTGATGCTGGTTGAGGTGCGGTCCTGTGGTTGGGGGAGCAGATGGGGGAGGGTGGGAAGTTGTGACGTAGATACTGATATATATATATGGGTATGTGTGGGAGTTAGTGTGTGTGTGAGGTTGAACCCACAAGCTTATACATGAACTTGTGATCATCTGTGAATAAGAAGAGTTATTAAAGCCTAATAACTTGAAGCCTGTTTCCGACTCCCTTTGTGATTGTTACATTGGTGTCAGAAGTGACTTTTCGAAGGGAGGACATCTATCCTGACGGGAGTTCGTAACTGCGTCACGGAGCTAGCCGGTAAGCTAGCAGAGATGGAAAAGTTCAGCAAGATGGGAGTGAAGCAGGAAAGTAGTGATGGAGAGGAAGATGGAGCATGCGGGTGGTCAAAGGACATGAGTGGGGAGTTCATGAGTGCACGGGAGGCGAGAGAGCGCCTGAGAGAGTCGGCGGTGAAGATGGCTAGGGACGCGGGAATGTCGCCGTCTTCAGCGTGCCATTTCCAAGCTGGATGTAAACAACAATGGCGGTGCCCATCAACCAGTAGCAGCCACCGCGTCCATGAAAACACCCAAATACTCGGGTAAGGCAGACTGGGAGGCTTTCCATGCCCAATTTGAACTGCTTGCACATGCCTGGGGGTGGTCAATAGAGACTAAAGCACTACAGCTAGCTTTGTGCCTCACAGACGAGGCTCTTTCATGTCTGCTACTACTTAGCCCTGAGGACTGACACAGCTATGAAGCGTTAGCGGGGGCTTTGAAGAGGCGGTTTGGACAGTGTTTCCCGACAGAGCTGCTCCGGAATGTATTGAGTAACCGCTGTAGAAAGTCTGGAGAGATGCTGCGTGCGTTGGCTAACGACGTGGAGAGCCTGACGCGGCGGGCGTATGCACATATGCCACCCAGAGTGCAGAGTGAGCTGGCACGTGATCAATTCATCAGGGCTCTCCTCCCTGCGGACTTGAGGGCCGAGGTACAGCTGCAGCATCCACAGTCCTTGCAGGCGGCCTTGGAGATGGCTGTGGAGAGAGAGAATGTGTGGAGTGGAGCTGCTAGGAGCAACGGAGGGCCGGTACCACCGGGTGTGACGAGCTGCAGAGAGGAGGAGAAGCCTGCATGGGTTACCGAGATGACTGAAGTGATAAGGGCTGTTTCTCTGCAGCCAACATGCAGACCAAGTACCAGGGTCTGCTGGGGGTGTGGTCAGCCAGGACATTTGGCCAGAGACTGCCCCAAGGCACACCGGACCCAGGGAAACGACGTGGGGCCCGCATAAAGGAGAAGATGCGGAACCAAGCCGAAAAACTCCCCAACCAAACCAACGCTTTATTGTCACCAACACAGACATCCGAGGAAGGAGCCCGACAGCACAGCCGGGGGAGCCAGACTCTACGCCTTCCTGAAGAAGATGACAGCACATGCGTGGAGCCTGTTGTCGCGGTGGGCCGTGCTGGTGGTGGGGATTCCTGTTATGTCCCTGTCGCTGTGGAAGGTGTGCCCTGCACTGCACTGGTGGACACAGGCTCTACAGTAACGGAGCGTCCACACTACAGCTTCAAAAAAAGCTTGGAGCTGGGCGTGTCTGGAGCTTGGGGATTTTATTCAAGCAACACGACCAACAACCAATCACATGAATCTCCCGCCCCCGACATACAAAGCAAAAAACCCCGGGGATTTTATGGGAGCAATATATATATAAACTCCCCAAACAGGCGAAAACCTACCAGTTTCCCCCACTGTCTCTGCCACCTCCCTCCATGCCTGGTTGCTCCGGTTTGTATCCCGGTAGGTGAAGAGGGTCTGGTCATACAAAACCGGGTGATTTGCTACGGCGATAGTTAGTTTCTCCTCCAACTTTTTTTGAAATATAGAAATGAACGGCGGGATATCTCTCCCAGCTTAGACGCGGTTTGATTGGCTACGGCTTCAGCTGTCAGATTTTCAGAAACGGGATTTGATTGGCTGGCGCTGGCTACTCCGGCGTCTCCGGCGTCAGAAGTTGAACATTGTTCAACTTCTGACGCCGGAGACGGCGGAGACGGACTGCTCTGCTACCCACAATTCAGTTCGACGAAAAAGCGAGGCAACGTGACGTCACCCCATTGAAAGTGAATGGGGAGATTGGAGTTCTCATTCATAACACTCCGTTCGATGTCTCACTATGGGATGCGCCTCATCGCGGAGCAAACAGAAGCATCAATCTCATTACGCCAATCCTGATTGGCCGGTGATTCTTGGCGTCAACGTCAGGGGAAATCACCCCCTATAAGTAGCCTGCGCCACGACGCATGCGTCATTCAAACACCTCTTCTCGCTTCAGAGCACATCTCGAACGGTAGCCGGGCTAGCTTAACAGTCCACAGACTGAACCCAAAGCTAATGTCGGTCGACGGGCGTTAGCCGGCTACCAGATTCTCTCACAGAAGAGTATTATAGTCAACCTCGCCGTTCTTCCTCTGGAGTAAGGTAAGGTTTTGACTTCAAGTTAGCAACACACCAGTTGCTAACTTGTGTTTTTTCCCTCACTACCGACACCACGGTACCGAGGACACTTTTTTCTTCTCTCTTCCACGGAGGAGAAAATGATTACAGGAATATTACCATACCAGGTAATATCTTTGAGAGAAAAAAGACCCACGCTGTCCTTTTTTCCCCCGGATTAAAGATAGATCGGTAAACATTTTTTTCTCAAACGTACCTGTCATGAGCGGACCCTCTCCACGCCTCACGGCGAACGCGATGGATGCCTCTCCCCCTCACACCAGAGGAGTCAGGAACTCGGAGGCTCGGCGCTGCGGTTGCGGGTTGAAAGTGTCAGGCACAGACTCACACCAGATCTGTTCGTCCTGCCTCGGGCTGGAACACGCCCAGGAGGCCATCGACAACCCTGGCTCGTGCGGACATTGTGCCCGCCTCACCGTGAAGAGCCTCCACCGAAGGTTAGCGCAACAAGTTAACCTGTCGGGACGGGACCCCCTCATGTCCACTGATCCGCCGACCGGCAATCAAGACACGGGGACGACTGCCGCAGAGATGGAGCCCCTCACCGCGGTCTGGGGCTCACCGACAGCGGCACCCGCAGAACCGGAATCCCGCGCCATATCAGGCCGAGATCCGGTGGCGGCAAGAAACGCGGGAACGGGGCCCCACGCTATACCAAGCTGGGGCTCCCGACTGGACCTCACCACGGTTTCACCCGCGGAAGATGTCCTGGAGATAGACTGCATGGAGGACGAAGAGTACACCTCTGAGTTCCTCCTGTCTGACTCGGATGAGCAGGAAGACGACATCTTCATGTCATCGACTCAGGCTGCAAAGCCGGGAGCGATGGCTGCTCCCCCGGGCGACAGCACACCAGCTTCGCCCTGTCTCAGTATGGACCTACAAGCCGTGTGTCAGCGCGCTGCGGCCAAACTAGACATCCCATGGCCCGAAGTGGCCAAGGAGACCTCCAGGTCCCGTTACGAGGGAAAACTTTTTTCCCAAACAACGAGGGCAAAGAGGCAACTCCTCCCGGTCTTCCCGGAGATGTTGGATGAGGTGTCGGTCTCGTGGAGAGACCGGCCCTTTAGCAACAAGGCCCCAATCCAGGGTGCCCACTCCCTTGACTGTGACGGTATGGAGAGGCTTGGCCTGCTCCACATACCACCTATGGAACCGATGGTGGCAGCCCACCTCCTACCGAGGATGGGCCAGCCGCCAAGCAGGAACCCCACGCTGCCAGCAAAAACGGACCGATTCCAGTCTACCATGACGGAACGGGCCTACAGAGCCGCAGCATTGTCCGCCAGGGCTCTGAATGTTTCCTCGATGCTAACCGCATACCAAGCGGAGCTCTGTGAGGATATGTCGAGCAATCCTGGACCGGCCACTCTGGACGAGATAGCCGCGGTCACAGACATTTGTCTCCGTGTCCAACGCTGCGCCGTCCAGGCCACGGGCAAGGTAATGGGGATCATGGTGGTGCAGGAAAGAGCTAGATGGCTCAACCTCACCAACCTCCCAGACCGGGAAAAGGAAAATGTGCTTGACATGCCCATCGTTCCCGAGGGGATTTTCGGCTCCGCTCTCGCTTCCATGCAAAGGATGTGCGAGTCGAAAAAGAAGGAAGACGAGGCTCTCCACCTTTGTCTCCCTCGAAGGGTCCAGCCGCGGCCTTTGCAACGGCGGCCCTTGGCCCACGCTGCACCGCGCTCTGCTGGGTTCAAAGTACCAGGACAGCAGAGGGCGCAGCCCGCCCGTGTCCCCAGCCCAGGCAGGAGACGAGGGCGAGTTGGTCTAGAAAATCTCCGGCTCCGTCTGTAGCCCAGGCACAGCCGACCCAGAATTTCGGCCAGCAGGCGAGGAAGAAGAAGCGAGCGGCCTGACAGCCCCTCCTTCTCCCCTCCGTGACGGAGCTGGAAGTTCCTTCCCCGGCTCTAAATGTGTCCCCGCCGCCTCGAGAGATGCCTCAACGCCATCCTCAAGTCCGCACAAGACACATGTCACATCGTTATTGTCTGAATAAACCATTTTCCGCTGACGCATCCAGGCTCCGGCCAAGGGCGCAGCCCAAAAAAATGAAAAGAAAGACAATAAACAGTCCGTTAACCATAAATCCCCTTCTGAGAGCAGCTACGGCCTCTCTCAAAAGGCAGATAATAAACGGGTCTGTGAAGGCACCACCGCCACGCGCATGCGCAGTGCCGGTTGGGGCTTTAAGGGCACTACCGCCACGTGCGTACGCAGTGCCGGCTAGAGCTGTAAAGAACGGCCCGTCAATCCTTCCCCTTTCAAGAGCAGCTACGGCGTCTCTCAAAGGACGGATTATTGACGGGTCCGTGAAGCCACCGCCACACACATGCGCAGTGCCGGCCAGGGCTTTAAGGGCACCACCGGCACGCGCAGGCGCAGTGCCGACCGGAGCCGTGAGGGCACCACCGGCACACACATGCGCAGTACCGGCTGGAGCTGAAAAGGCACCTCCGTCACGCACATGCGCAGTGCCGGTCGGAGCCATAAGAGTGACATCCCAGCTGGCTCTAAGGAGCATACAGCAGGGGATACTCACGATGTCTGCCTGGGCTTCTCAAAACAGTTATAATTTATCTGTTTTCACAAACCCAGTGAGAGTCAACCCACAATCTGGAGAGAAGGGTTCTCTCTCTCCCAGAAAGAAGGGTTTTATCTATAAAACCCACCGGGCGGAGTCAGATTACGGAGGAGAATGTCCTCGTAAAGCACCCGCTCAACATGGGCCTCATAATAAAACTAAACCCCGAACGCCACGCCATATGGAGAGTTTTGGTGATTATGAAATGCGTAGTGGCACTACACCCGACTTTTCCAGTGCGGGACGCGCCTACGGGTGCAGTCCTTTCACGGAAGGTGGTCACCACGGACGCAGGTCAGACGGGCTGACAGGGGACTTACGAAGGTCGCCCGGTGAGAGGTCTCTAGAACAGAGACTTCCAGCGGGCACGCGTAAATTACCCGGAGCTTTTAGCGGTGTTCCCCACCCAAAAATGCTTCCTGCCTTCTCTCAGAGGACTTCATGTCCCCGTGAGGATAGACAACACGATATCGTGTATGAACCGCCAGGGGAGTTTGCATTGTCTCCAGTCACACACACTGGCACATAGGGGTGGGCGATATTGAAAAATATGTTATCACGATATTTTCAGGCAGTATCACGATAGACGATATATATCACGATATTTTTTCATATCGGTTATTATGGTTATTTTTCAAGTTACTTAACAGTACAAGCACCTACAAGGTAACAGAAACTAAAACAAAAAGGAGTAACAGACCAAAATAGCATTTCAAGCTAGTTTTATTTCAGAAATGAAACCCTGAATGAACAAGTGAGCAGTGAACATCAATAAACATGAAAAGGAGGGTAAAACATAACTAAGTAAAACATAAAAAAAATCAATGAGGAAAAGTCAGTGCCAAATAATTAAAATGTAAACTTTAGAGTAGACTTGAAGTGTAATAAAAGACTTTAGCATAACTGAAGGGAAAAACATAAAACGCCACAGCGTCAGTTATGTCTTTCCACCGTTTGCTAGTCTTTTCATAAGGAGCCCCTTTATGAAATGCCTGCCCTATGGTTGCTCGCTGCAAAGAAAGGGGGCGGGGACTTTGGGAGCGTGTCAAACAACTCGGACTGAACGCAAGCAGAGGTGCGCTGACATTGTGAAATCGATCGGGCTTGATATATGGTGAAATTAAAATCAGTAGGTGAGGCTGGGGGAGCGGGAGGGGAAGAGGCTCTCCGTCCGCTGTCATAGCCCCCTGCGCCGCGCACGGAGAGCCTCTTCCCCTCCCCTTTTTTCAATTTTTTTTTTTTTTTTTTATCACGATAGGACGATATCTCTGAAAAAGCATATCGTGGAGACCTAATATCGTCACGACGATATATATCGTCATATCGCCCACCCCTACTGGCACACAAACTGATCCCTTGGAGCGGCAGACGTCTCCTCTATCTGAGAACGACACAAGTACTGGGTGTTATGCACCTAGGGACAGAATTACTGTCAAAAGGTGCACCACTCTATGCAGACTGGACTCCTCATCCAAGGATCGAGAGTCCGCTGTGGGTGCGTTACGGCGGAGCCGCGTTAAATCTGTTCGCAAGGGGAGAAAATGCTCAATGACAGCTGTTCTCTTTAATGCACGATTTAAACGCACCGTTAGGCGGGGACGCACTCGTACACGATTGACCTCCGGGTCCTCTGTACACGTTCCCACCCCTGGTTCTGTTCCCCTTAACTCCGGCCAGAGTGAAAGAGCAACGCCACACATGTACTCTGATGTTTCCACCCTAGCCCGCAATATACGGGCTGGCGGGGATATATCAGCTGTTGTGCGGGAAGCCATGGCAGCCCCCACCACGCAGGGACAGATTGTCTCAGGCGGAGAGGGCGATCCTTCACCCACGCCCAGAGCGCGGGGCACTATGGGCCTGACCCGTGAGTGGTACAATCTGAATACAGTGGGACTCCCTCAGAAGGTGATAAACACTATTCAGAGTGCGAGAGCTTCCTCCACCAGGTCTCTTTACGACTGTAAGTGGAGGGTGTTTGAGGAGTGGTGCCTTCAAGAAGGGCACATCTCTTTTCAATGTCCTGTCGGGGTGATTTTATCATTCCTACAGGACTTGATCGATAAACACAGAGCTTTCTCCACGATCAAGGTGTACCTGTCTGCTATTGCTGCATGCCATGTGGGCTTTGAGGGTAAGACGGCTAGCCAACATCCTTTGGTTTGCCGTTTTATGAAGGGAGCGCGCAGGCTCCTCCCTGTCTCCAGGTCGCTGGTGCCCTATGGGACCTGGCAGTGGTTTTAAATGGGCTCAAAATGACCCCATTTGAACCCCTGGAGGGAGCTGACATGAAACATCTGTCACTCAAGACAGTGCTGTTACTGGCCCTGGCATCCGCTAAACGGGTCAGTGATATCCATGCACTGTCTGTTCATCCCTCATGCACTCAGTTCGCCCCAGGGCAAACGAGAGTGTTGTTGAAACCCAACCCTGCCTTTACACCAAAGGTGGTTGGTTCGTGTACCCCGATTGACATTGAGGCATTTCCTCCGCAGCTGGTTTCCTCCGGGGAGCAGCAGCAGGATCTATTGTGTCCAGTCCGGGCTTTGCACACATATATGGACAGATCAAAAGAGCTTCGTCTTAATGACCAACTCTTCGTGTCCTGGGCTGAACCTCACAAGGGTAAGCCTGTTACTAAGCAACGACTATCCCACTGGATCGTGGAGGCGATTGCTTTGGCCTATACGAGTCAGAATCTGCAAGCACCTTCGGGTCTGCGGGCTCACTCGACTCGGGGCCTGGCTACATCCTGGGCTTTGTTCAAGGGTGTTTCCATCCAGGATATCTGTGCGGCGGCAAGCTGGTCTTCGCCACTCACTTTTGTCCGCTTTTACAGGCTGGACGTCTCCGCTCCAAGCGTGGCCCGAGCAGTGCTGGGCACCTTGTTGAGTCGGGACTCCACCTGTTAAATTCTGGTTGATCGGTGATCTTCGAGATAAGCTTGTCTGGCAATACGGGAGCTACAATATCCCATAGTGAGACATCGAACCGAGTGTTATGAATGAGAACTATAGGTTACTTACGTAACCCCAGTTCTCAGAGTAACATGAAGTGAGATGTCTCACCAGACGGCCCTCCTTGCTATGGTGAAGCGAGAAGAGGTGCTTATTTTGAATGACGCATGCGTCGTGGCGCAGGCTACTTATAGGGGGTGATTTCCCCTGACGTTGACGTCAAGAATCACCGGCCAATCAGGATTGGCGTAATGAGATTGATGCTTCTGTTTGCTCCACGATGAGGCGCATCCCATAGTGAGACATCTCACTTCATGTTACTCTGAGAACTGGGGTTACGTAAGTAACCTATAGTTTTCGACGCTGTCGACGCTGTAGTGTAGACGGGCCGTAACCCTGGTGAGAGCAGATGTGTTGCCCAGTGGGACTATGTTAGAGCCGACAGCGGTGCGTCTACGCACAGTCAAAGGAGAGCTGGCGCCTATGAAAGGAAGAGGCAACTCGGTGGGGGGAGTTGAAGTGCAGCACCCCGTGTGGATAGCGGATGTACAGGACCCGTGTATTCTGGGTTTGGACTTTTTGAGGGCGTCTGGCTGCCACCTGGATCTTCAAGCAGGCACAGTGAGTTTCCACGGGGGGCCTGTGATTACTATGACCCGTATCCACAACCCTGCTGAACCTGCGGGGAGACCCCCTACACACACCGTGAGTACCCTAGAAACTAAAGAAAATCCTCCCTCCTTTCCCGTATCCCCGGTGACGCCCACCCAGCACAATTCCGCACCTGTCACCCCCGGACTGTGCCACCCAATGACAGCCCCCCCCCCAGTTACCCCAGACTGGGGTGGAAGAGGTTCAGTCTGCAGTATTGGAGGTGTGGAGGAAGAACTGTGGCGGCCTGAATCCCAAGCAGCAAGAGCAATTGTGGCATCTTCTGCTAGAGTTCCAGGGCAGTTTCGCCATGAATGAAGAGGAGGTGGGCCGAACGCATCTGGTATAACACGAGATTGATACAGGGGACTCGCGTCCCATCAAGTGTCGCCCGCGCCGACTTCCCCTTGCTCGTCAGCAGTCTTGCAACGAGGCAGTGCAGAGCATGCTGCAGGCAGACATCATCGAGCCCTCCGAGCACCTGTAGTCATGGTCCCGAAGAAGACAGGTGGCTGGCGGCTGTGCTCAGACTACAGACCGGTGAACGGGGTCACCAAGAAGGATTCATACCCCCTTCCCCACATCGATGAGTCCCTGGACCTGGTCGCAGGGTCATCGTGGTTCTCTTCCTTGGACCTCCGCAGTGGGTATTACCAAGTTCCTCTTGCCCCAGGACACAGACGCTAGTGGCGTTGGTGTAGGCGGAGTGCTCTCCCAGACTACACGAGAGGGGGTGCGGGTGGTGGCATACTTCAGCCGGGCGTTCAACAAAGCAGAGTGACGATACGGCGTCACTCGCAGGGAACTTTTGGCAGTGGTGCTGTCTATCAGGCACTTTAAGTACTACCTGTGTGGTCAGTCGTTCACGGTGAGGACTGATCACTCTGCATTACAGTGGCTCATGACGTTCAAAGAGCCAGAAGGGCAGGTCGCCAGGTGGCTAGAAGAGCTCCAAGCTTTCAACTTCAGGGTGGAGCACCGGGCTGGGGTGCGCCAGACAAATGCAGACGCTCTCTCCCTCCGCCCGTGTGCCGCCGGCGGATGCCACTATTGCGAGAAGAGAGAGACTCGTGAAAAGGAGCTGCTGGAGGAGGACATCGTCTGTGCGGCAGCGCAGCAAGTGGAAGAGGTTATCTGCCAGGAGCTCCAGACAGTGGACGTGGCAGAGTGGAAGCAACAGCAAGAGCTGGACGCCGTTCTACAGCCTGTACTGCAGTGGGTTGAGTCACAGCAGCGGCCACCGTGGGAGGAAGTGGCAGTGCTCTCCAAAGCAACCAAGGGGCTGTGGTCTCAGTTTGAGACTCTACGTCTGTGTCAGGGCGTACTACAGCGGGCGTGGAAGGAGCCAGCAACAGGGGAGAAGAGGTGGCAAGTGGTGGTCCCGAGGGGTCTGCAAGAGGTCGTACTCAAGGCCATGCATGGAACGGCAGGCTCTGGGCACTTTGGCGTCACTAAGACTCTCCGGCGCCTTTGACAGGGCTGCTACTGGGGGCAGTGCCGGAGGGATGTCGAAGACTTCTGTCGCCGCTGTGATCCGTGTATGGCTCGGAAGGGCCCCCCTGGTCGTTCCCATGCTCCGCTGCAACAGTTTCCCGTGGGGGCCCGGATGGAGAGAGTAGCGGTTGATGTGGTGGGGCCTCTACCTTTGTCAAACAGGGGTAACCGCTACGTTCTCACGGCCATAGACTATTTCACAAAATGGCCAGAGGTGTATGCTCTCCCTGATCAAAAAGCAGAGACAGTTGCAGAAGCCTTGGTGGCTGGCATGTTCAGCCGGTTTGGAGTGCCGGAGACCCTGCACAGTGACCAGGGGAGAAATTTAGAGTCCCGGGTGTTCGCCTCCATGTGCTCATAACTGGGCATGCACAAAACACGCACCTCCCCCTTGCGACCTCAGAGCGACGGACTAGTCGAGAGATTCCATCGCACCATGGGACAGCAGCTGGCCATCCTCATGTCTCAGCATCAGCGCGACTGGGACGAGCATCTGCCCCTCGTGCTCATGGCATGTCGTTCTGCAGAACAGGAGTCCTCAGCCTGTTCTCCTGCCCTCCTCATGTTGGGGAGAGAGCTTCGAACCCCTGCTGTTTTGGCGTTTGGTCAGCCACCAGATTCCCTAGACACGCCTCCAGGGTCTGAGTACGCCAGGAGACTTCAGGACCACCTTGATTCCGCTCACGCCTTTGCCCGCGATCAGCAGAAAAGTGCTAGAGTGAGACAGAAGCGGAACTATGACACCAGGACAAGAGGGCAGCATTTCCGGGCCGGGGAGCTGGTTTGGGTCTACAGCCCACAACGGAAGAAAGGCCGGTGCCCAAAACTGGACAGTCAGTGGGTTGGTCCCTGCAGAGTACTGGAGAGGGTGGGGGAAGTGATCTACAGGGTGCAGCTGCCACCAAAGGGGAGAAAGGTTGTGCTCCACAGAGACAGGTTGGCTCTGTACAGAGGAGTCGCTTCTCCACAGGCCCAAGGAACATCGGGGCCCACAGCCGCCCCCTCGACACCCCCACTCAGGTCCCCCGGCGAGCAGAGCAGCAGTCCCCCATCAGGGACTGAGTGTCCCCCCATTTTCTTTCCCCTTTTGCCGCCTGGGCCAGAACCGGCAACCCCTGTCCTCCTGACCCCAGTCCCCCTGCCGAGAAGGCAGTCACGACCCCCGGGTCGTTTCAGAGACTTTGTTTGGTAGTAAAGTTATAGTGAGACCCCTCGGTTCCTGTAGAGGGCAAGAATGCGCCCTGGTCTCACTGGAAGGGATGGTAGTCCACCCAGACCTTCCTAGTAAAAGTACAGTGTGTAGTTATAGTGTTTGTGCTGAGTTTTATTTGTTCCTCGTGGGCGAGAAACGTTGTAGTGGGGGGGGTAGTGTAGCAACCCTGTATAGGATGCTGAGGGTATCACTCAGGCATCTCCTGTCTCTCTGCCAATCATAGAGCTGCACAGTGATGCTGGTTGAGGTGCGGTCCTGTGGTTGGGGGAGCAGACGGGGGAGGGCGGGAAGTTGTGACGTAGATATGATATATGGGTATGTGTGGGAGTTAGTGTGTGTGTGAGGTTGAACCCACAAGCTGTACATGAACCTGTGATCATCTGTGAATAAGAAGAGTTATTAAAGCCTAATAACTTGAAGCCTGTTTCCGACTCCCTTTGTGATCGTTACAATATGTTTCACATGTGACGTATTCAAATTGCGAGTGATTGAGTGACAGGTGAAGGTTGTTTAGGAGAAAATGTCGGAGAAGAAAAAGTTTGAGAGTGGCGCTCCGAAAAGGAGTTTCGAGACAAGCAGCTATTACAAAACATGTCGAAGCTTACAGGTTATTTTAAACCTGTAGGCCAGGATGAGGAGGAAGGACAGATTAGTTCTGTACCGAGCGGCAGCGGTGCTGGTGTCGGTACCATATGTATTCGCATGGCCGTATCTACCATTGAGGTCACCGAGGTCCGGACCTCGGTAATATTTTCCAAGCTGTGTATAACAAAACTTGTGAAATAATTGCACTAAACGGGTTTCTTTGTTGTACTTCCATTTACTGACGATGGGGGCACTGCATAATTACGTTGCCTCGATTAAAGCAAACAGAAGAAGACGACATGTATCAACAAACCACCGCAGCCCGGACGTGAACCGGAGCAGCGAAGGAGTGATGAGGTATCTAGAGATCTGAGTCCAGCGGGCTGCTTGTGTTTCTGTTTATCAGGACATCTTATGACTAGCAGATCCTGTGTGAACGCTCTACGTTAGTCAGTGGACGTCCGACAACATGCACACTAACTTATATTGCAGCTATAGGCCTACTTTGGTTTACATTGCGTGAATAAACTAGCTATAGAGCTAAAGTTAATTACATTCATCCAATGTCAGAAGGATTACCTTTTAACAAACGTTTTAATGTTTTTCTTTCATTTCAATTTGAGTAAAACATTGAAGATATAACATTGTATTGTTTTCTTTTTATACTGACTCAGATATAATGAAAAGACTACGTCAGTCGAAGCTCAGCTTTGGTAAGGAAGAGACAGGACAGGCAGAGAGAAAGAGAGAGAGAGAAAGTGATGGAAGTCAGTGAAGAACTGCAGGTACAGTCACACAAAAGAATGTAGGCTTAATAACCCCATCTATCTATCTATTTATCTATAACAATAGTCTTCATTTAAAATAGGCATAATTGTAAAACAACATACATCTATTGCAGTTATGATTTCATAATAAAACACCATTTGCTTACATCTTTGTTCTCTTTTGAGAATCAAACAAAACAGATTTAAAAAAAAAAATGCAAACAAACAAGTGAAATGAACTAAATCAATCAATCAATGTTTATTTATATAGCCCAATATCACAAATGTTACATTTGTCTCAGTGGACTTCACAGTTTGTACAGAATATCAGTATGACAATACGACACCTTCTGTCCTTAGACCCTCTGTCTTTAGACCCTCTGTCCTTAGACCCTCACATCGTACAAGGAAAAACTTCTGGAGAAAACCCACAGTTTAAATGGCTGAATTGCTTTTAATTCACTGGCAGGAGCGACAAGTGAGGAGGAGCAAAAAGTGAACAACGAGGGAGAGATTGAACAAAGAGAAAGAGTAGAGGACAGAGAGAGTAATGAACAGGAAGAAGACAGAGAGACTAAAGAAGATGGAAGAGAGAGTGCAGGTCCTTCTGCATGTCCAGATCATTAATAGTAACAATCAACTGATTCTTATGTATTACACTTTCAAAAAGAATTTATGCTGCATCCACTGACATGGTTTGAAATCAATATATTATCCAATGTGTGACCCCCCACAGGACTTAAAAAGCACCTAACTAGATCATGAAAATCCCAAAAATCTCGGGGGTAGGCTATCTCCCGAACCCCCCTAACATGTTTGGACCTCGGTATGTAGGAAATCCTGGATACGGCCCTGTGTGTTCGGGGTAGCATATGTGTTCGGGTTCCGTCTCTTACCAATGACGTCATGACGTCACGCATTGTGATTGGCTGTACGGTAATTTACCGGTAATTTCGACTTATATTTCCATTGAAAATGCTAACCGCTAGCCGCAAAGCTAGCATCGCAGCCACTGCTCCGTTTTCGGAGACTTTGCACACGTTTTTCAACAAGCTAGGAGTATGGGAGTACTTCCATTCGCTTCGTCTTGGTCTGTAGATGTGATTTGATGTGTCGTGTGTCCCCCAAAAATAACAATCGACAGTGTAAACATAATTATGTAAATAACCCAATTTGTGTTCTGTGAAACGCACTGCAAAAGCAAACAGTGTAGAGACCCCCCAAAACATCCTATGAGCACTCCCTGAGACATAATGCCAGCACTCTGTATATGTTGACAGCAACAGAAAGTGGATAAAAGAACTTGCATGATAGTTTGAAGTTATCACAGCATGGGTCCTGTTCCTGCTGCTGCTGCTGTTTGGACAACAATGATGGGCTGTTGTACAAATAGGACGTGAGGAAAATAAGGTTTGACAGCTTGGATGGAGAGTGAGAAAAGCAGAAATAAAAATTCATGGGGACAGAAAAAATATGAAAAGAGGGATATGTATTGGATTGGAGACATGGATTTTTTTTCATTTGGTGTGGATTTTAAAAACGCGACAGTGAAGTGACCTGTGAGGAAAGATCAAACACATGCTAAATATAGCTCCTCCGATCTGTGATGATGATGCCTGTGCTGCTGTGATAGAGCCTGAGGCCTCTCCGCGTCCATGAACTTTCTCACTGGTCTTGAGACCTCTTCCCTCGGCTCCATAAATCTCCCCTAAACAAACACATCTGGACACGTAGACAAACTCTGACTCACAGCGATCTTACAAAAAATAATGTGGGAAGAAATCAAGCACTGAACGGTGTCATGTCTGCCACTTTACCCCTGATCATGTCACTGTCATTTTATCTAGTGTTTTGGATGAGCTTTGTTTAACCCTTTCCCCCCCTACATGTTTTGATGGTTATGCAGGGTGCAGTGGTGCAAAAAGGAATACATTACTCAGATGTTGATAAAAACAAACACAACATTTTCATCTGTTGCATGGTTACAGGAAGATAAAGTCATCAAAGGGTACCAGCAACATGAAGGAGAGTGTAGTCCTGATCCCATGGTCCTGAATCAGTCCTCTAACATCTAATAGTGATGCACTCTGAGCCTAATCAATCAAATATAAGGGAAATCACTTTGCATGTCTTATAAATGGATGTTAGCAGCATTTTCCCCAGCAGAAACATATTCACAGTATTGACCGGTGATGATTAACTAAGCTAAATTCAGAATAATTCCTCTACTCAGAATGAAGTTGTATAAATCGATTTTTTTTGTCAGAGTGAAATTCCAGCTATATTGAACATGCTTGCCTATCTCTGCAACAGCTGGGGTCATAGTGTTGTATATCATCTGCTCTATTTATACTGTTATATTTCATCTTTATTACTTATTCCTTAAGTCCTTGTTTGTTTCTCCTGTGTCGATAAATAGTCAACAGTATGTTGTGGCAACGAAGTATAGGTATAGAATCGCAGTGCGCTGAACTAACATGGCCTATTGATAAAACATTCTGCTGGTATGGCTTTTGAATCTGATATTGATGCCCATATCAAACCTTGTGCTGATCACACCTACACACAATGAAAAAAGTGTAACAGATTGTACTCAAAGCCCATGAGCCACAACGCCCATTGTTTATTCTCACAAAAACACACAAAGATACTTTTACATGTGGAGAATGTTTTTGTTTTTTTAATAATCCCCAAGTAAAGCCTCTGTATTCTAAGGAGGGTTATAATCCTGTTCTTCCCAACCTGCCGAAAATGTGTAACTGCAAAATACTGCAGGATCTTAGTTGCACATTTAAGTTATCTTTCAAAACTTAAAGTTAAAATAAACTGTGTTAGTGCCAAAACCCTAGTAGCATTATAGTGTCATGTGACTATCAGCTGTAAATACTGGATATCATTGTAGACCTTCTGCGGCACTTTACAGTAGATTAGTGTTAATTTCGTCAGCTATTTTTTAATTTAGTTTTAGTCTTAGTCCTGTGTTAAATTTCCTTTTTAGTTTTAGTCATATTTAGTCACCTTCATCCTGTTTTTATTTAGTCGACTAAAAGTCTGAGCATTTTAGTCGACTAAAACAGTAAACATTTTAGTCAAGATTTAGTCGACTAAAAGTCTGAGCATTTTAGTCTTATTTTAGTCAAAGAAAACTAATTATTTTAGTCTACTTTTTGTCAATGAAAACTGTCGAGTCTTTTTTAGTCATCAGATTATATAGAACATTTCAGTCAAACTAGTCTAGCCAAAACCAATAATTTGTCATTTTAGTATATAAATAAATAAGATTATCTTGTCCTTATTTGATGAAAAACACAGGCTGAATGATTAAGAAAGCAGCTTTGCAGAGAGTATCTGGTCAGGTTTGTGGTGTTTTTACCAGCTGTGTTATGGCCACATTGGGGGGGTATTCGGTTAACGCGACCACTGCTCCTAAGCCCTGTTGTTGCCATTTTATTTTCTGTTAAATAAGGTTAGTTAGACCATGAGTTAGACCCGAGTCTTCCTGACAGTTCATATTGTGCTGCTGCCCAGTGTAATTCAAATCTCCCGCCGCGCGCAGCACAGAAACAGCTGCTGCTCTGCCGCAGCACCGGAAATGGAACTGCTGGGAGAAAAACTGACTATCAGAGATTTAACGTTATCTTTGATAATATTTCGTCTCCTCATTTTTCGTCAACGAAAGTAAAGAGAGATTTTGTCATAGTTTTTATTTAGTAAACTACATTTTCGTCTCGTCACTTTTCGTCAACGATATTGCATGATTATTTCGTTACAGTTATTGTTTACTCGAAATTAACACTATAGTAGATCTCTAGTTTTGTTTCCGAGCACCACATACAGTACAGTATCACACCGTATTCACACCGTATTCACACCGCAGGACTTTCCCATGTACAGTTTTTTCACTAGTTCTTTAGTTCCGTTAGTACCAATAATGTCGCGTTCACACCGCCGGGACTACTCAGTGCCGGGAACTCTTTTGGAACTCTTTTGGTACTTTTTAGTCCCTGCTAGAGAGGTGGTACGAACCTGGTGACAAAAGAGTGCCAATTTCTATTCTATTTCTATTGGCTGGGCGAATTGCAAACCACGCCCCGTTAGACTCTGAATTTGTTTTGTTAGGCAGCCATTTTTTCCCTCGCTACAAAACCACATCCACACCTGAGCGAGTAGGTTGTTTGCAGTTATGACAACACGTACAGCACCGGAGCGGTGGAATGATGAGGAAGTGTCGGCGCTTCTGTCAATTTACTCAGATGCAGGGATGCAGCAGCTTCTACAAAAAGCAGTTCCCAACTCTAAATGTTTTGAGCGATGTTCGTAAAAGCTATTTGAAATGACCATCGACTCGGGCACGCTGCTGTGGGAGCTCGCTGAAACGGCGGATTCAGTCGGCTGTGAAGTGAGCAACGACGAAGGTAAAATAAACTACTTGTACTGGGGTTTTTAATATGCACATTACTGGTCTCAGATGTACTTTTATTTGCTCAGTAGATCGAGGTAGCCATGAGCAGGCTGAACTGGCTAACACTGTTAGCCAGCCCTGAGCTGGCTAATAACATAACATCTAACTAGCTATTCTCGGCCGCCATGAAAACGTTTTGACTTGTGAATAAGTGGGCAGTGTTTTCTGTAATGTGCTTCACTAACTCATGGCACTACATTTGTTTGTTTCAGGCGAGGCGGGACAACTCGCTGGATTGGAAACGAGTGGACTTTCCTCTCCCGATCGCAACAGCAGCCGTTGCTCGTCTCCCTTTCCATCAACCAAACGCAAAAGTACGTTCACACACACTGTAGCTTCACAATCACGTTTACTTCCTTCATGGTACAATTATGAATTATGAAACACCGTGGAAAACGTGTTTGCCTAGGCAGGCGTTTACACTTTTCGCGCCCATTTTACGCTCACAAAATTGTAAACATCCGGGCTAGGTCACATGACTTCCGGTAAGAAAACGTAACGTGTGTCTCTCTCTTGTGTGTGTGTGTGTCTGTGCCTAACCCTATCAGTCGGAATAGCCCTAACAGCCTGACTATGTCCCTTCTGCCTGTAAAACTACATGGTGATTTAAATAATGTTTCCTCTTAGGAAAGCGCGCACAAGACACACATGATGAGAACTTCTTTGCCACCACCGAGACTATGGAGGACAGGCGTGCCATGGCCAGCAAGGCGATGCACGAGGACCAGATGATGCTTTTACACAAGGCCCAGGAAACAGAGGACAGGGTGATTGCGATGATGGAGCGCCAGGATGAACGGGACGCAGTCTTGGCACAGCAAATGGAGCAACAAAAGGCTTTTCAGCAGGGGTTTCTGGGAGTGCTTTCAGAGCTAGTGAAAACAGGCCTTCCTCCCTGTAGTATTGTTTTAAATATTGACACACAGCGGTGTTTCCTGGACATGAAAACATTCAGGGCTTAGCCCACAGTTCAACTCTTACAGTGCTATTTTTATATATTTGTTATAAGTGTATTTTTTTGGGTACATTTGATTGAAGTTTATTTTCTATTGTTATTATATATATATTGCCACTGTTTTTTTAATACTGACACCTAACTTGCACTAAGGTGTGTCTGTTACATTGTTTTGAACTTCATCTTGATGATGTTGATGCTGAATTCACTATTTAGTAGATAATCATGTGACACTTTAACTTTGCACTATGGTCTGTCTGCTGAGCCTACCTATTGTATTTGCCAGTGTTATGTTTTGATACTGACACTTATTGATCTGCTGCTGATAAATAAAAGATAACCTCCATGGCGATTTAACAGATAATGTATCTTGCTTATTTCTCCTCTGACACTATCTTTACAGTGACCTGTGTAGCATCCTATAAATCACATGTAAGTGATTATTCTGATACCATAATGTTTCATCGGTTATAAACTGGCGAAGCTTTAGTTGTGTCCCACCCACAATGTGGCTTTGAAATGGATAATTTCATTGTATTTCAAAACGGCGTCCATCAACACAAGCACTATTTATGTATTGAAAGAGAAATGGTTAAGTTTGTAATTACCAGTGTTGTGAGTTCAATATTTTAATTAATTATAGTAAGGGAACATCTTAGGAGTTAGTGTACCGAGTTCCTCTCAGGAGGATATATAATAAAGGTGTGTTAACTGCTGAGCCTATTTAATGTGCATATGACACCTGGCAGTTTGTTATTATATTGCCACACTGTTTTGATACTGACATATTGTCTTTGCACAAAGGTGTGTCTGCACTATTGTAATTGTGCCTGTCTTGAATGTGGTAAATAAAAGAGAGAACCAAATGCACTGTACAAAGCCTTCCATTGTCCTGGAAAGGTTTCATCAGCCATCTTTGCAGGGGGTAGGCTGAGTCCCCAAGAATATAGTAACCCACATCATGTCCCCCAATATTCCTTGTTACATGAGGAAGTAGACCACCCCTATCCACAAAACTAACCAGTGAGGACATGCTGAACACTCTGCTATCATGCATGCTACCTGGTAAGCCAACAAAAACACTCCAAAAGAGGCCCCTAGCATCCACAACACCCTGCAGGACGAGCGAGTGCCAGCCTTTGCGGTTGAAATACTTGTTATGGTACGCCTTCGATTCCGAACCAGCATTGCACTTACAGCATCCGACGAGTGGGTCAAATCCCTAGTTGGCTGCAATAACCCAGTTACAAAGCTGTATAACATGAGCACAAAGACAACAAGCTCATTGAACTCCATCATGTCTGAGGTCTGAAAGTAAACAAACGCCTCATACAGCGGGTGGGCTTTATACCCCCTCCCCCGTGTAGTTCTTCTTCTCTCGTTTTTTTGTTGTACTCGCCGTGAAGTGGTTTTGCGGCCTGCCAGTAAACCCAGAGAAGAAGAAGACGAAGTGACGTCAGCGTAATCGTGCCTCAGGGAAAGTACTGCGGTGTGAATGCGATTGGCACTAGCCCCCTGGCGGATTTAGTGCCGTGGTACTTTAGTGGTACTTTAGTGCCGGCACTAAAGTACCGCAAATCCTGCGGTGTGAAAGCGGTTTATGAGCTGATGTGGAGATCATTAACAGCGATTAGTAATCTCTATTTAAAGGACTTCACACACCAAAAGCAGTTTGGAAATACAGGTTTAATAGTTTGTACATAAATGTTCTTTTAAATAAATATATTAGCACATTTCTATTATATTTATGTAAAACAAGACATTTGCATCAGAAATATATTCATGAAATGTATTTATTTATATGCTGATTCTATTTTCACCTTAAAAGACATGTTTGTGGAAGGAATGATTTATATTTAAATCCTGAAAATGCAGTTTGGAATGCTTCTGCATTCATTCAATAATATTGAGACTGATCTGACTCTATAGACTTTTATTCAGAGAAGTTTCAATAATTCAATCCGGTCTTTTTCAGGATTACATTGACACAGTTACACATTTAGACTGGAAGCTGCCCAGTCTGATCTGCTGGCCATCGAGTAGCTCCACTGAAGCGGTCAGGAGTATAGGGTCTTGCTCAATGGCACAAGAGTCTGTGTTTGTGTATAAGCATATCTCAAAGAGGGTTACAAAAAAATCTTCTTTTATTGTAAACCTTATGGGCTGTTTCCCCTTGAAGGGTTTTGATTTGTTACTCTGGACTGCTGGGGCGAAAGGAAACTGCTGTCAAACCAAACACGCCTGTGCTCATGTGTGACAGGAGAGGCCGAGTGGAAACAAACAACGCATGGAAAGTGAAAACCTCAGACTTAAAAATAACTCACTGACGTATTATTCTCATTCCATGCATTAAAAAAGCTAAGCCAGACATTTAACATGGGATGTTGATACAATTGAATTGAAACACATTAAAAACTCTTCATTCAGATGCACAGAAACTAAGTACAAGAGGTGCATAGATTCATCAAGACAAAAACATGGATATAAAAAAGCTGTGCTACATGTGGAAACACCTTTGTGGAAGCAGAAGAATCACATGTATCCCATAAACTGCTGCAACAATCATCACAACACGTTCCCTTGCTGTGTGTGGCTGCAGTGTCTATTGTGTGACTCCCTCCCTTTCACCAAATAAATGTCAACACACATTTCTGTCAGAACAGCAATGTTTAGATGCAATGCATCTCCACTCTGTGCTGTTACAGATTGCATGGAGATTATGAGGGCCCATCACTTCCTGGGGGCAATCAGCCAATCAGATTACAACCCGAGTGATCCTGTTATGGAGTGTGCATCTGCTTGTGTGCATGAGCAGCTGTGGTGTAACCCTGTGTGAACTGCACATTGACCTTGGAGTCTCCCTGAGCCAGCACTCAGGATGTGGCTCCACAGATAACTAGTGGCAAACATTGATTACCGCTAGCACACAAGGCCACACAGAGCAGGGTAGAAAAAGGACAGCGATATTGGCTGCACAGTTAACAGTTATTTCCCTGTCTCTCTCTGACTGTCTTTCTCTCTCTGGCCATGCGCAGTGTAGCACTTTCCATTACTCGCATAGCAAATACAATATTGGTTGGTCGGTCAGTCGTTCACCGTTAGGCTGTTTCTCTGTCGTAAGGTATTTAAAAAGCCACACTTTTGAATTTGAACAAAATAATTTAAGGTTTGTGAGGTTTTGTTTGCCTTTCAGTTGTCTTCCCTTATCTAAGTAACCAGTAAACATCGAGGGTAACAGCCAAAGCAATGCAGACATTGGTATGAACCCTTTAAAGTTTAGATAATCTCATTATCGTGCAGGATCTGAACCCAACAACCCCACATGTGGCCATATGAGGTTAGATAGAGAAACAGGAAGCAACTATCATTTATTTCCTTCTCTTTTCTTGATTGATCATTTCTTCTTTCATCTACCAACCTGCAATCTTTATTTTTATATTTATGCTCCTGCTGGCAGTCTTCCCAAAGTCCCCTACAATGTTTACAGAGGCGTCCTCTCTTATTTTAGGAAGGCAGGCATGGCGGTAATGGAAAGTGACACTATCTAGCCAGCACTCTTCTTCGCTGGAGGGCATTTCAAAGCTGTGGCTGTAGCAGTAGCCACCCAGATGAAAGTCCTGCGACCAAAATGTCTGATTATTTCCACATGTACAGAGGAAGCAGCATGATCACCAGCATGCGTTGGTCTTCTCTTCATTTTCACGAAGCTGTGGTACAACAACAGAAGATATTGTAGCTGTAGGCACTGTTAGCACCAAAGGGAGTGTGCCGTGTTAGCACTACCAGTAGGAGTGTTACTACAGAGTCTGGAAGGTCACAGCTCTCTGGTCACTGAGGTCTTTGGGGATTTCCACACATCGATCAGCAAGTGGGAAGACAGAGCAATGCATTGTGTACAGACATGTGTAACACTGAATACAATCCCGGCTCTATACTTCAGATGGCTGAAATGTATCGTTGTGGATTCAACTAAGATTTAGAGTTAAGTAAAGAGGGATTAGCTATCTTTAGCTAAATCTGACTGTGTGTTTGCTATTAATAACTGTTGCATACATTAGTGACTCTATTGCTTTATTTGCAGACTGTCACGAGTACTAGTTAACACCAAAACATAGTTAGAAATATATTGTTTTCTATTGCGTTGCATGGGAAGTATTTGAAAGTGTTGTCAAATACAACATGATATTATTTAGATCTGCACTTTTTTCTTAAACTTCATATGTTTTACTTTATACAAATAAGTTAACTTTGAAGAATATTTATAAACCAGCTAATTTAAAAAAATGTTGGGACTGTTTAGACCTTTTTAAACAGATATATTTAAAAGGGGGATCACATGAGGGAATGTAGGCCAGTTTCAAACCTTTGTGTAGCATAGACTGAGCCATACATGGATTGAAACCTATATTTTGATGGAAACGTAAACCAATCAATACGTTGAAGCGAAAAGTTTCCTATTAAAAAGAATTCAACCTGCACACTTTTCTACTGTTCACTTTATAATTGTCTTGACGGGGGATGAATGTACAGTATTTTCAGAGCTGTGTGAGTGTGCCTCATGGTGATGTATTGATGCTTTACCGACTTATGTGTTTTTTCACACTGTGCTGTGCTTTCTATCTGGACCTGTACCAAACCATAAATCCAATTAAGTTTTCACACCTGCTTATTTCGCAGTAGAAGCTGGAATCTCTGCACATCCTGAACAACAGGTGAACCGTTTTAGAACACATTTAATCTTCTCTATCTTGCTTTTAGAAAAACAAGTCAACTCCCAGTCAACCTTCGTGATACATTATATTCTTTTTTGAGGCCAAACATGGAGTGCTTAGTTTTAATTTGGTAAAGGTTTACAGACTGTGAAAATGGTTATATCCCAAAGAGAATGGCATGCATTATTTGATGACTACATCTGAAAGCTGTGTTAAAACTAAAAGTAAAAACCAAACAAAATTCACACTTAAAGGAGATTTTCACCAGTGCTATATATTGGGCCGCTGTACTGTCCTACATCAAACCTATATAACCTTATTTGCTATTCATCTTTTCCCTACAGTTAAGATAATGGAGTTTGTCTCTGGGAACCAGAACTGGCCCTTGTATGCGCTGACAAAAAAACTCCAGATCGGTGATACGATCAAGCATTTTGAAAAGGTTAATTTCCCTGAATATTTGATGGCACAAGGCCAATAGCCCAAATCTCTTCTATTTAATTACATCCTATAGTGTAAGTTAATTAAACACATATTTGCTCTGGAGCTATTTTCTCACAGGGAAGCTATCATCTCACAAGAATACAAACTCTGCACGAACCAGCATCCTGTTTCCATGGAGGATCTTTAAAGCAATCAAGGAAGGTTTCCAGAGAAAACTGATTCGATCAGTGAAAGCAGTGGAACGGCAAGGATGAGGTTGAGTTAAATCGTCATGGGCATAGGGAGGCAAACTGTTTGTTGTGCTTGATTGTTACCATTTTCAATAAGAGAAACGTTCACAATGAGATATGTTATTAGGATGTGGTTCCCAGCAGAGACAGCATGGACAGACAGATTGTCTGCCCCTGCCTGCTGATAAGCCCTCGAGAAAGGACCGAAACAGACAAAAAAAAGGGGGATTAAGTTGTGTAACATTTTTCCCCCATAGCGCTCGTCTTGCCCTGTCCTTATGCTCAACTTAACCACTGCCTTGAGGCTGAAAACACCAAATGAAAAAATGTAAAAAGAGAATGTCCTCTGAAATAAAAAGTAAAAATTGGTTTTGCCCTATTTTCTGGCTGCATGTATCAACATGAAACAGTGTCATTTCATGTTATGGTAAAATCCCAAGTAAATATAAATAGCAGTATACTGTAATGACCTGGGTTGTATTGGGGAGAAAAGGAAACTGCTTTCGAAGAAGTCATCCTCTTCATTCCTGTAAAAGTCATCCACTGGGGACAAATGCTGAAACAGCGTCTGTCGGCAACCCTTACGCTTTAATGGTTTCAGGCACTATAGATAGTGCATGCTTCCTACAGTAGAGTGATTTACCATCCAAGCTGGTTGAGAGACTACCCATGGCTTTTCTTAGTTGATCCTCTCACTTGTAAATTGAATAAAATAATTAAATCATATTGCTGTTCAGGATCTTTCAAATGTTAATTTGGGCCATTGAGCATCACTTGATGACCACACGAGTCGCGACAAGGCTACTTTGCTTAAATTGCTTCACAGCTCATCGTTGTGACAGTCCGCTTTGTGCCACATGGATGATTTACTTCCAAAATGTTTAATGCTATTTTTTTGTCTTCTATGTTTACCACACTACTGTACAACATGTGTCCCACCTGCTGCAGAAAAATATCTGGAAAAAACAAATATATTTCCAGAAGGTCTCTCGTTCTTCACTGTTGACAGTCCTGAGGGGGAGAAAATGGAGGCAATGAAGCAAAACTGGCATCTAGAGGGTTGTCGATAAAAGCAATAACACCACTATGGTGCCCTATGGAACAATGAAAGAGACACACCTGTAACCCTGTGGGGGACTTGGAAGCACAGATAACTGAGATGTCACACAAAAGCCACTATATTGCCTTTGGGCAAAGCAATTAAAATGCCAGAAACTCCTGAAAGGACCATACAAACGACCAGTTGCATGGCAATTGCAATGCTTTCCTACACTGGATTGGGTCCAACAGTACATTAACAGCTACAATTTCCATTTAACATGCACATAATGAATATACAAATGCAATATAATGTAAGAGCAAGACCTAATTCAGCTGTTGATTAAAATTATTGAAATAGTCAGCAATGAAACAAGCACATAATGTAGAAAACCCTATTTGGATCCATACTATTTTTAACAAGCTCCCTATGGGGACAAAAAGTGTGAAAAAGGACTACAGAAGCTACTGTACACAGTACGATAGATGATGAAAAGCCTAATCTGGCAGTGGAAGACACCTTGCAGGCCTTTATGATGTATGGAGAGAACCATAGGTCATTCTACATCAGCAATCCCCATTCCTGTGATTTGCAAAGCATATTTCTCCTCTCAAAAATCATGGGTGAGATGTAGAGGAGGAAAACCTGAGGCAGGGGAAGTGCTGTAAAAGGGATGAGTATAAGTTGAAAAGGTCACAATGACTTTAGTATGTAGACAACCACAATTACCTAAAGCAAATGAGAATGTAAAAGTTCACCAACACCTTTAATAATGAGGGAGATTGTAAGATTTAATTTATATGGAGTGAAAATGTTCCAAGAAATTACCTCATTCCAGTGGTAACATTTTCACAGCAAATAAACTAAATATTACACTCTCCTTCATTATTAAAGGTGAGTAAACGTTTATCCCAGTAGTGTAAATTAAGCATGATGCTACTTGTACTATCTTGATACACTTATATGCCAAAATATATATTTGTTTCCCTTTATCTCGTCTTTTTTTACACATTTGGTGTCAAGGTAATCCAAACATAATGAAAAGCAATTCAGTTAAGTAACTTCTTGATTGTAAAACTTGGATTAGGTTACAGAATACATGTTCAATAGATCATTGGTCATTTTATTTGAATACTTTTTAAAGTTACCCTTCCGACCAGTGGCGGCTGGTGGAAAATATTTTAGGTGGGGCTGTGGAATTGGTGACCAAACAATACTAGGGGGGTCCGGGGGGATGTTCCCCCGTTAAAAAAAAAATGGAGAAAAGGCCCCTTAAATTATGACTTCTGGTACTGTTAGAGGGGGGGGGGAGGACAAATTGAGACTTAAAAATATGAGAAGACTGATCAATACCTCCATAATCTTCAGTGTGGTTAGCTATGAATTGTTACGATCTCAGGCACTTAGGATGTTGGACCCAATTGCAGACAGGGAGACAGAGGTAAAGTATTGGTAAGATACTTTATTTTTCCAAAAAAACACGATGAACAAAAAAAAAAAAGGTCACTAACTAATCTCAGGATGAGATGACAAAAAATGAGACCAAAAGGAAAATCGCTCACATAGTGAGGAACAAAACTATTCTTGATCACAAAAAAGCATAGACCTGACCATGGCAAGAGACAATACGAACTGACACTGAACACTGGGAGACAGGGGAATTTAAACACAGGGTAACTAGACACAGGTGGGAACAATCAGGGGCGGGGCTGACACTGATGAGCACAGGAGACACACAAGGAGTGACAGGTGAAAACAATCAGGAAATTAGACACACCAGGGAAACTAACGACAGACATGAAAACACAGGGAAAAGAGACCAGACAATATACTGTACAGGGAGGAAACATGACAAGGAGAACGGAAAAACACCCACACCTAGACATAGAAACGTGACATGACAAAATAATCCTGACATGAATCTTCCAAAACTTCCAAACACCTTGTCCTGGACATAGTTTCTACAGCATAAACTGTGCAACAGTACAGTAGGCCCACACAAACTGCAGAACACCGGGGCTTTGGGAACACTCAAAATTACTTAAAATGATTTATTTCCCATTTAACCTGTTAAAGGGAAATGGAAACACTTTTCAAACTGCTTTCCATGCGACAATTTTCCCATTAGGAAATGTATTTATCTAGTCTATTTCCAATGTAAACGATCAAGATACGCACATTTATTTTTTGAAATACGCGCCTAATTACCTTGGCGCTTCCATCGATCCGGGACTTTCCCAGTGACGTCACTGTGTGGGTACGGCTTCCTGGGCCAAAGCTCAATACAGCTGCAAACAACATGGCGTGCAATGTACCAGTGGTTTCCAACAAAAGAAAACGGTCGTCATCAGGAGCGTATTGTATTGCCCCAGGCTGCACAAATGGTTTTTATACAAAGAAGGAAGAAGTACATTTCCATAGGCTGCCACTAAAGGATGAGAAGCTGCTCAAAGCATGGGTTATTTCCATGAAACGGTCCGATCCGCCGCTGACTCAGTACGCACGTGTGTGCAGCGAACAGTTTACAAATGACGATTATGTCCACAAAATGATGTTTGATGAGTCTGGATGCCTGGTTCAATACAAAACATCGGATTCGAAGCCAGGATCTGTTCCCACAATATTCGATTTCTCATCGTATGCAGTCGGGAACACCGACCGTCCCAAGACAATGACACCAGTGTCAACAAACGTGAAGTTCGAGCCACCAAACGAGCTGCTTCAGCTGCCGAGAGAGAGATAAATATTGCAGCACTACCAGATTACTAGCTCACACATATATTTACTGACACAGTGTGACCTTATTAATTTATCAGGGGAAAGATATGTCGTATATATGAAGTCAGCCTGTGGGGCTCAATGTGTCTGTGGTATATGAAGTCAGCCCGTGGGGCTTTGTGTCTGTGGTATATGAATAAAGCCCGTGGAGCTCTGTCTGTGGTACTATGAAGTCAGCTCATGGAGCTCTGTGTCTGTGGTATACATGTATGAAGTCACCCCGTGGAGCTCTGTGTCTGTGGTATGAAGTCGGTCCATAGGGCTCAATGTGTCTGTGGCATATGAAGTCAGCCCTTGGGGCTCAATGTGTCTGTGGTGTATGAAGCTTAGTCAGCCCGTGGGGATCTATGTGCCTGTGGGATAGGAAGTCCGCCCATGGGGTTCTATATTCCACACAGTGACGTCACCATTTGGGACTCCCCTAATGGCAGCGGCCTGGTCCCGGAATTCCCCACCCGGCCGGCGGATAATTCATTTTCTTTTGGCGAGTAATATCATATACAATAAATATTACGATCAATATCCATTGTAAAATGAATAAACTACCGGAATATTATAGCTGTAATGGTGTTTCCTTTCCCCTTTAAGGGGCTTTTTTCCCCCGTTTTTTTCTCACAAAACTGTGTCTCAGGGCTTCTTAAAATGTAATAAACTATTCATGTGTCCTGCTCATTTAACATGAAGAAACTCAGCTACAGTAACTGATGATATGAACCATGTTTACCGAAACAAAACACATGTCTCACAAGAAGCGTCTAAATGAGCCCTGAGCGAAAAAATGCTAACGCACTTTAGGTATAAATCAATCGATATACTTATCGGATATGCACAAACAAGCTTAGCAAACAAGCTGAGATTCCACAGATTCTAGAAATATAAGTATCATCACTGAGCGATCAGAACTCGCGACAGGGGAAGCAAATACAGACATCACACGACGTAGCTTTAGGTAGCAAAACACGGAGATATGCTCACCTTTTGCTGTTATTCTGATCAAAAACGAGAAAAACGCGGCTGAAGGTTAATCCATAGGTTAATCCAATGTGTCTATCACTTTGAAAAAAGTATTGATAATCCATAATTCCATTTTTATGTCAAAAACTGAGTGTTCATTAGCTGCTAATGATAACTTCCAGAGTGAATGACGGCTTCCTGTTTTGTCTCCTTGGATACGAGTCCGCTGACATAGGCGCCCTGTGACCATCAGATTTGACGATGCTGATTGGCTGAAATTATGTTTTGGCGGCATAGTTTAAAAATAGCAACAGTTGGCTTCTGCTGCACTTGCTGCACTCTCTTCTGGGCGCAGAGGGTAATGATACACGGGCAAGGCCAGGCAGGAAACATGTGACTTATCAGTAACTTTAGACATCGTCACACAATTTTAAACGGGATTTTATTGTAGATTATACATTTTACTGATACCATTCTATAATATTTACCTTGTTTATTAAAAAAAAATAAAAAAATATATATTTTAAATATATATATATATATATATATATTTTTTAATGTAAGAGAGGGGGTGGCGCCCCTAGCGCCCCTATGGGCCGGCCGCAACTGCTTCCGACCTTCTCTTGTCTCATTTGTCCCATTTGTTCCTGCATTCAATTCTGTTTAAAAGTATTGCTTGTATTACTGCACAAACAGATATATGACACACGTAGCTAGTTTCAGATTATGTTATATCTATTTATACACTTTAAGTTCATGTGTTTCCATGGAGTCCTTGTCCAAAAACATTCCAGTAATAACAGGCTTGTTGATCTAACTTTCATTAAAACTAAAATGATGCAGTCTTTATCTCTTTAAGTTAACTTGAATGCTGTATTTAGTCACCCTTTTTAAGAAAAATAACTCTGTTCTCACAGCTCATTATAGCTGGTACACCGCTCAATCTCATGTTATAGCCATTTGTTTGATTTGAATTCTTCAGTATTCATAAAGAAAACATTGTTTTTTGATGCTCAAATAAGAAAAAAAACCTCTGTTATAAAAGCAACTTACTTATGCATTGTGACCAATTTAGTGCTTTAAATAAAATTGTGGCCATGACCACAGGTTGCTCTATCCACACTAGCCTCTCTTCTGATTCTGATGGCCTTCCTCTCCTGCACACATTTTTTATTTTAGACTATAGCGTACTCTACTTGTGTGGAAATGCTGTTAAGTGAATTGCTGCACTTCCTTCATACATTACATTATTTGCCATGTGTTTATGTACCTCCTGGGTTGAATGCTTTAACAAAAAAAGCCAGAAGAATCTATAACTAGATGTAGTGTTTCATGATGATCGTATGTTAGGAATTGTATCTGTTTTTTTTGGTTTTTTTACTTCAGATGTTGGTTTGTGAATCACATTAATTACATGAAAAGAGGCACTGTTATGACAAATGGCTTTCTCCCATTGTATATTTCTTTTGAATGTTTTATTATACTGTGCAAAACAATTTAGTAATTCAGCCACAAATATATCACTAATAATATTTGAAGAATTCTCATACAAAAATAATAATATATAATTGAGGAAGTTAGCTACACTTTGTATATTGATCATGTTGTAATGGGTTATTTTGACGATACAATAATGTCTTATTGTCAAACGTTACCTTAAGCCTACAGAGTCTGATAGAATCAAGTAAATTTTACGTATTTTGCCCAATATCACATCACAAATTTGCTCTAAAGGGGTTTTACAATCTGCACATCATACGACACCCTCTGTCTTCGTAATTTGAATGGTGGTTATTGCATTAAGTGCATTGAAACATATTATAATGTGCCCTTTATGGACATTATGCAAATTATTTTATCATTATGAGTGCTCTTTCATATACACCATAGTTCAAAATAGGCCACAAATGATCTTCCACACTTTGATCTGACAGCTGATCCCAGGGCTTCACGAAGCATATGATAGGACACACACACTTCACACAAATGAAAACGCACACACATGCAAGCAGACACGCAAGCACCCCACAATCATAAATCAGTCTTTTTACACCATGTCGTGGTGCCTGAAGTCAGCCCATATGTTATCACATGGTTGGGTTGAAGAGATTAAATACGTAGGCCTACAGTACAGCATGCTTCACTGAAGCATATGCCCAAACACACTCACGTACAAACACAGGTTAGTATTATTTGGAGAACATTTTAGGTTGCATAAATGAAATGTACTTGAGCCTCAAGCTATGGATAAAGTGGATTTATGTTTTTGCTGGTGCTAATCATTACATAAGTATGTGCCACTAGCTTGCTTATTATTGTTGGATCTGCATCAATTACGCTGACTGATGATGTCGTCCTAACCTATAGTGAGATGTCGTCATCGCATTGCTAGGCAATGCCATTTTCCACTCAGCCTTCATATTTAACACCTATAACAAAATAATGCTCACATGGTTCTTCAAACTAAACTTTTTCTTCCTTGGCACATGCTACACATTTCTTCCAAGTAAACTGAAATAACAATCCAGAAGTTTTTCCATAAACCTCCTGACAAACGGAAAAACACAACATACCCTGAGAAAAATGAAACATTACATTAAATTATTTAATATTCATATTATTGTTTGCTAAATCAATTTTTTGTAATGTCTTGAATTAATACATTGAATTAACAACAAGTCCTCCAACTCATACGACCAAATAGGTCCATTGTTCAGCAGCTTACTACGACCTATAGTCACGTTTTAAAGTTTAGCACCTCTAGTGGTCGTGTAAGAAACAACAATTTGCGGCAATTGCAAACACTCCGGAGGGTTGTATATTCACAAATAACCCTCTCTGGAAAATCCTAAACTGCAGAATAGTTTGGCCATTAAAATGCTTTTTGATTAGATTTCTAGCAAGAAGTGTATATTGTACTTTTAGAATCCACGTCCATTGGACGTGTAGGATCTATAGTTTGATACGAAAATTATTTGAGGTCTTGCCAGGAGAACGTGTATGTCTTTCCCCCTATGTAAAGTTAGCGTCAATCCTCACGGGTTGAAAACAGTATTTCCGGTCTCGAAGTTTTCATAATCAAACTGTATTCCCCTCACTGTCAAATGATTTCACAGTGATATCTGCCGTACTCATCCACTAAAACACATCAGTTTATAGCTGCATTAAATATTACACATCTGCCGTAGTTCTTTATTTATAGAGCCCTGATTAGAAGACCTTTGGACAAACTGGAAGAACTGCCACCGAAACTGAATACGTGACGTGGATCAAAAATATATCAGCAATTAAACAACATCTTCAATTTCTCTTCACACAATACGTCTCCTTGCAGTATCAATAGTAATTCAACTGACTTTTATATTTGATCAAATTGGTAGATAGGTAGCGGTGCACAGCTGATAGACAGGGACTTGTAGTTTTTAAAGATATTACTGATTTTCTCTGAATTGAAGAATGTAAATACTGAGTTGAGAGAATAGTCAGGGGTTTTGGGTGATGGGAGACACATCTATGGAATCAGAATTTCAATAGCTGACCATTCAATTACGAATATACCTCAGATATTAATGTGTAGAACTCAGTGGCGAACCGTCAGGGCCTTCAAGGTATTCAGAGAATACCCTGGAACACTCAGATAAAACAAACAAAAAATCGATTTAATTATATAAATAAAATGTATATTAAATTTATAAATGAGAATCATATCTGTGTTGTTGATCTGTAATATTACAGTGTTACGTTGATTTGTTTGTCCTTCTCGGACCATGCACTACGCATTTCAGTGGTTTTGTGTTAGAAAATAAAGCAACCAATCAGATCTTGTTCTGGGTCTCTGGCTAGAATATCCTTCAACCAAGGTATTCTACATCCTTGATCGAATGCCCTGGCCGTTGCACTGAATGAGAGCATACGTTTGGACTGACAGTTTGATCAACCAATCATATATTGATTTGTAGCCAATGGGCGTATTCTTTCAGAGTTTCCCTCGGTTCCAGGGTACTCTAGAAGGCCCGCTAGTTAACTGGCTCGAGACAGAGGATCTAGATCAGGGGTGTCAAACTCAAGGCCCGGGGGCCAAATCCGGCCCGCGACTTAATTTGATGTGGCCCGCAAGAGCTTGCAAAGAATATAATATACAATACAATTCAAGATGCAAGGCTTTTATTATCATATGTACATAGCTACAGTGTAGTTATGACAATGAAAATCTTGGGTCACACCAACAGTGCAACACAATAAAACAGATAATAGTGCAAGTAAATAAAATAGAATATAATAGAAATTGTGCAGAATAGTCTATATACAAGTAATTGGAATATTGATATATATATATATAAGTTGCAAACAGATGTTATGGATGTTCTTTCAAAAGTGTTGATGTAATTGTGGAATGTTTGCTTTCAATGATTTGCCCTAGACTTCTGCTTTCAGACGTAGTTATTTATGAAGTTATTTTCATTTCATTTTTTATGTATGTATATTTATATACAGTAGTCTTAAAGTTACAACCGGCCCTTTGAGTGCAACCATAATGCTAATGTGGCCCGCGATGAAATTGAGTTTGACACCCCTGATCTAGATGAATGCGACGAAGCAATTCATGCCGTTTTATTGTTTTTAACGTTGAAATGACAAGTGCAACAGGTGGTGATGAAGTTGTTGCGGAATTGTTGTGAGTACCCTTTTCAAAACGAGAATTCAGTGAAAAGACGGATATTATAATGCCGCGGAGGCGGGGGGGGGGGGGGGGGGGGGGGTGTGTGTCTACAGAAGGTCCAGTTGTGATAGACACGGTTCACCACTGGTAGAACTACAATATGTGAAATACTGTAATATAGCAATATCCTGTAAAATTATCTGAAAACATGAATAAAACTACACATCTTCAGATGTTATACATACACAAGTGTCCTACACTAATAATACAAAGTTATTATGGCATTGTATGCTGTGTGTTATTTGTAACATCTTCGTAAAGTATAATTTATTGTGTTAACACTGTACATTTGACAGTTTTGTAACTCGCACCGCCTAGTGGTTAAAGCACGTTATTGCATTTTTATTGAATATGTTATATTTCATGAAAACATTTAAATATTAAGAGTAGCCTACATACAAAATAGGGGGAAAGTAGAAGGTCAATGATAGAAATATATCATACAAGTCACAGATTACCCGTCATGCCTGAGAAGTACCCGTATGTGCGCTCATATAGCATGCACAACTTTAACCACGCCCCCAAAAGGCTCGTTCACATCAAGCACGTCAATTTGTACACGTAACAGCACGCGCCGCGCGTTCATGACGTTCATACGTACGTAGTCATTTGACATTTGACTACATACCAAAATCACTTAAAGTCATGCTGATCCACCCCCCACTGTTGGCCTGTTTCAGTTCTCAGGGTAGAAAAGTCAGTAGGATAAACACTATAGCACTTGGATAGCAATTTAGGGGGAATTGTTCTGAACTCAACAAAATGAAAATGATAATGTTATGAATTCTGGATAAAGGTTTTTCCCTTCCGAGAAGACATCACCAAAACGATGTATTGTTACTTTCTGAGATGACAATAAAATAGATTTACCAACCTCACCTAACCCATGACCCTTTTGCTTTGTGTATGTGTTGCGCTTAGCACAACATCTACATACTTTTCTCTGACTTAAGCAAGTTGTTTATTTTCCCAAAGTATAGAGATCATTTTGTGTAATTGCAACACAGTAGAGATTGTTTAACTATTTAAATACAACACAAGAGTCGAGCTTGTAAAACTGATCATCATTGCGACTCTTTATATTCTGTGTTTGTGCTTTTTAAAAAAGGGTGTTTGGCTCTTACTGTAAGTGATTGTTGTTTTCAAGTTAAGTTAAGCTTTTCTCTAATTTCCTCTTTTAAACCAGATAATGGTTCCATGACACAATGACAAGGAATGTATTATTCTAAATGTGTATACACCCTATGAATGTCAACAGAATGAGGATGAATATCTAAATAGGCTTGCTTTCATTAATTCCTTTATTCAAAGCAATACTTCTTCTTGTGTGTATGTCATTGGGGATATGAATGCAGATATCTCAGACAGGAACTCATTATTTGCCAAGCATATGGCTCAGTTCTGTCACGATAACAATTTTATATTGTCAAGCAAGGTGCTTTTGCCTGCAGATAGTTATACCTACATTAGCGAGGCCTGGCATACTACGTCATGGCTTGATCATTGCATTAGTACAGCTGATGCGCATGCTTCACTTGAGTGTATGAGCATTCTGTATGGGACAGCAACGACTGATCATATACCTGTTGCTATGTCAATAAATGTCGAACATCTATGGGCTAACCAGAAATGTAAATAGTGCTCAAACAGAAAAACTAGACTGGTCAACCCTTACAAAGGAAGACATTATATCCTATTATGCTCAGACGGATACATCCTTAACTAATATTCATCTACCTAGAGATGCAATTATGTGTAGTGATGTTAACTGTAGGGATGCAAAGCATAGGAGTGATTTCTGCTCCATGTACAGTGATATAGTAAGTGCTCTGTATGAAGGCAGTAAGCCTTACTACAAAAGTAACAATAAGACTCATAACATCAGGCCTGGCTGGAATAGGTATGTAGCTGAGTATCATGCTGAAGCCTGTGAAGCCACCAAATCATGGGCTATGGCAGGCAGACCCAGACAAGGGTCTGTATTTGAGTACAAGAAGCTTACTAATGCAAGATATAAGTATGCTATTCGCTTCATGTGTAAAAAATAAGCAAGCCATGAGGGCCGATTCCATGGCTAAGAAGCTGCTAAGTAACAATGTTATAGATTTTTGGAAAGAAGTGAGGGTTATTAATAAATGCAAAATATCTCTGTTGACGGAACATCCGGAACAGACAACATTGTGGAGTTATGGCTACAGCATTATAGTACCTTATTCAACTGTGTCCAAAGTTAACTGTATAGGGTAGATGATATTGATAACAATGAGTCAATGGTGATAATGCCACATGAGGTATGCCAAGCTATAAACAAGCTGTCGGACAACAAAGCCAGTGGTGTAGATCATATTTCTGCTGAACATCTTAAATATGCCAGGGTAAAGATGGCTCCTCTTCTTTCTATCTGCTTTACTGCCTTTATGAGTCATGGGCATGGCTTGTTACCAGACTCAATGTTGTCTGTTCTGTTGGTGTTCTAGATAACTATAGGCCCATAGCATTAGCCAGCATATTGTCAAAAGTCCTAGAAAGAATTCTGCTGGACAGATTAGATGACTTTATTAACTCAACAGATAACCAGTTTGGCTTTAAGGCTAAACATGGCACTGACTTGTGTATATACGCCTTAAAGGAAATTGTCAACAAATATAGAGGTAATAACTTATCAGTTCTTATGTGTTTCATTGATGCTTCTAAAGCCTTTGATCGTGTTAATCATAGCAAGTTATTTGTTAAACTGAGTCAAAGAGGGGTGCCCAAATACATTGTGAGAATTCTGGTCTACTGGTATGGCCACCAGACTATGCAAGTCAAATGGGGCAATAGGGTCTCAGCCCCATTTGGGGTTAGCAATGGTGTCAGACAAGGTGGAATTATGTCCCCAGTTCTTTTTAACCTTTATATTGATGATCTGTCTAAGCGACTGAGAGCCTGTAATACTGGATGCATGATTGGTAGTACTCTAGTGAACCATATTATGTATGCAGATGATCTTGTTGTGCTGAGTCCATCTAGCGCTGGTCTTCAGCAGCTTCTTGCTGTTTGTTCGGTGTATGGTGTGGAGCATGACATCAAATACAACACCAGTAAGAGTGCTGTCATGATCTTTAGAACCAAAGAGGATAAATGTCTTACATTTCCTGATTTTAAATTGTCTGATATTAATCTTAGTGTCTGTAATAAGTTAAAATATCTTGGACACTTTATTACAGAACAAATTACAGATGATGAAGATATTTATAGGCAATGCCGCATGATGTATGCACAAGTAAACATTCTCCTACGTAGGTTTGGTGCATGTACAGATGGAGTGAAGATGTCTCTGTTCAGAGCATATTGCACACCGCTCTATACGGCACATCTGTGGTCAAACTACAGAAAAGCAAGTTTACGGAAACTTCAAGTAGCTTATAATGATGCCATGAGAATATTTCTGAAGAGACCTCGATGGTCTAGTGCAAGTGAAATGTTTATGGCTGCAGGAGTCAATACTCTACAAGCTGTTTTAAGAAATCTTATGTATAAATGTATTTGCCGGCTTAATGACTCTGATAATGAAATCCTCTTGGCCTTATCGAACTTAAGTTATAGTACTACACGCTACCAATCGCAGCTGTGGAGACATTGGTATAGTTGTCTCTTTGTAGGACACTGATTTAAATTATTCTTAAACTATGAATTCTATTTACGCTGTGTATGTAATTTATTATATGTAATGTTTTGTCTTTTATCTGGACCCTGAGTCTGTAATAAAGTTTTCATTCATTCATTCATTCATGCTGTACGGTCGGGTCCCCTTTACAACGATGAGCATTGGCCCCCGGCCCCTTTACAATGCAGCCTAACCCAGCTTTTGAGTCCATAATGTGTCAACAGATGTTGAGAATCTATAGGACTTGTAACGGGCGAGAAGCAGGATACACCTTGAGTGGGTCTCCAACAATCGAAAGACTGACATGTATCGACCTATATATACAGTCTATGTGGTATCGACAGAAAACCTTAGTGAAAGGTATTTAGAGTCACCAATGTACCTTTCTTTGGACCAGAGGCCACCGTCTTTTCCTCAAAAAATAAGCACAGATTCTAACACTTAATTGATAATCTTCCTCCACACTTGCACATTATGAACACTAATCTCCTAAAACCATTTCGACCAGAAAGGTTTGAAAGACACGTCTTGTGCTGTTACTGTATGTTAGTCACAACTCTTCCTCTCTCTCCTCTATGGTTTTGTAAGTGGGAAGGTATTATGATGTTCAGAGAAAATTAACCCGCCACAGAACAGGTGCTGCTGCTGGCACGACTAACTCCATCTAGCTGGCAGAGCCACCACCCCATGCTTGGCAAACACAAGTATTTCTTATATTTTTAAACCTTTTCTTTTAGCCTTTTTATAAACACATAGATTGTGAAAATTGTTTGGGGAAACTCCAGGTCTTGTTGAACACATAAAACAAAAATCACTACTAAACACACTTAGTGACAGATACAGCCATATGATGGGAGAGGTTGTCATATGCAAATCAAATATTTTTTGTTTTATCTTGGTTAATAGTTATACAGTAGATGCTCAAATGTAACTCTCCTCCATCGAATATTGAACCAAAAAAGCCTCGTACTTATTAGTTTTATCTGTAAGAGCACAGTAAGAGAGAGCCTAAGATGCCAATGACCGCTTTACTGTGTTGTTGTGTGAATGACAGTAATTAAGCTCTCTGTAGCCTCAATGTCTTTGTCATAGGGCTTATATAGTGAGAAAATTCATTCGACATAACAATGAGAATCTGTACGCAGGTTGGCCTTATAGGGTGGGTTAATGTAAATCCACCAAACCCTGTCATTCTTATCCTTCTGTTGACACTTTTTGCTTGAGCGCCATCTCCCAACAAGGATCTAACCAGCATAACGAAAGAGGTCATACACGAGGTGTGGTCGGCGGTGACACATGACAAATTGATTGCATGCATTGTGGCTTAAAATAGAATTGAATGGAATTGAGACTTGCTGCTCCTCTCATGTTTTCCTGTCTGTTGTCTTATAGATACAGATCAGTTACATGCTGCAGCGCTCACCAAATGGCCATCCACATATTAATTATTCCTGGGTGAGGCGCAATCAGCATGAGATTTGAGTGGAATTGCCCTGGATGGATGCTGGGAATTAGTTCTATAGACCTCTTCTTGGATAGAAGATGGGGAGATACTGTAAGATGAGGAATGTCACTGATGTTATTTTGTAATGTAGGATGAAGTTTAACTGGTCAGTTCAGTGTCAGAAGGCTTTCAAGGACGTTAAGGATCTTCTAATTGACGCTCCAGTGCTGCGAGCCCCGCGTCTTGAGGAACCTTTTCATCTTAAAGTGGATGCATGTAATACGGGTGCCGGTGCCGTGTTATTATAGCAAGATGCCTCTGGTATGGAGCTCCCGGTCAGTTACTTCTCACGCAAGTTTAACTCCTACCAGTTGAACTACTCGATTGTAGAGAAGGAGGCACTGGCATTGATCTGGGCATTGCAGCACTTCGAAGTGTATATAGGGAGTGGTTATAGGCCAATAGTGATATACACAGATCACAATCCCCTGACATTTCTACAGTCTTTGCAAAACCCAAACCAGCGGTTAATGAGATGGTCCCTATTTCTACAGCCTTTCCATTTGGACATCCGACATCTCAAAGGTTCCGAAAATGTGATGGCTGATGCTTTGTCGAGAGCAGTACCTTAAGGTGGTTTTGTTCCTGTTTTCACATCTTTTTTCCAGCGTTTTCCTGCTCTTTAATTGCTTCCAGGGTGCCGGGTTGCTGAGTTGGTGAATGTGGAAAGTAGGCAGTGGTAAACTAGGGTAACATTTACACCCGGGTAAGCTTTGTTTAGTAGCTGTAAGTATAAGCTCTGTTATTGGTTTGGATGTTTCAGTGTCTTGGGGACACTTCTTTTATGGGGGGGGGGGGTAGTTGTCCAGGTGGTGCTGCTGTAACCTGTGTGTTTGTTGTAATCAGCAGTGATGGGACCCATCTGTGGCACTTGATTCCAGGATATGAAGAGGGCTGCAGAACAGGCTCTCGCTCTCTCTCAGTTGTCCTGCTCGGTGCAGCAGGACACCACTCCTTTGTTCTGTTTTATTGTTGGTTGTAACCACTGTGTTGGATAAAATAAATGATTGTTTTGGGCAACTCCGGTGTGGAACTGTTGTCCTTATGTTACAAGCAGAGCCAGCTTGTAACATATAATATATCAAATGCTAGTGGTTTTCGGAGCATTTACTGCATGGGAAGCTCATCTAGCATGACACTCTGTATCAGTGTATTATGAACTCTGCATTGTGTTTGTGGAAGATAAAGAATCAGAAGAAGACAAATGCTATCTTACCAGTCGAGGGTTAAATACTCTCACAAGCTTAAACGGCACCAATGTAAATACAACTTCATATGAACAGATTTCTACATGCACAACTCTCCTCAGCGAGGTCTGCAGTTGTCTGACTAGCTTGCGTGCCACTACATCTACCAAATTCCGTCTTCCATTAAATCAATAAGATCAAATAAAGTGGAAACTGCTTATATTTAAGATAAGATGGACTTTTATTAATCCCTCGTGGGGAAATTATTTCTCTGCATTTGACCCATCCTAGTGTTAGGAGCAGTGTGCTGCCATTTTGAACGGCGCCCGGGGAGCAGTGTGGGGAACGGTGCCTTGCTCAGGGTAGCACTTGGTCTTGCCGGGACTTGAACTGGTGACCTTCCAGTTCCCAAGCCAAGTCCCTATCGACTTCACCACCACCGCCCACAATTTATTTATTACATTTGTATGGGTCAAATGTGTCAATGGATTAATTTTAATGTCTCGTACAAATTATCATCTAAATGCTTACATTTAGTACATCAATATAATGGAATGAAATGGACAGCTTCACTTTTAAAGATCTTATTGATTGTTTCACTTCTCAAAATACAGTACTAGTTTCATTTCAACACTCCATTTAATTAAATAACACTATGATACAGTACATTTAATAAAGCTTACTGTCAGATTATAATAATTCTATAGTCTATGTTTTATACTGTAGCATATATGGACCAGGATACAACTGCATTTCATTGTGCGAGCCTTTGTTGCAGAATAACAATACATTATCATTGAATCCTTAAAAAGGGCAGGATCAGTTTCCCACTCCTCCTCCATCCTGTGGCCAGCAATAAACAGTCTTCCCATACGTCCTTGCAAAACATAGTACTGTCTATCATTTCTTGAATTAAATATCACTCTTGAGTTAGTCATGGGTAGAGACCAACATAGACAGGAGAACAGTAAAAGAAAGGGAAAAGACAATTGATGAAGGAACTTATTAAAGCTTTCTATAAAAGACTCTGCACCGCAAATAAAAAAGAGAGAGAATAAGGAGAATGTCAAGTCTCCTAATAGAAGGACCTTTAACTATATGCAAAAGGTTGATGCCTCGACAAAAAGGAGGAAGAAAACCTTGCTGGCCTCCTATAGACGTGTCCTTCCTTTTGGTTGATGTAAAATGGGACTGTAGTGTTGCTGTCTTCAGGAAACCCTTATCAAGTTCCATCAGGGACCACATTTGCAAAAAGCCACATGTGGCTGCCCCTATGGAGATTCCCTTGCTTCTAAAGCCCAGTCACACTGGATGAGTAAGTAGATGAGTGATATCTGTTTAGAGCTAATACTCTTTTTATAGATTTGCAATGCCAATGAAGGAAGTCTGCACTCCAGGCTGACCACTCAAGGTATTTAATATGCTGCAGTTTCATGAAGATAGAGTATTATAGACCTTGGGGTTTTTGCCGCCGGAAAACACTCTGATAATGCATTCACACTGTGGGCATCGCCATCGCCATGATTTATAGAGGCCATTACTAAGAATAGGGGAGGAAAATGAACCTCATACATGTGTAATGCTCCCTCACAAACAACACACTCTCACTCCCTAAGCGTCCAATAGCAACGTTTGGTCAGTGTCTGTGGCGTCCAATTGTGACGCTCCTAGGCTCCTTCAGCGTCATAAAGGGACGCAAATAGCTTTCAACTGATTGCAATGTATTCCCATCTGCGTCGGGATTTTACGCTCATGGAAGCACGGCATTCGTTTATGCCGGCTGCCCTTAAAGGCAATGTGAGCATCCATTCCCATTGGATAACGGAGAATTTTACACCCGGAAGTAAGTACTCCTCTTACTGTCGATTGATTTTACAGTGATATCTGCACTACTCATCGACTAAAAAACACCAGATTATCCTTGTTAATTACACAACATTGATTGGTTTAAATTGTGTACAATGCTTTTGTATTTTTCCCCTTCGATTCGGAGAAACAAATATGTTTTCTGAGTAAAGGATGGCAGAAGACACTACACTACCCAGAATCCCCAGCTATCGTTTGGCCTACACCATGTGCTCTGTTTGACAAACCCCGTTTTTTTCACCATTCATTCCGATGGCTGGCGTCTATGTCACGTGATCTTCAAATGTCTCCCAGCAGAAAAAGAAAACATGGCCGAACTTCGTTTTATTCTAGTTGTAAAATGCCTATTTTAAAGTTAGTTTGGCCATTAAAATGCGTTTTGATGTCATTTGATGCGAGAAATATGAGTTGTTATTTCAGATTATGTGTGCAGTGGATGTACATGATCTTTAGTTTGCTAGTTATTACGAAGATTACTTCAGGAAATCGCGACGTTTTCATTGTTACCAAGGTGGTTGCTAGGGATGCTGCTATCGATATTATTTCTGTTATGTTGTGTAACTGTTTAATGGTGTTATCTTTATTGCTACCCCCTTCCCCGTCAATGTATAGTGTTGGTCCACAGCCTAAACATATTAGTTTAACAAAATCCGCATCTAAAGATAGCCTACGTTATTTCCCCCCTGTGCAATTCCAGTCTCAAATCTCACAGCACATCGTCATTAACAAATACCGGAAACAGACCGAAATAATAATAATACCTTATTCCGAGTGTGCTTGCTTTTCTCTTTGAAAGTCATCACATAACGGCATTGTAATACACGGTTCGGCTGCATTACATATTACATATCTGCCGTAGTTCTGTATTTATAGAGCCCTGATGAGAAGACAAACATGAGGAACTGAAAACGTGACGTGGATCATAAATATATCAGCCATTAAACAACATCTTACATTTCTTTTCACACAATGCGTCTCCTTGCAGTATCAACACTAATTCGGCTCACTTTTATATTTGATCCAATTGGTAGATAGGCTGTATTTACACCATAAAGGTGCACAGTTGATATAAAGGGACACCTGGTGGTTAAAGCATGTTATTGAATTTCAATATTTTTATTATTAGATATTAATACGATCCCTATAAAGTATATTCATTACTCGTTATTCTCTACTAATTGTTAATTAAAGACTGTATGTAATGACTATTTTGCACATCCCTTTCAAGATTTCAAGATTTCCTAAGGTTTATTGACATATCATATAGGCCTACACAACTGTGGTGTAGTTCTGCACTGAATGAAAAACGTGGGTTGCAGGTTCCTCAATAGTGCATTACAAGACATCTATCAATATTTGTGCATACCTCCAGCAATGTTAACTATGTTGAAGCACTTATTTTAACTGATATTATACATAATGTATTGCTCTTATAAGATGTATGTAGATATTTCATCTCCGGCCTTGTCAGGTATTGAACAATCAATAAATAAAGAACACAGAATTGTTGAATATAAAACACAGAATCTATGTGATTATACTAAATGATTTTCAAATAAACACAACTGCATATTTAACTGTTACACATGCTGATATAACGCAAATGTTCCAACTTGGGATCAATAAAGTATATCTTATCTTAAGCTGATCGATGGCTACTTCCATATTTGCACAATGTGCCTCTGAACCTTGACAAGTGCATGTTTCAGGCTTATCAATTAATGTAATGTAATGTTATCACAGGGGTCACACACATAAGACCAGCTGTTAAATAAAGCTCTTCTGACCTTAGCTGGCATGTGGGTATATATAGTAATACTGCCCATAATGGGCACAAGCAATTTTCACCCATTTATTAATTATATGTTTTAAATGTGAGTGTTTCCTTTCCCCTAAACCTCCAGGGATGTACACAGTTTAATACTGGCAACTTCTTATTATGGGAAATACGAAAACGTCTTTTAAAACTACAACTCCCAGTAGAGACGTGCCATAGAGAACATGTTGCGAAACAGAATAGCCAGCATGTGTAGTTCTGGGGACGGGGTGGGGGAGGGGGGACGCGGTGGACCCGTTCAAATCCAGTTTTGGACAGTCTGCCGTGGTTCCATCCCATTTCAAGTGCTGTTCGAGAATCGGTTTAACCCTCGGAGCACACTCTCCAATCACAGAGCTTGAGGACTATCAAGGGGTTTGTCAAGAGCACATGGTGTAGTCCAAACGATAGCTGGGGATTCTGGGTAGTGTAGTGTCTTCTGCCATCCTTTACTCCTGGGAATGGACGCTCACATTACCTTTAAAGAGCCTGTGACACGGTTTTCCCCCATCATCCAAACCCATCAATTTGAGTACATATTGTCCCCTTGAAAACCGTTACTGAACTGATTTTGGATATTTGTACTTTGATAACCATTAATCTGCCTTCAATGTTGACAATTTTCTGGATCTTCTCGCGGATTCTTCAAGTCCCGCCAAATTATGGGTGACGTCATTGCGGGCACAGCGCTCCAGCTGCACCGTCCAGGATCCCAGCATCTGCATGTAAACCTTTATATATATACAGTCAGATGTAAACGCACGACGGCGCACACAGCAGCAAGCTCAGACAGCGATGACAGGTTAATGTTGAACGTGTCTGAGAGCTCATATGAGGCTGAAGGATCGGTTTATGTTGTATCTTCTAAGTTTAAGAATGAGGTGCGTCAATATGGGCGATCATATGGTCATGTAGCCAGTGGTGGACTGGGACTAAAAATCATCCCGGGACTCTCGACCGGCCCACTTCGGTACCGAGCTGTCAACGGGGGGAGCGGGGGATGTAAAATACAAATATAATGTATAATGTCTGTGTCTTTGACATTAGCGCTGCTAGCCACCTGTGCCCTGTACTACGAAGCCAGTTCAACAGACCCTGGATATGTTTGAGTAACAAACAAACTAACAACAACAAACTAACAAACGAGATCTCGCTAAGCGGTCCTACGACGCTGGTTATCAACTCGGTAAATCAAGCCAGGGTTTCTCTCTCCAGCTGAGAGCGCGTTCACGTCTAAAACACGAGTGGATCTGACTTTAATTACATTTGTCTCGAGTGTTTCGTCAACATAATGTGTTAAATAATACTTCTGCATCCAGTCTGTGACACTGTGAGCGTTGCACGGCCAGATGAGGCTGGAGAAGCTGACTCAGATAAGGAAATATATGATATATTATGATATTATCTGATCGATGATCTGATTGATGATGTAATATGAATGATAAGTGCGACACGTCGGCGTCTTCTCTGCATACGGCAGTTTAAACTGTATTTCCTTTATCCTGTAATATGACTTGAGAGATTTAAACTCCGCACACTGAGTGGATCTCTTTTCTATAGACGCCGGAGGCGGGCAGCGTCAGGTAAAATAAGTTATTTAGCCTTCTCAAACCTGAGCCTCACGCGCCGCCTATGGGGGATGTGCTGGTGACTTATCCGACCGGCCCACTTCGGTACCGGCCCATCGGGATTCGTCCCGATGGCCAGTCCGCCACTGCATCCACAGTCCGCCACTGCACCCAGCCCACGTAAACTGTCAACGGGGGGAGCCTCGCTGCGGGGAAACGGTGGACCTAGTGTCCCGATCGGAGTGGGAATAATAATAATAATCCGTGCATTTTATCCATTAATTTCCCCAACATTGTGGTAAGAAAACCACACGTTTAATCCATGTTGGTGTACTACAACTACAAAAAGCATCGGTTTGTTTTCTCATCAGTAAATGCAGACCGGCTCAAACAAACGATTTTTAATCATCATCCTCACTCATCATTTAATGTATCATATGTTCGCCGAATTGACATGAAAGCACTAATAAATGTAGTTTCATCCACTTGAGTTTATAACCACAAAAATAATCGATTTGTTTTTATATCACATCCGATGGGAGGAAATTCAGCAGCTCTCACTCCCGATTTGTAATCCTAATGTAATCATCATCTTCACCACGATCATGTATATTTATGTCGCCGAATTGACATGAAAGCACTGACAAATATGAATATACTGTAGTCAACTTCATTAAAACGTTATTAACGTGCCTAAACTCAGTAATTTACCATTTCTACGCATGACACAACACACTTTGTCCGTGTTTGGCTCTCGAAGCGTTCCCACATTGACGTCACTTCCGGCTTCCCCCAAAACTTCAAAATGAGTGAAGGAATTTCCCCGCGATGTTCGAAATTATTGATATTTAACGAAACGGTATCGCTTTTTCTTTTTTAAACTGACGGTTCGAGATTACTAGTAGCCCAATATTTCATTGCACAACAGTTGTTGGGATGGTGTCACAGGCTCTTTAAGGGCAGCCGACATAAACGAATGCCGTGCTTCCATGAGCGTCAAATCCCGACGCAGATGGGAATACATTGCAATCAGTTGAAAGCTATTTGCGTCTCTTTATGACGCTGAAGGAGCCTAGGAGCGTCACAATTGGACGCCACGGACACTGACCAAACGTCGCTATTGGACGCTTAGGGAGTGAGAGTGTGTTGTCACAAAGGACAATTTGACACAGAGGGTTAAGCACTGTTGTAAAACATGGGATTAATAAGGGCTGATGGTATTGTTTATGCCAACTCACAGTTTACTGGGACAATTGAATTGGACTGAGACTCCATTAATGTTAATAACAATACCTGCTTTTTGTACTACTTATTGACCCAATCGCAATATGCACTTTCACTTTTGATACAAATTCCATTTTGATGCAGGACTTCAACAGAGTAACAGAAAGAGTCTTTTTAAAAGTGATATTGCTACTTTTAGTAAGTAAAATATATAAGTACTTCTATTACCAGTGGTTGTACATAAGTCCCAGGAAAGGAAGTAAAGAGAGAGAGAAAATCAGCAAATAGGCAAGGGGGACCACAGGAAGAGAGAGATAGTGTCAGACTGAGATCATCCATGCAGGGCTTTAATTTCCCATGGGGGGCCACTGGGATCTTGTGGTCCCCCCCGTCCACAGGTCTGGCAGAGGAGATCTCAGTCTGACCATGAAATGAAATGGAAACCGCACTGTGACAAGCAGGCCAATTACTGTAAGGCTCAACCCACGGTCTAAAGTTACCTTTGACATGTCAGACTGTACGTGAGCAGGGAGTTAAACCGTGTTGGATGCAGCCTGGACCTCATAGAGCAGAGGACATATATATATATAAAAGTGTATTCAGAATGGGTTTCTGACCTAGGTATGATCCTTTTATAGTCATTTATTTTCCATTCCTCATCTTACATTATTTTGCATGTATTACACTCCCCCTCCTGTTGTTTTAAATAACAACATTTTGTCAAGAGTTTGGGCAATAAATGTAAAGATTTACTTGAAAAACCCTGCAAGTCTATATAGTATCCAAAGTAACACTATGATGGGTTAAATGCAGCATAAATGTTTCTGTCTGCGGTGCTGTGCATATGTGTGAAGATAAAAGTTGATTTGATTTGATTCCTCCATTGAATTTTCCAAGCTGTAAGCAGTCAGATCAGCAAACACGCTGGTCTTAATTAACATAGTTCCCTGTGCAAATGGTCCACTTCACTTCTAGAGGTCGCCTCCTTTCATAAAATCTAAGTGTTAGTCTACACAGAGAGAGTCTCTAAGTGCTCACCAGTGATTAGTATTTGTTCGGCGCCTCAATAAACTGGACAGATTGCCTGAGAAGCAAACACAGAACACATAAATTACACCCAAAGTAGGTCTTCATTTTTTATGCCTGACGTGCAAGATTAATGAAGGGCTTTTGAGCAGCTGCTGTTGTTGTCTCTGTTTAAAGAAATATCTGAGGTACGAAACTAATAAAGTTTCTTAAAGGTTCCAATCGCCGTCTAAGCACATTATTGCTTGTCCTAACACAAATGCAGTTTGATGCTTGTGCCTTAAAACCGTGTCATAACGCTATAAGTGGATTGGAAACTTAGCAGACACAAAAAGCTTTCAATAGGATGGCGGTTCTGATAGGATTAAGTTAACTGCGGATTGACAAAATTACATTTTTACAGAACTACTAAGTGGTGTAATGCCATCTTTAGCCATGCCAGAGATGTGTAACCTTCAACTGGAGAAAAAAGTTCAAGCCAAGAACAATTTTAAGGAGAACTAATCATTTTAGTCTTTTTCTTGAACGACATCACTGTAACATTACAAACCACTGGACCAGAACATCTCGATTTAATTCAATTTGTGTGTATGGCCATAGATACATACGTGAGCTGTGTTCATCATCTGTAAAATCAGTAAACATTTTCCACAACACATACATTTACACTAATGGTTACCACAATTTATTTGTTTCTAAACTTGAAGGTAATGACATTGAATATTATTTATGCCATGGCATGCTATCAATACATTGTGATAATTTTAGATAGGAAAAAAAAGAAAAATGCATTAATTATTGTTTATCATTCTCGATCTATAGACTTTTTACTTTTTTTACAGAAGTAAAAGCATTACACCTTTAGAAATAATTCAAACACACTAAAAGCCAATGCATTTCAACAAATATAAACTTAGAATACCATGTTTCAGAAAGAATTAGGTCACAGGAGCCCGCTGATATGACATGCTGCAGTTTGCTGCTTTCCTCTTAGCTCAGAGAGAGAGAATAACGTCCAGCAGATATACATGGACTTATGATAATAAAGGATGGTCCACGTTAAAGCGGGAAATATATTTCCCATTTCCTAATTATAATTGTAGTTGTGAATTAATAATCCTGAATCAATTCCAAAACATATTTAGGAAACAGAGCAGGTTGTTTGTAAATCAATAAGCCACATGACAGAAGAAACCTCACAAGTTGGATGTGGTTCATCAAATTTTTTCCCATATGAAAAAAGGTTATTTTTTAAAGGGTTAATTATCATATTCATGTCTAGCGTTGACCCCCTGTGGTGAGAGCTAGATGATATTCATGAGCATGGCAAAGTAGCTCAACACATACTACTGCTTTAAAAGAACATGCATTGAATTATATTTGCATTATCCTTGATGGGAAGTGTATAAAATGTAATTTATCATGCATGTAAGTTATTTCTATCTGCCTCTCTACCTCATGCCCTTAGAACGTATTCTCTGTGTGTGTGTGTGTGTGTGTGTGTGTGTGTGTGTGTGTGTGTGTGTGTGTGTGTGTGTGTGTGTGTGTGTGTGTGTGTGTGTGTGTGTGTGTGTGTGTGTGTGTGTGTGTGTGTGTGTGTGTGTGTGTGTGTGTGTGTGTGTGTGTGTGTGTGTGTGTGTGTGTGTGTGTGTGTAGACAGTAACAAAACGAAGGACAGTGTGGAAGGTAGAAAAGAGGAAGTTAAAAGCCTGAGGCGTCAAACAGAATGCACAGATGCTAGTCGGTGTTGGAGATACACTTCTGATCCCCCCATGTACCGGTCAGTTCACAAGAGGGTAACACTAAGAAATGTACCTGAATAAGTAATTAAAACGTGATATTTTTGGAAATTGTGTTGAAAAAATAATGTACCTTCAAGAGCTACACATATACGAATCAGCATCTCTGTTTGAATGGACTGATTCAAGATTTAAGATCCAAGGCTTTATTGTCATATGCACAGTAGCTAAAGTGTAGATATGGAAATGAAAAACCTAAGTCCAACTCTCCTCCAACAATGCCACAGACAGTAATAGACATTTGATTTTGTTAACCTTATCTTGTAAACCTATATATAGAGTCTAATCCTTTAAGTCAATGTAATGGTTCTTATAGATAATTTCTTGTTCTAAAAATAAGAAAGTTACCATTCCTAACAGAGAAAACAACTAAAACTGGAAAAAGGGTTACTCCCTTCCTTCAAGGCAGTCTGGGAGACATCTTCAAATGATGACAGTTTCTACAACTTCATTCACTTGAATTGTGACACACCACATCTCTTGGGCGGGAACTTGAGAAGAATCAAGTCTTAGCGTCACACAAATCAGCAGGAAGCAATAACGGTACAGCAGCAGGCGTTCACTTCTAAAGAAGAAAAAACCCAATAATTTACCTGAGTTATCTATTTTGGCAGCCATGAAACAATGTGAAAAACAGCCTAGCTTCCAAACAATTGTTGAACACCAACTGCAAATTCAGCTCTGCTTGGTCTTTTTGTCCTTGCAAGTCTCTCACATACCTCACAGTCAGTCACACCAGTCATTGTATGCGGCCAATCAGGTGTAACAGCTAAAATGATCCCTTTATAGGGCTTTTACAATCAGTGTTGTGAGTAAAACTTTGCATTGAAGATTGCTACATAAATGTTAAATTGGAAAATCAATAAGCCACTCTGTTATGTTTTTTAGACTTTCGCTGATTGGCAGTCAACAGCTCTACATTATTGCTATTTTAAAACCACTGAAATATGATAGGTGATTGTATCATGAACAGTTCAGCTCTATTTGCTACAGTAAGCACTGAAAGCTAAAAACACTGCAGATCTAGACACACGAAGATAAAGAAGATTACTCACAGTCACACACTCACAAGACAACAGTTGGCTTTAAAAAGCTTTGGCAATTATTTCTAGATAATTTGTGGATGAAATCAAATCAAGGACTCAAACTTATATCAAGTGTGCAGCATGATGGAAAAGATCTATTGTGAAATGGTAATTATGTAAAGTTCTGTGTGACACTGATCTTTAGATTTGATTGATTGACAGGGGATTTTCTTGTAAATCGCACAGTAAATGAGGCCATTAACATAAATGGAGATGGTGATGGATTTGCAGGCAGTGTTTTCTTTTTAATGTTTGGAGCTATGCAAATGTAAAAATAATCTGTTATCTTGACAGTAACAAGCACATTTAAAAATATATCTCAAATTAGCAGTGACTCTCTGACCTTTACAAGCATTGATTGAGTTTACATGAGAAAACTTTTAATCCTACACATCTTCTACATCTTTTCTTGTCTCACTGTAAATAGTAACGAAAACAAGATTTTCAAATGTGGGATACCTCTCCCACCTCATGGGTCACTACAGCTGATCAATACAACTATTTAAATTCTTTCGATAAGGCAGCAGGAGATGGAAATTTAATTCAGCCGAATCTTTTACCCGCTTGATTATCTCCTTTTACAGATCAACCGATGTGGTAATTTAATCTAGCGCAAGAGCACTGCTAGCTTAACAGAGCCTCCCGCAGACTCCTCACAGTCTCATCAATCAGCCTAATCAAGCCGATCCTTTATCCCAATGCTTGGTAACTCTAGAAAGCAGGAAGTGAAATAAATCAAATTTGTTATCAAAGTTCCAAAGAATTGAGGTCTGAGTAATCTGCACAAGCATCACATTTAGACACAAATACCCAATCTGATATTTTATTTGAGCCTTGCTGAATGAGTAGAGCACAATTTGGTGGAGACACAAAATCAATACAATTATTTTCCATAAATTCAAGAAATCTACCACCACCAGCACAATACAATCAGGGCATCTCTCAAAAGGTTTGTGTGGCTTTGGTGTTAGTAAAAAGTATATTTATCCTATAAGGGGTGTTTCTACAAGTCATTTATTTCTTTGGTTGCAGAGACCCTAAAGCAGGCAAGTAAGTTTGGCCTTGGGCCAATTTTTTGCTGAGCCACAAGATGGCGGGCCAGAACATAATCGAAGCCTAATTCAAGGAATTGATTTTGGTAAGAGGGCGCAGCGCCCCTGTTCCCCGGTTCAGAAAAAACTCTGATATCGCTGATAACCCTCCACATCAACACTCTGATGCACACTCAGATCCGCTGATTGGTTCACTGATGATATAGGCGCCCAATCCAGAGCCTCTGGCTAGACCCGCCCAAAGGGAGGCTCGTCCTCTCTAGCCCCATTTCAGTCCCAAAGCCAGGGCTATTATCTGTATTTTAACAGACTTATCTTTTAAATTGAGGTGTATTTATTGTTCTCTTCAAAGTTTATTTTTCTCTGACATTTTAGGGAGGATGGTCCTCCCTTTCCTCAATGGACGAGCCTCCACTGAGTAAAGTAGAGTTACTAACTAGGTAGCAGTGTTATTTAACATACTTTTATTCTGATAAGTATTGTCGAGTTCTCTGGGTTTTTGGCATTTATTTGAGTGTTTGCCCACATTTGAGAGGCTTGAGGGGCAACAGAGGACGCATGGACAACTGGAATCCTTTTTAATTTTCTTTATTTCAACTTTTCAAGGACACATTAGGATTCTTTCAGGTTGAAAACCTTTAAAAAATATCAAAGAACAAAATAAATCAATTACAGCATGTTTTGCTTTGCAATTTAATATATTATAACCTAAATTAATCAGTAACCAAGTATTTTACTCAAACTCAATGTATTTAATAGTTAAATAAGTACTTTAATTGACCTGGTTCTCCACAACCACACATTTGCCTTATGTGACCCGCTCTATTGAAATCAGTCGGAAGTCGCAACGGCTCATTTCAAAATAAACGTGGATTTGCGTAAAAAAATTGTTTTTCGGGGTTCGGGTGTTTTGTTTGATTTTAAAATAAACAAAATCTTGGCTTTCAGAATATGAAACTTTTATTTCCAAAATCACACAATAAATACATGTTTGAAGCTTGTAAAGGGAAGATGACAGCTCTCCCTCGCCACTCTGCTCTTCCACAGCGCCGCTTCCTCCCCTCCCATAATCATTTTTCAATAAATTATTCCACAAACAACAAACAACATAATTATTACATTCAAACAAACTACTTGTTGTAATATCTTGGATATTAACAGACAACGGAACAGTTGGTTATTTAACAGGACTCTTTATTGCTGCCTCCGGTGGTTCTCTCGCCACCCCCACTTACTGTAACTGTCGTAAACATGCCGTAACGTATATGACAACTCCCCTTGTAGTCAGTTAACAATATTATGACATCTCCCTTTTTCCCTTTTAACAATATAACACATATCAATAACTTAGATATCTTTTCTCTAACAATTCAACACATATCAATAACTTAGATATCTTTCTTTAACAATATCAACACATCAATAACTATGACATCTCTCCTTTTTTTCTCTTTTTTTTTTTTACAATAACAACACCCTTTTTTTGTTATTGAACTGTCCCCTCACAGGTCAAGTCTCTGGACAGGTCTAACAGGTCTACCAGACCTGGTTTGGATCAGTCCATCCTTGTTCCTTGTTGGACCAGGCGAGCCATGTTCTGGGCTCATCTGAATGTCTGGTGTGTTATTCCTGGGATTTGTGTCGTCGTTCGCTGGAGGCCCCGCTACGGGCACCGCTTGGAGATGTCGACGGTTACGTCTGTACAGAGCACCCTGCTCCGTCTCGATGAGATAAGACCTCTGTGTAACACTCTCACCTGCCACTACTGCAGGTGTGGACCAGGTCTTTTGATTGTCCAGTCTGGTGAGAACATGGTCTCCTCGCTGCAGTGGTGTGAGCTCTCTCACGCCATGGCGCTTGTTATAGTAGAAGGCCTGTTTGCTCTTCTCCGCAGCATCTCGAGCTCTGATGTGATGTCTGCTCGGCCACTTTGGTTGCAGGTTCTTGGCCAGAGTGGGCAGCGTCGTCCTGATTTTCCTGCCCATTAGGAGCTCTGCCGGACTGACACCCGTACTGCTGTGTGGAGAAGAACGGTAAACCATTAAAGCAAGTAGGGGGTTCTTTTGTCTCAGAATCCCCTTTGCCGTTTGGACTGCACGTTCAGCATAACCGTTTCCTTGTGGGTTGTGGGGACTAGAGGTTGTGTGTGTAAAGTCCATGTCACAGGCAAAGCCTCTGAAGACATCGCTGCTGAACTGCGGTCCGTTGTCACTGACAACCTGCTCCGGTATTCCGTGCCGGGCAAATGTGGCTCTCAGCTTCAAGATCACATGTGCACTAGTCGTGGTAGCCATGTGGAGTATCTCCAGGTATCTAGAGTATTAGTCAGCTATGACTAGGTAACTCTCTCTCTCATGTTCACATAAATCTATGCCAATTCTCTTCCACGGCCTGTCTGGGAGAGGTGTTGACAGGAGAGGCTCTCTGTTCTGTGCTCTCCTCTGCTCACGACAGTACATGCAGTTCTCGACTTTGTGTGTGATCTGTGTGGCTATGCCAGGCCACCACACCGAAGTGTTGGCCCTGTCTCTGCACTTGACCTTGATGGCCCTCATATATGCGTTCTAGTATCTCTGACCTCAATCTCCCTGGTATCACTATTCTACTCCCTCTGGTCACTATCCCATCATGCATAGACAGTTCGTTCCTAACGGGAAAGTACTCCCTAACACAGGTGTTTATGTGTGCTAGGTGTTCAGGCCACCCCGCTTGTATGTACCTGATCACTTCTTGGAGCTGCTCGTCCGCTGCCGTCTCCGCGCGGATGCTGTCTATCTTTTTCGGCGATGCTGGAATGCTGCTCATCACAGCTGCTACGTAACACTCCACGTCTGTGTCTCTACTGAACTCCTTGTCTTCCTGTGGGCTCCTGGACAGTGTGTCTGCCACCACCAGGGTTTTCCCCGGCGCATACTCAGCCTCCGGGTTGAACCTCATCAACCGCATGAGGAGTCGCTGGCAGCGGAGTGGCACATTGTCGAGATCCCTGGAGTTCAACAGTGGGATGAGGGGTTTGTGATCCGTAATCAGTTTGAATGCTGGTAGGCCGTAGAGATACATCTGAAACCTCTCACACGCCCACACGCTCGCCAGGCACTCCTTCTCTATCTGAGCGTACCTGGTTTCAGCGTCGCTCAGTCGCCTTGAGCAGTATGCTACCGGTCTCCAGTCCTCGCCATGGAGCTGCAGCAGGACACCGCCTATCCCATAACTGCTTGCGTCTGCTGAGACCACTGTGCTCCTGTTAACATCATAGTACACCAGGGTAGGTGACGTTGTGAGAAGCTCTTTAACTCGCTCAAAGGCTGCTTGTTGCGCCGGACCCCACATCCACACTGAGTCTGCTTTTAACAGTGCATATAGTGGCTGGCCCACTGTGGCGAGGTCTGGAATATATTTCCCCAGGTAGTTGATCATGCCGAGTGCTCTCTTTAGTTCCTGCACGTTTTCTGGTGGTTCAAGTTTTCTGACTGCAGACACTTTGGCCGGGTCGGGTCGTACACCATCTTTGTTGATCACCTGACCCAGGAAGTGCAGCTCCTCCTTTCTCAGCACACACTTCTCATTGTTCAGCTTCAGGCCTGCAGACTCCAGCCGATCCAGAACCTTCTGCAGCCGCTCATCATGTTCGCTGGTGTTGCTGCCATGGATGATGATGTCGTCCATGTAGACGGCAACGCCATCCAGCCCTTCCAGCGTCTCTACCATCTTCCTCTGAAATATCTCAGGTGCGCTGCTTATCCCAAAGGGAAGACGTTTAAAACAGTACCTTCCGTACGGCGTGATGAAGGTGGTCAACCTCTGGCTGTCTTTGTCCAGTGGGATCTGCCAGAACCCTGACGCTGCGTCAAGTGATGAGAAGACGGTGGAGCCGCTGAGCTGAGCTATCATCCCCTCTGATGTCGGCAAGATGAATCTCTCCCTTTTGACAGCCTTATTAAGCTTCTTTAAGTCCACACAGATGCGTGTTTTTCCAGACTTTTTCTGGACTGGCACCATGGGTGCGCACCACTCTGTTGGGTCAGTCACGGCTTCAATGATGTCGTTGGCTTCCATCCTCTCCAACTCCTCTTTCACTGCACCCAGGAGCGGTATGGGGACCCGGCGTGCTGTGCATACTGCATAGGGCTGGTTATTGTCCATTAGAGCTATCTTCACAGGCTGTGTTTTCAGTAAGCCAAACTCCTGTTCACTGGTGTTGACCTCGCCCACTCGCTTTACTAACCCCATAGCTACAGCTACTGGCCTGCTGAGTAGGTTATTCACACTCTGCCCTCTAATGACATAGAGCCTGTATGTGTATGTTTTCCCCTTGTAGCTGGTCTGAGTTATAAACTGCCCTAAACAGTTCAATCCACCCCCGGGACCACTCAGCACCTTCTTTGGCCTCTGTAGAACCCTTTTTGGCTCCAGTGTTTTGTACACAGTTTCGCTTATGATACTACAATCGGCTCCAGTATCTATTTTAAATTCCACAGGTGAGCTGCCAATCTCTAATGTGACTGTCCATTCATTATCATTGTGAGGCATGCTATTAACTGAGCCCAGATAATAATACTGTCCATCTTCTGATCCCTCACCCTCAGTCACTTCTCTCACCTGCTTGCTCTTGCACACCCTTTCCCAGTGTCCACTTTTCCCACAATTATTGCAAGTAGACCTCCTTGCTGGGCAGTCATCCTGCTGGCTGTGTGGCATTTTGCCGCACCGCCAGCACTTCCTGTGGTCATTCTCACTCTCTCTCTCCTGGCCAACACACTCTCACTCCCTAAGCGTCCAATAGCGACGTTTGGTCAGTGTCTGTGGCGTCCAATTGTGATGCTCCTAGGCTCCTTCAGCGTCATAAAGGGACGCAAATAGCTTTCAACTGATTGCAATGTATTCCCATCTGCGTCGGGATGTGACGCTCATGGAAGCACGGCATTCGTTTATGTCGGCTGCCCTTAAAGGTAATGTGAGCGTCCATTCCCAGGAGTAAAGGATGGCAGAAGACACTACACTACCCAGAATCCCCAGCTATCGTTTGGACTACACCATGTGCTCTGTTTGACAAACCCCGTGATAGTCCGCAAGCTCTGTGATTGGAGAGTGTGCTCCGAGGGTTAAGCCGATTCTCGAACAGCACTTGAAATGGGATGGAACCACGGCAGACTGTCCAAAACTGGATTTGAACGGGTCCACCGCGTCCCCCCTCCCCCACCCCGTCCCCAGAACTACACATGCTGGCTATTCTGTTTCGCAACATGTTCTCTATGGCACGTCTCTACTGGGAGTTGTAGTTTTAAAAGACGTTTTCGTATTTCCCATAATAAGAAGTTGCCAGTATTAAACTGTGTACATCCCTGGAGGTTTAGGGGACAGGAAACACTCACATTTAAAACATATAATTAATAAATGGGTGAAAATTGCTTGTGCCCATCATGGGTAGTATTAATATATATACCCACATGCCAGCTAAGGTCAGAAGAGCTTTATTTAACAGCTGGTCTTATGTGTGTGACCCCTGTGATAACATTACATTATATTAATTGATAATCCTGAAACATGCACTTGTCAAGGTTCAGAGGCACATTTTGCAAATATGGCAGTAGCCATCGATCAGCTTAAGATAAGATATACTTTATTGATCCCAAGTTGGAACATTTGCGTTACATCAGCATGTGTAACAGTTAAATATGCAGTTGTGTTTATTTGAAAATCATTTAGTATAATCACACAAATTCTGTGTTTTATATTCAACAATTCTGTGTTCTTTATTTATTGATTGTTCAATACCTGACAAGGCCGGAGATGAAATATCTACATACATCTTATAAGAGTATAATACATTATGTATAATATCAGTTAAAATAAGTGCTTCAACATAGTTAACATTGCCGGAGGTATGCACAAATATTGATAGATGTCTTGTAATGCACTATTGAGGAACCTGCAACCCAAGTTTTTCATTCAGTGCAGAACTACACCACAGTTGTGTAGGCCTATATGATATGTCAATAAACCTTAGAAAATCATGAAATCTTGAAAGGGATGTGCAAAATAGTCATTACATACAGTCTTTAATTAACTATTAGTAGAGAATAACGAGTAATGAATATACTTTATAGGGATCGTATTAATATCTAATAATAAAAATAATTAAATTCAATAACATGCTTTAACCACCAGGTGTCCCTTTATATCAACTGTGCACCTTTATGGTGTAAATACAGCCTATCTACCAATTGGATCAAATATAAAAGTGAGCCGAATTAGTGTTGATACTGCAAGGAGACGTATTGTGTGAAAATAAATGTAAGATGTTGTTTAATGGCTGATTATTTATGATCCACGTCACGTTTTCAGTTCCTCATGTTTGTCTTCTCATCAGGGCTCTATAAATACAGAACTACGGCAGATATGTAATATGTAATGCAGCCGAACCGTGTATTACAATGCCGTTATGTGATGACTTTCAAAGAGAAAAGCAAGCACACTCGGAATAAAGTATTATTATTATTATTTTTTTTAAATATTTTCGGTCTGTTTCCGGTATTTTTTAATGACGATGTGCTCTGAGATGTGAGACTGGAATTGCACAGGGGTAAAATAACGTAGGCTATCTTTAGATGCGGATTTTGTTAAACTAATATGTTTAGGCTGTGGACCAACACTATACATTGACGGGGAAGAGGGTAGCAATAAAGATAACACCATTAAACAGTTACACAACATAACAGAGATATTAGGCTTGTTTGAGACAAGCAAGACCTCCGCAGACCTGCGCAGTTGCGATCAACGTCTTGCTAGTGCGTTGCATGATGGTTAGTCATTTTGTCCGACTTGCTCTGGAGGCTCGCCCACATGAGACTTTGAAATCTCGCGGGACAAAGACGCCCGCAGCCTTGAGAGCGAGGCGAGGCGAGTTGGCGCAGTTGCTCTCCACGAGCTGCGGAAGCGAAATGCTTGATGGGAAACGGCTCGCTGGTATCTCGAGCTGAGCGCTCATTGGTGGTTTTTACCACGTGCTGCTGATGAAACTCTCCAATTGGCTGGCAAAAGTTTGTTGTTGTTTTGTGTCAGTTTTACGTCGCCACATCCATTCCTATTTTTCATCATTGTTCCACAATGTTTATCATCATGAAATTAATATCTATATATTTTATACTATACTGCTTACCGTTTTCATACTTTATATATCTTCGCATATTCATACACACTGTTCATACTGCTCACAGGCTGATATCTAGTGTATGCATACCCCACTGTTTATTCATCATTCAATTCATTCTATATGTTATTCTGTAGATTGTGTACATTACTTTCCACTTCACTGCTTGTTGCTCCTGGTTAGAAGCTAAACTGCATTTCGTTGTCTCAGTACCTGTAATATGTGCAATAACAATAAAGTTTCTCTATAAGTTAAACCAAATCATTAAAATAAAATCTATTGTAATGTAATGATTTGGTTTAACCTTATTTATTGAATACATCATTTAAAATGGCAAGATTAAATCAAATTACATCCATGTTGTACACATCATAAAGCTTAAAGTGGCAGCTAAAGAATTAACACAGCAGCAGGTCTGTTCAATTCATGCTCATGAAGCTTCATGTGTGCGGATCTGAAGGGACTGATCATTTGTAGCCTGTCCACCTATCAGTTTTGCAAACATTAAGAGGGAGGAGCATTTCTAATTATGGAACCCAGTCACTGATGTGGTTCCTCATCATGACTGAATTAACAAACCTATATAAAGCAATGGTGATCACCTTTGTCTACAGTGGGTAAAATGGAATTTGTGGTGCTTACACTGCGTGATGGACAGGGAGACATCACTGTAAGAGTCTCACAAGACATTTCCCAAAGACTACAAAATGGTGAGTAAACAACTAAATTGCATTCCAACAATCTGGATATGATTTTAAATTATGTAAATTATTTTTCAGATAACAGTTTAGCAGCTGCACTTATGTAGCAAGCAAGGGCTGCAACAAATGCACAAGGTAATCTATCATTTAAATCAAAAATGGTATTGTCTTTTAATGCAAATCAAACAAATGACATATTCATGTTTATTGTAAACAAATATTTAATTTGCTCTCAATCACAGTCCCTTTAGATCATGTCATTCTCCATGTGGGATTTCTATTGCATCCACTTCATCTGCAACGAAACACGCCAACGCAATTTCCGCCATTGCAAACCCAGCCAGTCAAGCCGACTCCGAGCTGTCCGACTTAAGACGAGCATTTTGACACCTCCCCCGGCTGCGATCGGCTACTCTCGTCTACTTTCGAGGCGAGCCGCAATGTGTCTCAAACAAGCCTAATATCGATAGCAGCGTCCCTAGCAACCACCTTGGTAACAATGAAAACGTCGCGATTTCCTGAAGTAATCTTTGCTAGTTTGCAATAACTAGCAAACTAAAGATCATGTACATCCACTGCACACATAATCTGAAATAACAACTCATATTTCTCGCATCAAATGACATCAAAACGCATTTTAATGGCCAAACTAACTTTAAAATAGGCATTTTCCACCCAGAATAAAACGAAGTTCGGCCATGTTTTGTTTTTCTGCAGGGAGAAATTTGAAGATCATGTGACATAGCTGGGGATTCTGGGTAGTGTAGTGTCTTCTGCCATCCTTTACTCAGAAAAAATATTTGTTTCTCCGAATCGAAGGGGAAAAATACAAAAGCATTGCACACAATTTAAACCAATCAATGTTGTGTAATTAACAAGGATAATCTGGTGTTTTTTAGTCGATGAGTAGTGCAGATATCACTGTAAAATCAATCGACAGTAAGAGGAATACTTACTTCCGGGTGTACAATTCTCCGTTATCCAATGGGAATGGACGCTCACATTGCCTTTAAGGGCAGCCGGCATAAACGAATGCCGTGCTTCCATGAGCGTCACATCCCGACGCAGATGGGAATACATTGCAATCAGTTGAAAGCTATTCCCTTTATGACGCTGAAGGAGCCTAGGAGCGTCACAATTGGACGCCACAGACACTGACCAAACGTCGCTATTGGACGCTTAGGGGGTGAGAGTGTGTTGTCCTGGCGCCTCTCTCTCTGTGGATGCCGCCACTTCTGTGTTGCACCTCTGCTATGCCGTTGTGCTACTTCCTGCACGACGTAAGCCCGCTCTCCCTGCTGGTTAACTTGAGCTTTTACCTCCTCTGATTGACGCGCCTCTTGCACCGTCATCTCCAGAGTGAGGTTAGGGATCAGCTGTAGCCTCTGAGACAGATCCTTGTCTAGAATTCCCACCACGATTCTGTCTCTTATGTTTTCCTCACGAGCCGTTCCGAAGTTGCAATGTTCCGACAGCTCATATAGTGCGCGGATGAATGTCTCTGCGCGCTCTCCCGCGCGCTGCACTCTCTGGTTGAAACATGCCCGTTCATGTATAACGTTGCATCTCGGGATGAAATATGCGTCAAATTTCGCCAGTACAACATCATACTGCGACTCATTTTCCTCTTCCCCGTAGGTAAAAGAGCTGAGAATGTTCTCTGCTTGCTTCCTGAGCGCATACACCAGCGTGCTTACTTGAACTGGACCTTCTTCTTTGTCCAACTTAGTAGCTGTCCTGTACTGTGTAAACCGTTTCTTCCAGTCTGACCATTCGGCGGGTTTCTCGAAACAAAAACTCTCTGGTGGTTGAAACTTTGCCATCCTCGACCACTTCTGACACCATGTAATATCTTGGATATTAACAGACAACGGAACAGTTGGTTATTTAACAGGACTCTTTATTGCTGCCTCCGGTGGTTCTGTCGCCACCCCCACTTACTGTAACTGTCGTACTGTAAACATGCCGTAACGTATATGACAACTCCCCTTGTAGTCAGTTAACAATACTATGACACTTGTAGTAGATGAAGTACATTATTCAAAAGTTTACATTAACAACAACATAACACGGGAGAAACGGATCCTCCCTCTCTCCTGACAGCCCGTCAGTTTCTCATGCAGCGTGCTAAACAGTGGGCGGGGCTTCAGGTGATTATGCAGCAGCTGATCTGATCTCTCTCTCCGTCCGGTTACACTTCACTCGCGTTTATGTCCATATCGATCAGATCCAGCTCTCCTGATCGGCCTTTATAGAGAGCACCGATCAAACTATTAAGAGTGAATATCAGCCGATAATGACTGGCGGCCGATCGATCGGAGCATCCCTAATTACCAGACATGTTGACCAGCAGGTTTTTGAATTTACCGGTTTTTAATGAATTTTACCAGATAAAAAACAGTAATTACCGGCTAATGATGTGCGACTGTCGGTCCTATGTTGTAAAAAAAAAAAAAAAAAACTCCAAATAATATTTTATTTTTGATTCTCAAAATTATGGGCCAAATAGTATTGCTGGCGGGCCAACAATGGCCCGCGGGCCGCCTGTTGCCGACCCATGCCCTAAAGTATCTTTGAAAAGTACTTTACTCTAGATACATATTTACAGTAGTCACAATCACACGACACAAATGTTTCAAACTACTAGCATCAAAGTTTACCACAACACAGACATTGATTTTAGTCCTGAGCATTCAACCCAGTCTCACGGCATTTCGTGTTCACCAACACGATTTTTAATCTATTGATTCGTGTTCACCAACACGATTTGCCCCTTTTTTTCGTGTTGCACAGCACAATTTTAAAAGCAATGTATTTCTACTGCCTGCAGCACGTCTTTTTCTCCGGTCGGGTCGGTCGAGGAAGACCGGAAGCTGTGTGGTTCATAAAAACATGTTCTTACTCAATATCAAGCCACAGTTATTGCTTTTATTTTAAATCGTATAATTTCGGACTTTTGTTGCCGTCTGTGAGGAAAATAAATGGGGCTCAGAGCCTCAGGATACTGAAATCTGTATTTTTTAAATCTTTTTTTCCTTCTAATTTGTTATTCTTTTCAAAATAACACTGTTATTTACTCACCAATAACACTCAATTATCCTTGCTTTTATTTATTGGTTTAATTCCATAATCTCGGGCTTTTTTGGCGTCCGTCAGGAACTGAATTTCAAAATAAAAATAACCGGAAACAGACGTAGGCATTTCGAGCGATTACCCAAGATCCTCAGCTATGGTTTTAAGCTCGCTTATTGGATGTTTTAGCCGCAATGCATGCTGGGATTTGGTGTTTATATGATATGAAATCCGGAAAACATTTTAAAAGAATAAAATAATACTTAATTCCGAGTGTTCTTGCTTTTCTCTTTGAAAGTCATCACATAACGGCATTGTAATACACAGTTCGGCTGCATTGTATATTACAGATCTGCCGTAGTTCTTTATTTATAGAGCCCTGATGAGAAGACCTTTGGAAAAACTGAGAAAATGCCGCCAAAACTGAATACTTGACGTGGATCATAAATATATTCAACAATTAAACAACATCTTCAATTTCTCTTCACACAATACGTCTCCTTGCAGTATCAACACTAATTCGGCTGACTTTTACATTTGATCTAATTCACAGATAGGTTATATTTACACCATAACGGTGCACAGCTGATATAAAAGGACTGTAGTTTTTAAAGATATTACTGATTTTCTTTGAATGTAAGAATGTAAATACTGAGTCTGAAATAGTATAGCAATATGCTGTAAAATTATGTGAAAGCATGAATAAAACGTGTCCTACACTAATAATACAAAGTTATTATGGCTGTGTGTACCTTGTGTACACCGCCTAGTGGTTAAAGCACGTTATTGAATTATTGTTTTTATGTGTTATAATATAACACATTAAAACAATAATGTACTCTTAATATTTTTTTCATCAAATATTATTTGAATATTTGAATACAAATATGAAGAGTACATACTTTCATAGGGGGAAAGTAGAAGGTCTGTGATAGAAATATAGAATATAAAAAATCAAGAAGATACTATAAGTGATCTCTACAATAAAACAGTTTAGTGCAGGATGTACAAAGATATTAATAGGAGGAGGTGCAAAACAGAAAAACGAATTAACCTTTATTTAAACATTAAATAACAGATTAAGGTCTTCTTTTAAATAAGAAAAAAACGTTGGGGGTATCTATCTACAGATAAATATTAAGCCTGACAAAGTACTTAACGTCTAATATATTGCTTTCCTGCAATGTTAACTATGTTGAAGCACTTATTTTAACTGATATTATACATATGAATTATACTCTTATGTATGTAGATAGAATAAGAAATGTGCAGAATATGAATATGTTTAATGGTGGAGGTACACATATTGATAGATGTCTTGTAATGCACTGTTGAGGAACCTGTGACCCAAGTGTTTCATTCATTGCATAATTACACCGTAGTTGTGTATATGATATGTCAATAAACCTTTGAAAATCTTGAAAGGGATGTGCAAAATAGCCATAATATACAGTCTTTAATTAACTATTAGTAGAGAATAACGAGTAATGAATATACTTTATTACTCGTTTCCATTCATGTCAATTGCAGATACATGTTTAGTCTTCTCAAGCACCAACTATCAAATATCTCTCCTGATTGTTGGCACTTGACAATCACCTTACCTGAATTGTACTCAGGTCACGTGTAACTAAAGTCTGATTTAAGGGTTGTTTATATTTCACATCATTAATCAGAATCTGCAAAGTAACTCAAATAAATGCAGTGGAGTAAAAATACCAGGTTAACCTCTGAATTGTCGTGGAGTAGAATTACAAAGTAACAATGAGCTGTCATGTGGGTATATATTAATGCTGCGCATTATGGACACAAGCGATTTTCACCCATTTATTAATGATATGTTTTACATTTGATAACACCAATGTGTTTAATACTGGCAACTTCTAATTGTGGGAAAAACGAAAACGTTCAGTAGAGACGTCCCAAAGAACATTTTGCGAAACACAATAGCCAGCATGTGTAGTTCTGGGGGGGCGTTCGATTCCAGTTTTGGATAGTCTGGCGTGGTTTCGTTCCATTTCACACAGCTGTTTGACGCTCTGCGTAACCTTACGGGGACTGTAGTCCTAAACGATAGCTGGGGATTATGGGTAGTGTAGTGTCTTCAGCCATCCTAAACTGAGAAATGTTGACAATCGCAATGATGCTCGAAATGTCCCTTATAGGCCTACGTCTGTTTCCGGTTATTTTTATTTTGAAATTCAGATCCTGACGGACGCCAAAAAAGACCGAGATTATGGAATTAAACCAATAAATAGAAGCAAGGATAATTGTGTGTTATTGGTGAGTAAATAACAGTGTGTTATTTTGAAAAGAATAACGAATTAGAAGGAAAAAAATATTTAAAAATACAGATTTCCGTATTCTGAGGCTCTGAGCCCCATTTATTGTCTGAGCCCCATTTATTTTCCTCACAGACGGCAACAAAAGTCCGAAATTATACGATTTAAAATAAAAGCAATAATTGTTGCTTGATATTGAGTAAGAACATGTTTTTATGAACCACACAGCTTCCGGTCTCCCACGACCCGACCGGAGAAAAAGACGTGCTGCAGGCAGTAGAAATACATTGCTTTTAAAATCGTGCTGTGCAACTCGAAAAAAAGGGGCAAATCGTGTTGGTGAACACGAATCAATAGATTAAAAATCGTGTTGGTGAACACGAAATGCCGTGAGACTGGGTTGGAGCATTAGCCTACTTTGCTAATACAAACCTAATATGTTTGGATAAGGAAAATTACAGGGAAAAGAAAAAGGCTTTGGAGTGAATTTGAAGAATTAGACACTAACACAATTTGCTCACACAAAGTCAAAACACTTCAAGACTGTTAGAATGATCAAGAGCAGTCAGCCCTCTTTATATGAAGTCGTAAATTACAACGGATTGTAGAGTGCAAACAATTAGTTTGGTAATAAATACTGGCCGAGGAGGGAATGTTTGTATTGCGAGGGAACCCTGAACTGACCATCCGCATGACATGATGGATAGATGGTGCCTTGGTGACAAAGTCTGCAGTCCTTCAGTTGGCTGCAAACCACCAACTTGTCAGTGTCCAGCCATTCAGAGTTGGTGCAATAATGAAGGTGGAAGCAGCACTTTGGTTAAGCATCGCCCTGCGGTATCATTTATAATTCATCTCAGCAACTAAATGTTATTGAGAAGGCAACAACCTCGTCAAGGGCTTTGAGTTAAAGGTTGACGTTTTGACAGCAGAGATGGATGTCTATAGAGAAGGTGCTGCAGGACTGCCCTTAAGCAGTCCAGGCATGATGTCAATACATCTGAGGTTTCTGTTAACACTATATATTTGTCATTCCCTGGCCCATTCCTCCCATTTTTTCATGGGCGGTGGTGGCGAAGTCGATAGGGACTTGGCTTGGCAACTGGAAGGTCACCAGTGCTACCGAGGTGTCCCTGAGCAAGGCACCGTTCCCTACACTGCTCCCCCGGGCCGTTCAAAATGGCAGCACACTGCTCCTAACACAGGATGGGTCAAATGCAGAGAAACAATTTCCCCACGGGGATTAATAAAGTATATCAAAAGTCAAATGTGTCACACTGACATGTTTACATTAACCCCGCCCCCTGACTTTGTGAGCCTTATCTCTCTTGTTTGTCAGAGAATGAGATTTTCTTCCTTGAAATAATAGATATTTAGTAGGGATGTAACGATATACCGAATATCGCGGTATCGCGGTAAATAAACGTCCCAATACCGTCGTGAGAATGACAAAATCTACCGCGATCTTTTTTTTTATTAATTTTTTTTTCAAAATATTAATTGTTTTTAAACACTTTTTTTTCCCATTGAGATCATCGATATTTTCTTACTAATATGCTAAAAAAACACTAGATTGTTAGAAGTTTTGTCAAACCTCTTTTAAAGATAACAATGTTTATAGCTGTTCAGAAAGGCCAGACGGAAGGGTAGGTTGAAAAGCTGCGTATCATTAAGAGAAATAAGACGTGATAACCATGTCAATTTGGGGACAACATTCTCTATTTCAAATCCTAACTTTAAGAAGTGACATAAATGATGTGTAAGGATTGATAAAAGAAGAAAGATGAATTCAACCCTGCTTACATTCGCTATACAACCGCTATGAATTGGTTGTGAATGTTGGATGTCAGTTAAATTATATAAAAGTTGTCTAAAGCAGCCTACCCAATTTTTGCGTCAGAAAGTTGTATGGAAAGAAAGGGTGTTTAAAGCTGTTCCACCATCCAAACATGAGTTTTGATGGAATAAACTAGGATCTTAAATGGTCAATCATTCATATTCGACTTGCTTTATTCCAGCTGCTGAAAAGACTACTCATGACAATGACTCTGGTACTAGTTGTGATATAATAAGGCTTTAACATTTGTTATAAAGTGCAGGTTGATAAAAAAGAGAAACAGGACCAGTGGACCAAAGGGGGCAGAAGAAGGATGACTCTCACTCTCAACATGACACCTTGACCGTAAAGCACATTCAGCCATAGACTTTTACATCTGCTGGGTTCTAAGCAGCAAATCAGGAAGCCTTTTATTTTCATGTAGCTGTAAAAGTGAATAATGCTTGTCACGGCTGGCTACAGTATATCTCTGGGACTGAACATGTATAATGAATTAATGATGCCATCCTTGTGAATCTCTTAAGAAGTAAATCTTATTTGTGTGAGATCTTGTGAGACAGTTATATAGTCATGAGAGGATGGGAGTGAAAGCGGCTTTGAGGAGGACGAATTTGAGGAAATTCCTGCTTCTCACACAATGATGAACATAACACTTGCTCTCTCTCACAGATTAATATATATCTTGCTCTTTTCATTAAATGAATACACAGATCGAAATATGATTGACTTATTTTCCAAATTGAAGGAGAGCAAGCGAAAGGTCAGGGTGACTTAAGTTAAGTCAAACAAGGAGACTGAGTTGTTTGGAAACCACTTTTGCTGTTGCTTGTGTGTGAAATAACTGAACCTTAAAATTGCCTGGCTCGTTGGATATTTCCTTTACTCTAGTGCTCAAGGTAATGTTCCTATTTTCACTCTTTTTGCTGCACAACATAAACGGGATGATGTGCCTTCACAGTCTCTGCCAAAGTACCCAATCATCTCTGTGCAACCAATAAATGTACCAAAAGTTCAAGAGAAGATGAACTTTTGACACAAGCAACAGTGTACTCTGCCCAAAGCAAAAGCAGATACAAGTGTGTGCACATGCAGTAGAGGGTTAAACCTTTGTAATATTCCATTTATCCCCCCTTCTGCACCGTCAATTCCTGTACAGCTGCCCCCTGAGCCAGTTCTAACCAAAGCTACAAATCAACAAAGGCTTTGGAAGCGCTAATGTACCTTGGGATTTAAAGGTCTACTTCAAACATGAAGCCACAGTAACTAGGTTAAACATCAGCTGTAACGGAAAAATAAAACAGAGAAATCTACTATCTAGACCACATAGTAAATGTTATTTGATGTATATCACAGGTGGATTTTATCCCAGTATCCTGGAATTATGTTCGTATTGGATGATTTCGCACCACACAACTGATGTACATTTCCATCACTCAGTGGCAATTCTGGAAGTAGTTGCCCAACAGGATGTGGCGGTCACATGGAGTATATGTATGTCTTGCAGGTGGGAGTCCAAAAATCTTGCATTCACTGAGCAGAAGAAAGGTACTAGGAGGAGGACGGACTGAAACCGCTAAAAGGTACATTTGTGACCCGAGTTTTTAATTTAATAGACAACAAATTCCCCATTGGTGCCAAGTGTCACCAAGTCAACATCATGCAGAGTTTTACAAATGATCCAACAATCATCTTCAAAAATCATTTTTCTTTTCTCTTGTCTCTATTTCCCTCATCCTTTCATGCATACTTCCATACTTCTCAGTCTATCCATGTTCTTAATGTCTTCATCATTTCAATGTTATATTCTTCTTTCCTGTAATTGCCTTCCTCTGCTCTGCTTTTCCACCACACTCCTCGTTTCTCCTTGTATTCCCTCTGTAGTGTATTATTTCTGAAAGATTCACATCTCCTCAATGACTCTGGCCACTACTCGACCACGTCTGCACGCTAACACTGTCTTCCATCCTCCCATCCAACACACATGCAAACGAAACATAAAAGAGTGAGACAGATGACAGATAGACAAATGCGGTCTTAGTCATCCTCACATGTCCTTGTGGGCTTTCATGCCCTTTTAAAGAGTCATGTCTTGCTCTGATTAACATTCCAAACCTGCTCTTCATGTCGTTTTTTCCCCTTCAAAATGGGCAATCTGCACTCGTCAAGAATCATGTCTTTCTTTATTGAGATAGATATGGTAAAGGAACAGGAGAGAGGGTCCTGACTGGATTTTTGTCCAGCACATCTTTGTCATCTGTCACTTTTACCGGCCAGTTCCGCATTTTTAAATTATAACTCTTGAGTTTAGCCTTGCCTGTTGTTAAATTATCCTCATTATTACCTGTTGTAAAGATAGCACATAGGCTCTCATTGTTGATAATGACATTGACTCCACTTACCCAGACACTTTTCCACAGAGTTATTCATGGCCCCAAAGGGAATCCTCTGTTTCTCGGCAACGATTACAATTCTTCCTGCATACTGATATCCATTGAGCCCTACTTACGCAACGCCAATATCAGTACAGCTGCCACCTGAGCTTGAAAGGAAATCCCATGATGGCGTTGATGTATTGGCTGAATTGATTAACCAAAGCTACAAATCAACAAAGCCTTTAGCAGCTCCATTGTATCTTGGGAGTCAAAGGTCTGCGGCAAAGGAGAAGCCACAGTAATTGATTGATACGCAAACAGTTGTTTAAGAATGTTTCCACCTAATTTCATTGCAAAATGTAGAGGTGAATCTACACAGAGATTTACGCATCTGGCACAAGGTGTAAAAGTAGAACAAAGAGTGCTTACAGAAGCAGGGTTGTAGTGGGAATAAGAGCATGGATATAATATGGGCCTATATAAATAAAAATGTTCTTAGATGGAACAATGTACCACATATTATTAATTAATACAGTATCTGAATATTGGAACAGCGGGGAATAGATAGAAACACTATATCCACTCTGCTGCTAGACATTTTAAAATAATTTAAAAATACTAGTGTTTGCTCATTATGTCATGTCACTTGTTAGACGCTTTTATCCAAAGTGACTTACATACTCAATACTGTGGACAATCCCCACAGGAGCAATTTGGGGTGAAGTGTCTTGCCCAGGGACACAACGACATGCTGACTGCAGTGAACCTGTGACCCCCTGATCCAAACACCAACGCACTACCCACTGCACCACACGCCTCCCTTGTTGCCTCGCCTCCGCAGCTGTTCTTATCGAATCAACCCCTCCCAACTTTAGTTTTATGAGTCAGGAAAGAATGCATAAGAAAGGGGGTGGAGTTGCTACAGTATTCTGTTCAATGATTCCCTTCAATGCAGGAAGACATCGTATGGAAACTTTGATTCTTTTGAATATGTGGCCCTTCAGCTGAAATGCTCCTCTCGAGCTCTTTTCCTAAATATCTATAGACCACCCAAATACTGTGCAAGCTTTTTTGATGACTTTACTGAACTGCTGTCTATAGTGTGTATTGACTTTGACCGTCTAGTCATTGTTGGTGATTTTAACATCCATGTTGACAACCCCCAGGACAGAGGGGCTAAAGAACTGTTTTGTGTTCTTGATAGCTATGGACTGACTCAGCATGTGACGGAGGCCACGCACAATAAGGGGCACACTCTGGACTTAATTATCTCAAAGGGTCGGAATATCTCTAAGGTTGTGGTGACTGATGTTGCGCTCTCTGACCATTCCTGTGTTTTCTTTGAGAGCTCTATTTCTGTTCACACAAATGTTCAAAAAGAGGTAACCACAAAGCGATATTTAACTGAAAATACTAGGGAACTGTTTACTCAGAATTTTTCTTCCACACTTGCCCCTGCTAACATCTCAGTAAATGAGCTAGTAGATCATTTTAATTCAAAAATTAAAAATGTTATAGATGCCATTGCTCCAATTAAGGTAAAGGAAGTGACTGGGAAAAAATATCTCCATGGAGAAAGGCCATGACCGTTAAAACAGAAAAAAGAGAATGTCGAAAAGCTGAACGCAGGTGGCGAAAAACAAATCTCCAGGTTCACTTTGACATTTATAAAGAGAGACTTGGCCTTTATAATTTGGAATTGAAAAATGCACGACAATTGTTCTTCTCTGACATCATTACCAAAAACAACGCACGTGCCTTGTTTGCTACCGTCGACAGACTAACTAACCCCCCAGTGTCAGTAGCCTCTGAATTTCTATCCACCAGGGCGTGCAATGATTTTGACTCCTTTTTCACTGACAAAATTCAGAAAATCAGACAAGCAGTCAGTGCCTCTGCATCAAGAACAGCAAATGTGTTGTCTCTGTGTCCACTTAACATCAATTCAGACATCATGACACAATTCCATCAGATTAATGATAAAAACCTAGAGGACATTATTCAACTTCTGAAATCCTCCTCCTGCTGCCTTGATATTATTCCAACAGGATTTTTCAAAGATGTTTTGCCTTGCATGGCCTCAGAACTACTTCATATAGTAAACAAATCTCTTTACTCAGGTATTTTTCCACAGGCCCTGAAAACTGCAGTCATTAAACCGCTCTTAAAAAAGAATAATCTAGATGCTTCAGTAATGAACAATTACAGGCCCATATCAAACCTGCCATTTCTAGGTAAAATCATTGAAAAAGTTGTTTTTCAACAGTTGAGTAATTTCTTGCATTTAAATAACTGTTTCGATGTGTTCCAGTCAGGCTTTCGTCCAAACCACAGCACTAAGACTGCTCTTGTAAATGTCTTTAATGACATCCACTTAAACACAGACAGTGGCAGAACTTCAGTGTTAGTATTATTAGATCTCAGTGCTGTGTTTGACACTGTTGACCACAGCATATTACTAGACCGACTGGAAAACTGGGTGGGACTTTCGGAAACAGTTCAAAATTGGTTTAAATCCTACTTAAAGGATAGAAACAACTTTGTTTCTATAGGTAAATACACATCTGAGTTGACAAATATGACATGTGGGGTTCCTCAAGGCTCCATCTTGGGGCCTCTTCTCTTTAACATCTACATGCTACCACTGGCTCAGATAATGAAGAACAACAAAATAAGTTACCATAGCTATGCAGATGACACACAAATTTACGTAACAATCTCACCAGGAGACTATGCTCCAATTCAAACACTGAGTAAGTGCATTGAACAAATCAATGACTGGATGTGTCAGAACTTTCTCCAATTAAACAAAGATAAAACTGAGGTAATAGTTTTTGGAGCCAAGGCAGAACGTTTAAAAGTTAGCGCTGAGCTTCAGTCTGCAATGTTCAAACCAACAGATAAAGCCAGAAATCTAGGTGTAGTCATGGACTCTGACCTGAGTTTCAACAGTCACATTAAAACAGTTACTAAATCAGCCTACTATCACCTAAAGAATATATCTAGGATTAAAAGACTAATGTCACAGCAGGATTTGGAAAAACTTGTCCATGCCTTTATCTTCAGTAGACTCGACTACTGCAATGGTGTCTTCACAGGTCTCACTAAAAAATATATTAAAAACCTGCAGCTGATTCAGAACGCCGCTGCTCGAGTCCTCACTAACACTAAGAAAGTGGATCACATCACTCCAGTTCTGAAGTCTTTACACTGGCTTCCTGTGTGTCAAAGAATAGATTTCAAAATATTGCTGCTGGTTTATAAAACACTGAATGGTTTAGGCCCAAAATACATTACTGACATCCTGCTAAATTATGAACCATCCAGATCTCTCAGGTCTTCAGGGACTGGTCAGCTTTCTGTCCCCAGAGTCAGAACTAAACATGGTAAAGCAGCATTCAGTTATTATGCTCCAAATATCTGGAACAAACTCCCAGAAACCTGCAGGTCCGCTGCAACTCTTACTACTTTTAAATCCAGGCTGAAGACTTTTCTTTTTGTCGCTGCTTTTAATTGAACTATTCATATCTTAAACTGCACTGTAACTTTTATCCATGTACTTTTTCTTTTAATGTTGAATTGAACTATTCATATTTTAGACTGCACTGTAACTTTTATGTGACGTTTAGATACTACTGGGACCCCAAAGCAGAGACTGACAAAAAATAAAGTTTCAAAAAGTTTAATAAACAAGGTAATCGAAGGCAGGTACTGACGACAGGGAGCTTGGCTGGTCGTAGTAAACCAAAAACAAAGCTGCGGGAAAACGTTTCCGACCAAAACTCAAAAAGAACTCCTTAACCAACTACAACGGACTCCAGGCTGCAGAAAGGCACTCCGGACCGCGGGACAGCATGAAAAATACTCTGGCAGAGAAGTGAGGTGAGGGCCAGGCTCTTAAAGAGCAGGTAATCAAGTGAGTGGGGACAGGTGTGCCTCATCTGCAGCCAGGAGTAACCAGCCACGCCCCCCTGTCACACACCAGCCCTGCAGAGACAGAAAGACAGAGTAGTGAGGGGTAAAAGGAGCACACAACAAGTTAAACACAAAAACAACAAAAGCCCCATGCAAAACATAACAGTACCCCCCCCTCAAAGGACGCCTCCTGGCGGCCTACCAGGACTATCCGGGAAACGGACATAAAAGTCTCTCAAGAGTTTTGGGTCCAAAATCAGCGAGCGAGAAACCCATTGTCGCTCCTCTGGCCCATACCCCACCCAATCCACTAAATACTGGTATCCACGGCCCCACCTTCGAACCTTCAGCAACCTCCGTACAGTGAAGGCCGGGTGGTTGTCGATGAGCCGGGGGGGTGGAGGGGGTTTGGTTGGTGGGCAAAGAGGGCTGCAGGAAACTCTCTTAAGGAGTGACACATGAAAAGTGGGGTGCACCTTCAAGGCAAGAGGCAACTTAAGCCTAACCACACTAGGATTGATGACCCGTTCTATCTCATAAGGTCCAATGTACCTGGGAGTGAGTTTCCGAGAATCCGTTTGAAGAGGGATGTCACGGGAGGAAAGCCAAACCTTCTGGCCCGGTTGGTAATCCGGAGCTGGTCGTCGATGACGATCCGCCATCCTCTGGTTCCAGGCGGAGGTGCGGGTAAGAGCTGCCCGGGCTTCACGCCAGACTCTGCGGGCTCGCCGAAGATGCCCCTGTACTGAGGGAACTGCCACCTCTCTCTCTTGAACCGGGAAAAGGGGAGGTTGGAAGCCGTTGGAAGCCATAAAGGGTGACATACCTGTGGCAGAGCACACCAGGGAGTTGTGGGCGTACTCAACCCATGGCAGATGAAGAGACCATGAGGCTGGGTTTGCCCACTCCGTCTGGCCATTGGTTTGGGGATGGTACCCAGAGGACAAACTGGCCGACGCCCCCAATGCCCGACAAAAGGCCTTCCAAACTTGGGAGGAAAACTGCGGACCCCTGTCTGAAACAATATCCTGAGGGATACCATGCAGCCTAAAAACATGCTGGGCGAGAAGAGTGGCAGTCTCGAGGGCAGAAGGTAGTTTAGGCAGGGGGACAAAGTGCACAGCCTTAGAGAAACGGTCAACGATGGTCAGAATAGTGTCATTCCCGTCTGATGGTGGGAGACCAGTCACAAAATCCACCGCAATGTGGGACCAGGGCCGGTGGGGAATGGGAAGTGGGCGAAGAAGGCCAGCGGGGGCCTGATGTGAGGCCTTGCTGCGGGCACAGACGGAACAAGCTGAGACATACTCCTTCGTGTCTGCGGACATAGTGGGCCACCAGAAGCGTTGTCGAATTAGAGCCAGGGTCCGATGAAAACCTGCATGGCAGGCAACTTTGGACGTGTGTCCCCACTGGAGCACTGGAGATCTAACATTGGGGGAAACAAACAGCCAGTCTGGTGGACAATCCTGAGCCGCTGGATGGTCGTCCTGGGCCTCCTGGACCACCCTTTCAATCTCCCATCTAGCTGCTCCCACGACACAGGAAGATGGCAGAATGGTTGCATCCCTTGAGTCCTCCACTGGGGAAGCGAACTGCCGGGACAAGGCGTCGGCCTTCACATTCCTGGAGCCAGGCCGGTAGGTCAAGGTGAAGTTGAACCGTCCCAGGAAGAGAGCCCACCGAGCCTGGCGTGAGTTGAGCCTGCGTGCAGAGCGAAGGTAAGACAAATTCTTATGGTCCGTCCATACTATAAAAGGATGGTTGGCTCCCTCCAGCCAGTGCCTCCATTCTTGAAGGGCCAGAACCACTGCCAGCAACTCCTGATTACCAACGTCGTAATTCCTCTCAGCAGGGGTCAGCCGACGAGAGAAGAACGCACAAGGGTGGAGCTTCTGGTCTGCGGGGGAACGCTGGGATAAAACTGCCCCCACTACAGAATCAGAGGCATCCACCTCCACCACAAACTGGACCCCTGGCTCAGAATGAGAGAGCACAGGAGCAGTGGCAAACAGACATTTCAGTTTTACAAAAGCTGCCTCAGCTGCAGGAGACCACTCAAAAGGCAACTTGACAGAGGTGAGTTTAGTCAGAGGCACTGCTACCCTACTATAGTCCCGAATAAACCTTCTATAAAAGTTGGCAAAGCCCAGAAACCTTTGCAACTGCTTCCTGTTAGAGGGAGTGGGCCACTCGGTCACTGCTTGGACCTTGGCGGGGTCAGTCCTTAATTGTCCCTTGTCGACGATAAAACCCAGGAAACTCACAGAAGAGGCATGAAACTCGCACTTCTCAGCCTTAACGTACAGTCTGTTCTCAAGAAGTCTCTGCAGTACCAGCCTAACATGCTGGACATGCTCCTGAAGAGTGCGAGAGAAGATAAGGATGTCATCAAGGTACACAAAAACAAACCTGTTTAACATGTCACGCAATACATCATTAATCATAGCTTGAAAAACCCCAGGTGCGTTCGTTAACCCAAAAGGCATTACTAAATACTCAAAATTTCCCCTGGGAGTATTGAATGCAGTCCTCCACTCATCCCCCTCCCTTATTCTCACCAAGTGGTACGCATTGCGAAGATCCAACTTAGTGAAGATGGTGGCTTCATGAAGGGGAACAAAGGCTGAGTCTATGAGTGGAAGGGGGTACTTGTTCTTGACTGTGATCTCATTAAGCCCTCTGTAGTCTATGCAAGGGCGTAGGGTCTTATCCTTCTTGTCCACAAAAAAGAAACCTTCGCCCATAGGTGATGAAGAGGGGAGAATAAGTCCAGCAGCGAGTGAGTCAGAGATGTAACTCTCCATGGCCTCCTTCTCTGGCCTAGAGATATTGTACAGTTTACTAGACGGAAAGGGGGTGCCAGGGAGCAAATCTATGGCACAATCGTAGGGCCGGTGAGGCGGCAAGGATAGGGCGTGGTCCTTGCTGAAAACCTCCTTGACATTGTGATATTCAGGGGGTACAGAGGTGAGATCAATGGGTTTGAGGGGGTCTGGTGCTCTAGTAACTGTGGGGGGTATAGCAGAGTGTAAGCAATGAGAGTGACAGAATAAACTCCAGTTAATGATAGACGAGTTGGCCCAATCTATGTGGGGGTTATGGAGCTTCAACCACGGAAAACCTAAAACGAGTGGCGACATGGGTGAGGGGATAAGGTACAGGGAGATTATCTCGTGATGGTTGCCAGAGATCTTGAGGGAAACTGGAGCAGTACGGTGAGTAACTTGGGCTAGGAGTCTCCCATCTAAGGCAAACACATCCTTAGGTTCTGGAAGAGGCTCAAAAGGAAGTTTAGACTGCATCACAAAGTCAGAGTCAATGAAATTGTCATCCGCACCAGAATCAATCAAGACCTGCAGCGGAACAGAGTTCTGAGACCAGGAAATAGTACCTTTGACTGGGATGCGGTTGGAGGAGGCTGAGTTGATAGAAGTGTGGCTCATCAGTGCTCCCCCTGTCGCTGATGAGCCATGTCTTTTGGCAGAGAGGGACAACCGGCGCTGACGTGACCAGCCTGGCCACAGTAGAAGCAGAGTCTCTGACGAAGACGGCGTTGACGTTCTGATGGAGTAAGCGTCATCCTTCCCAGCTGCATGTGCTCCTCCATAAAGAAGATGATAATTATGATAGAAATATGTTGAGAAATTCAAGGCAGAAAGGCCAGCTTGGTGAACGACAGGCATCATCAACAACAATAAGCGGAGTGAAACAAAAATAAACTCCATCCATGTTTCCTGTTAGATGTTCATAATAGTAAAGGAGTTAATGGTGTTTTAGTGTTAAGTTATAAGTGTTGACAACCTCCAGGCCTACATTGTATCCCCTAAAACGACACCTTTCTTCACAATGATACTTACAGTACAGGGATTGCTCCTCTCATTGTCTTTAACCGACGGCCGGTCTAGAGGTTTAATGAGCCAAGAGGAGAGTTTGACCCATTCTGGAGAAAAAAGATTCTGGGAGGCAAAAATGTACTGAGTATCAATTTAATATACAACATTTAAAATGTGCTTTCAAGGGAGGAGGATGTTAAATTAACATTTAAGTGAAGACTCTTGTCAGCATGCATAAAGTTAATCTAGGAAACCATTAAGGCTACATGGAAATATGTTTCATAATAAGTTGAGCTGAAGACATGTGATTTGAAGAATTAGTTCAAACCACAATGGTTAATTACCCTTGTGTGATTAAGTTCAAATCAATACGGAAGGTACCTGCGGTTGAAACAGAGCATACAATGATATGAAAAACATAACACAAACTGTGGACTAATGGCTGCTGATGGCTACAGATATTCATCTGAAAATAATTTAAGAATCTTCTATTTTACCCTTTTATTTACAACTCTGTTCCTAGAAAAATTATCAAAAAAGTAAATCAAACTAAAGAGATCTTTTATGAAACATGAGACAATGTTATGTTAAGGTTGAATTGATATATGTAACAAATTGTTCAATAAATCAGCCTAGAACACACGTAAAATAGAAAATTAAAGGACAGTTTATAATTCTTTTTACAAAACTGATTGAAACGTTGTTGTTTTTTACTATATGAATATATACTATAATCCCAAGGAGAAAGAATGTCTGTATGTAATATAATGTATGCGGTATTGTCAAGGGGAAAGGATGGCCAATACAATGATTTATTTAAGAAAGTCATAAATGCTATGAGTTATTATTGAATTCCACATAGTCTAAAGTGGGGCACACCGGCTATGCCTCGGGAGGTGTGGGCATAAATCATTACTTCCTTTAATTTGTAATGTAAAGAGAGGACAGGCGCTCAATGCAGCACAGAACAAAGCCAACACAGCACATGTAAGAAGCAGATAAATGGCAGCAGCTGCGCAGAGGCACATGCAGATGTATAATGTAGAGAGATATATAGCCTTAACATGCACAGGTTTACATAATAACACCATCATAATCCATCATTGCATACCCATATTCCCACAAAAGATAACTTGGTAATGGAAATCAATGAGGGAATGTTACTAAGTTTACTCAAAATGCGAACAATGGTAATTTACTTGTCAAAGTTGGTGAAAACAGCCACGACAGGATCGCAGGAATGCAAACAAGAGCAATACTGTTTAGTGAATGGGGACATTTTAATAATTTAAGGTCACAAAAAAGACACGGGTGACTCCAAGAAGGCAGACTTAAAGAGGCAAACAATTCTAAAGTTGCAAGTGGGATTACCGAAAAGGCCGGAGAGTCAAAACAAAATGAGACTGAGGTTTGGAACCAGAAGGTTCAAAGTCAAAGGTTCAGGGTTTTCAGGTAACAGATAACAGACAGATGACAGATGCCAGAACGAGAAAAGCACAAGGCACATGGCAGCAAGCTGGCACTTACTGAGAAAAAAAGAGAGGTTAGTATAAGTACTACAGAGCTGAGGGGATTTGGTGCAAGTAGGAAGACTGGTGGGGAAGTTCAGGTGAGGGAAATGTGATGATTTCAGGGCAGATAGGACAGGCAGTTTCACGGATGAAAGGAGAAAAGTCTGAGGGAATCTGGTGAAAAGGTTAAGTACAGGGCTGAAGGGGCCTGGGAAAGAGGAAATGTCCTAGTCACCTTTATGCTTTTTTTTAGAAACACTCTCATCTCTGATATTCCAAGATTTACATGTATTTTGAGATGTGTTGACCTGCCATATATTGTACTTCTGGAAAGACCGTTTTGAATTCCTAGATATATAGACACACATCATTTAATCCAGAGGCTCATCTTCAATTCAATAAGAGGAGTCTTCCACATTCTGGATATGAGGTGGAGTTTGGAATTTGGGTGGCAGGGGGGTCTGAGAGACGACACACTGCGAATGAGGAAGAGTGCCAGTTTATGAAAAGGGAAGAAGAGCATTTCAAGATCAGAGCACGAAGGCTGGGATCGAATGAACCTGGATCAGTTTTATTGTTGAACTTCTGCAAACTTTTACTAACTAAACTGTGAAGCATGGAGATACTAACGCCTTCATTTCACATTCTCAATATCTGACATAACACACATTATCACTTCCTTGGTCAAGCAGAATTACCCTATAGGAAGATTATTAATACAGGTTCAGTTTTCTTTTACACATCCACAGATACGCAGCTTGGTTTTTAGTTGTGTTTCTGGCCACCTTATGGCAAGCTAGAGTTATAACAGCAGGATAAGATTTGCTGTCTTATTTTGTTGAAGTGTACGTTGGCATCATTCCATGCTAATGACTGCAGAATCGATTGATAGCAGAGAGAAACTGCATATAAATTGAAATCTGCCGAGGCATTTTGCAGACTCAGTAACTTGACCATGCCCTTGAATAGGATATGTTTATGCAACGTATGCTCTTTGCTTTCCAAAAGTATCCATTTAAATACTATAAGACATTTTGATATTCTATATGTGTGGTATACAATATCCGTGGCTTTATCTCTGGTTTTATTGATTGATATACTCTACCTTCAAGTTTTATAGTTATTCAGTGTAGTAAATAAACTGAAAAAAAATACAAATGCATGTGTTTTTTTCACTCTATTTATATTGAACACAATGCAAAAGCAAAGACCAAATATTGTTCCTCAGGGACAATGCAATAAAATATTGCACCAAAACAAAGATTGAAAGGAACTAAGAGAAAGGAGATGGACTGACGTGACTTGAAAGAACATTTTAGCATTATGTATTGTAGGTATTATAATGAGGAAAGGAAAGAAACCTGGGCTCACAATGCATACCAGGCTTAGAGCGAGAGCACACGCTCGACGTAGTAAAGAAAGGTAGCAGTGTTTCTATGAATAAAACATAACATCACGACAATAGAGTAAAACTTTGCTCCTTAAAACCTGAGTTTACAGAGTTCTTCCTTCTGCCCTGAGGTTTTCGAGGACCGAAAAGTTGAACATCTTTGTTTTGACTTGATACATTTTACAACCTTCAGAATATTAGAAAAATTCCACTGACCTGCTGCCATTCCAACCATTAAACTTTGTTTTATCACTTCACTTTTTACACCCCTTATTGAACTTATTTACATGATGTTAACACTTGTGATACTGTAACCCTGATCCGAAAGGCATCAGAATCAACTCTAATCTTTCATGACTGGAACAAGCTTTTATTTTGAGAAAGTGTCTGCTTTTACTAATTTTCTTTTCACAGGCTGCTACTTCATGTTATATTATTTTATGACTTGAGTGAAGTAGTCTTATTGAGGTAATAAAAAACTGGGCTTGATCCATTTGTTGATGAGATGAAGCACTTCACACCAGAGGGAGTGTGAGTCATTCCCTCTGTTTCGGGAGTAGAGGAGTCAGTAGAGAAGGACAAAGAGGAGAAATGAGGAGAGGAGACAAAAGGGGGGAGATGAGGAGAGGCTGAGTTAGGCTTTTAAATTTAGCAGGAAGCTATAAAATATAATTTAACCAATAAATGTAATGGCACTGACACATTTTTCAAAGTTGGTGTCTGACAAGCTTGAAAGAAGAATAAAGAAAAATGTCTTCAACTTCACAGAATGGAGTGGGTGTTCAAATCTTATGGCACATTTCCACTGCAGCGGGGTAGCCCCGTTTAAGCATCCCTAAGCGTCCTCGCTCAGGCCTCGGGCTGCCTCGCTCGCCGTCCGAGGCCGTGGCGCATTTCCATTACAGTTTAGGACCTGGGGTAGCAACGCAGTGTAGGCGGGGCGATCGGCTTCACATTTTGAGTTGTTCCGTCGAGCTCCCGCTGGATTTTATCATCCCCAATGAGATGTAGGAACGTCGTCCTCGGTCGACCACGGTGTGCTTTTCTTTGACGTTGCCATGTTTGTAGCTCCTCCATTTACAAAAATGCTGCAAGCTTGCTTCTAGATATATATGCGACGCTAGGGATGATCTCATGCGCGATCTTGTGACGATTCTCTCTGACCAATCAGCAGTCGAGAGTGTTGACGTCACTAGTTCAGCCCTGGCCCTGGCCTGATAGAACCACGATTTTATGGGGCCGGAAAAAGAGGGAAAAAGTACCTGCTAGCCGGTGCTACGCTATATGGAAAGGCCACCAAAAACTGTCCTGGCCGCTTGAGGACGATTAAGGACGCTTAAACAGGGCTACCCGCTGCAGTGGAAATGCGCCATTAGTGAGCTACTTTTACAGACAGATTTGTTACTTATTTGGTTACCTTGACAGTTGAAGTTGTTATGCTGTTAACAAAGGGAGGTTTTATTAAAACATTCTGATTACTAATGACAAGTTTAAATGTAAGCAAAACAAGATGCCGACAAAAATGTGTGATCAGTCTAGGATTTGAAGGTAAACTGCTTCCAGCGTGTGATTTCAACTTTGCAGTATTATGAAGGGGACAAATGGAGGTGTTCAAGCACATCACTCCTGAACTAATGACTTCCAAACAGCTCATCACAGCCAAACTGATAACAGTGACAGATAGGATCCTGTCAACGGGAAGAGGGTATTTTGTTCAAAACTGACTGCTCATACCTTGATCAACAATATTGAAAACAAGATGTATTCATGGTAGTTCCTTCAAATAAAAACCTTTAAGCTATTCAAAAAGTACAGCTTTTACCACAGTTTGATGGTGTCATGCAGCCATAGCAGGGGTTCATTTTTTTCTATTTTTATGTTCCTCAAGGAAGCAGAAAAGTCAAGCAGAGTGATCAAAAGCCCAAGCCCCTCAGTGTTAAGCGGAGGCGTTGAGTAATGTCGGGAGGATCTGTCAAAGAGGCCTCTGAGAATTTACTGGAAGAGCTCAAGGACATGTTCCTACAATACATTTGATGAAAAGATGCAATAAGATGAATACAATAAAACCCCGGTGCCATGGGCATTGGGTGGCAGACGAGGCTGTCACAAATATCATGGATCTTTAGCAGAATTAATAGCAGCAAAATGAATAGCAGCAGTTTGAGACCAGAGAAGTTTTGGGTGTCAGCTCTACCATCCTGAATGACAACGTTTTACATTGTTATAGCCAAATATAGCAAGTGCTAAGAAGCCAGTGGAGCTCCATAATGTTTGATGTTCAGCATGAGTGCAGTCAAAGCAGATAATAGACATGAAAGAGGGCTCAAAATATTAAATAAAAGAGTACTGAGTGCGGGGTAAAGGGAAATAGATATGAACTGCCATTAGCTGTTAGCATGCTGCTAATGCTCTTGGAGCTCCTTCCTAACTTCAAGGTTCAAGGTTCAAGGCTTTCATTAGTCATACGTACATAGCTGTAGTGATGACGATGAAAATCTTAGGTCACAGGCTCCTCTAACAGTGCAACAAAATAACACAGAAAAACAGAAAAAATAGTGAAATACAATTAAATAAATTAAATAATTTAAATAGGAGGAATCTTATTGGATTATTTGCCAATAATAACTTTAGCTCCCATTAAACAATTCATTTGACTTTACACATTTTTCAATTTGGGAGTCAAATGTATAAGTTTGACGGGAGGAAATCGATTAATTGATTTTTTCCCAACCTATATGTTATGTAAGCTTTAAGCATTCTTGGCAAGACCAAATTCTAAGAGAAAAGTTCAGAAAAGAATAATAATCTCAGTTCAGAGCATAGTCATGTAGTCCATCTCTGTCAAACAGCCGGCTAAGAGCTGGTGTAGTTACATAAGCTCATTACAACATACACACACACACACACACACGCACGCACGCACACACGCACGCACGCACGCACGCACACACACACACACACACAGGAACAACACCATATTGCAGTTTGCTGCCTGCAGTCCATCATTAACCTTGATTGTATTTCCACTGTGAACCGACTCCTGCCTCTCTGTCTCTCAGGCTGCATCAGGTTAACTGTCAATACACGGCACTGTGTACTTATGGGATTTAAAAGCTAAAAGTCGGACCGGTTATTTATGTTTTTTCTATGTTTTTGCTCTTGAATCCAGGATAATAATGTTGTTTCCCATGATTTGTGAATAACCCCCCTGAAGAATCTCACGGGGCTTAAGTTCAAACACCAGGAAATATCTTTTTAATAGGGAAGTCTACAGGATACATGTCTCTTATCAAAAAAATGTTTTGAAAAGAATCCCTAAAAGACATTTCAAATCATACAGTTACCCTCTTTAAATAATATGCAGACCTGTAGTATTTGACTTAAGTTTGAGCTTCCTTTCTTAAGAAAGAGATTTCTCTTGGTGTTTGAAAGCTAAATGTCTGAATACACTTTGAATGTATTGTATTTTAATAAGCAATTAAATGGTTTGAGAAAAAAAATCTAATTTCTGCTTGATACATTTTAAACCCCTAAGTCTGTGTCAAAGTCAAGAAATTATTTAAATATCAAGTGGTATTTCATTGTTAATAAGCATAAATAACAAATGTTTGAATCCTTGTTCTGTCTGAAAAATGTCTTAGGGCAACTATATTTTAATGTCCCTTGACTTGAATGGATAGGTGTGTAACAGGAATATATTCATGAGTCCGGTAAAAAGCTGCACATCACAATACTTAATCATTTTTAAGTTTTGACACTCAACCAAAAATAATTATAATATTGAATTAGATGTGAAACAAGAACACAACAGGAAAAGGTTTCAGAACAAATGCCACCAGGGCTGTGATTGGCAACTGTGAACAAAGCTGCATGGGAGATGTGACACCTTGAGCTGGAGAGCCTGTGTGGATCACTTGGCCACTTTGCTGTGGAAAACATACCAAATAGTGTATCATTCATTTCATTTGAAGTGTACTTCCAACTGTGACCGCCCCTGTAACCAGTGTACAATCCTGCCTTTGAGAACGTGCTATTGGTTTTTAGATGGGATTTCAAACCTCGGATGAACTGGTGCAATGAGGTATAATATTCACACATTGCCCCGGGCCAAAGCATGTGTAAATATTTACATTACATGTATACTGCATGTGCACAAAGATGGACAACTAGTGTTTTATGTACTGTATAGATTCTAATACAAAAAGTAGATGTCAAATACTTTCTTTTTATTTTAAATTAAATACTTACAGCCCCTGATTTATATCCCGAGTTGCACAAGCTACTTTCTTGATTCAATTTCATATCTGCCTCTCTACCTCATGCCCTCAGAACCTCAGAGCGTATTCTCTGTGTGTGTGTGTGTGTGTGTGTGTGTGTGTGTGTGTGTGTGTGTGTGTGTGTGTGTGTGTGTGTGTGTGTGTGTGTGTGTGTGTGTGTGTGTGTGTGTGTGTGTGTGTGTGTGTGTGTGTGTGTGTGTGTGTGTGTGTGTGTGTGTGTGTGAACAGATGTTAATTAGGGCAGGACTGGCAGCTGCACAAGTCAGCCAAGAGATGCTGCAGTTTTGCTGTTTTTCTCATGACTTAAATGAACCCCACCTTTCACTTCCAAAACAAAAGTAAAAGACTAATATTTAATTCCATTACCCAATTTCAATATATTGACCCTTGCTTAATGCATATGAGCAAATGCACGGATGCGTAAAATGAGATGGAGCACCAGACTAATCTGCTTCAACGTTGATTCTTACCTTGCTTCACCAGAGATATGCAAGGTAATGCTTTGAAGCAGAACTATGCAAATTAGACATGGGTTTTGTCAACTCTTTCTACTCAGACTGATTTAGATGTTTTTGTTTTTGTTGGCCTTAAGATGAAAAGCTGATGAAACAAGCCCTAACCCAGTAAGGTAAACATAGATTATTGATTTCAGCAAAATCTATAGTTGCTAAATGCAAAGGTGGGCAACTCATACCTGTGGGCTAAATCCAATTCAGACACAAATTACAAGTCCAAAGGTGTAGAGACTGATTTGGTAAAGGTAAATACTTAACAGCCTTTACATTAAACACATCAATACCTATTTGTTTTAAAGGGATCTAAATGTTATTTTTCCCTTTAGTGTGGCAGGGTTGAGGTCTCAAAATGTTACTTTGAGTCGGCATGTGTTTCTGCCCACATTTAAGTTAACAAATGAGGCGGGACGGACAGCAGGGCAAGAGGACGTGTCAAGGCTGTCAGGTTATGTAAATGCATGCAAAGTCAGGAACACAGTGAGGACACCAGGCTCAGGGAACTGGAAAAAAAGATGCGTCACCGTTCAAAATCAATCTCCATCGATTCCCTGCAGCGACATGATCTTCCAATAGCCCCTGAGTGTCAGAAGCACAGCCACATCCACAAACCCCTCACAAAGAAACAACAAAGATGAAAAAAAATACATACATGTTTATTTGACAAGAAGGGCACATTTTTTTTTGTACAAACTGTAAACTAAATACTGTAATTATTTTTGAGAGTTATAATTTTTGACATCACGTTCATGAATGAACACCAGAAACATTTTAGTTAATAAATAAATATATAAACAGTCAGTGACTGCTGCATCTTACTGTAAATTATAACCCCACACTGAAAAAGAAAACATACAGCATGTAAGTTTGCTACACGTTAAGGATTTTTGAAGATAAAAAGCACTTGTGTTCATCACGACTACATTTTGAACATCATTGTACAATACTCTATCCTGCACGCCCCAATGCTAAATACTGCAATTTAATTTTGTACATGAAGCTTTGTCACTGAATTGATGTTGAGGTAGGGACTCCGTCATTATCCTAGACAGTTTGAGTAAGCTGAAATATCATCATCACACTCCCATGACCTGGGAGTGTTGTTCGCCCTACATCTCATGCGTCCCTTGTCCCGCCTTTGGAGGGAGAGGAGGAGGGATTCTGCACCGTCATATTTGCTTAAGTTGTCATACATCATGTAACTCCACTGATTGAGAGACCGTGTACTGTCCTCTTGACTCCCGAAAGCAACATGTAGGGCAGCCTGGAGGAATGCTCGGGATCAAACAAAACATTTTGCTTGTGGGAATGTTGCCCGACATAGCCTCTTCCACAAAATCAAAGCAGTGGCATCTGGAAAGATGACTCACCAAGTTGACAAGGTGATGGCTCAGGAGGGGGAGATCATTTGCCCTCACAGAGATCATTTGCCCTCACAGCTGGAGGTATGTTTCTATAAATGTGTACATACAGCATATACGAAAAACATCTGGTAAACCTGTAAATGCCAATGATGTCACAACAAATGGCAGATTAATCTCTTTAAGAATACCCACATTTCAGCTTAAACACTGGTTAAATCACAGCATAAGCTACATTACAGCCACATTCAGCCAACATTTGAATTTTGGCAAAAGCAATAATATAATAACTATAATAATAACAACAGGCTAGTTGGGGCTTTGATTCAGAGCTTTGACTCAAACTACAGAAGGGAAACAGTCGGCCCTGTCCGTTTAATAATAAATTCAATCTGTGTTAACATAGGGAGTGCTCATCAAGTCGACAGAGGCAGCCAAGAGAAAAGAAAAAGAGATGGAGGAAAAGGAGGGTAGAGGAGGTGGAGTGGGAACCAAATCTTCTCCAAGGCATTTCCCCTTTATGTCCAATGTCCAGTCAGATTTAGCAGTTCATGTTTTAACGCTTGTTTGAGCTGGCTTGTGTTTGGAAATAATTAGGGAGTCAATTAAGAGGAACTGAGGAAGAGAGAAAAGGAAAGGTCACTGAGCTGATATGGTTGCGAGTTTCTAAAAGGCATGGGAGTAAAGGGGAACGTTTAAGTATATAGTGGCACTTGTTATAGACATTTAAATCACTTGGGAATTTAAATTAATTCTTATTCATTCTTATTCTTAATAAAACATCTTTAATCCAAATTCAAGTTCATAAATGTTTTAAAGTGATGGAACAGCAGCTGTAGCAGTGGAAGAGGACAATGAGTTGCTTTTGTGCAACAAGCCAAGTCACATATTGAGCTAAAAGCTTTCCCCCCCATGTGTTGCCATCTAGATACAGTAGCATTGGATTTTCCAGAGCAGGAAAATCAAATGCTTCATTCAAGACCAATTGCTTTCTATTGGATCTACTCTGCCTTTCTCTGATGTGAAACTGTTTCACGCCTTCATCGCCACACACAGCATACAATGTCCGAAAGCATGCTGTTGAGCACTCTTTCCCCAGCAACACTGAATACAACTTAAAACTATAAGTAAAGGCTTATAATGTGTGCCACAGATACATTAACATTTTATTTCTGACAGAGAGAGAGAGTGGGTAATCTACCCATAAAACAAGGTTATGAGCATGTGTTTTTCATACTGCTTTTCCACCATGTTTGCCACGCTCTTCATGTACTTGTATAATGTAATGCTCTCTGTCATGTGTTTGACTGTAATTGGTAAACATGCATAACATTTATAGCATTGCTATGTTTTGAAACAACGATAGCACTATGTTTTACCAATTAAAACTTGAGTTCATAAGCTTAAACTTAGCTTAATCTTGTTTGAGGTTAATAATAGCAAATATTTGCAAACAACAGCTTAATTTAGTTGTATGATGTAATTTGCAAAATCGTACTCTGTGTTTAATCACATATTGTCAACTGCAGCCTCACTGGCCAATGTAAAGCCGATGTTACATAGAAGTGTTAACAACCTTTAATCTGAAACAACCTATTTGGCGATTCATCTTTTGTAAACTAACTATAAATAACTCAGTGAAAAGGATTGTAGCTTAGCAAAAACATGACCCTTTTAAAAGGTGTTGGTCACTGTTAATAATATATTTCATATTTCAAATGAGCTTTTTGGTATAAAATCATTTAATCATTTGGACTAACTTATTACTGCCTTTTGGACAGGACCTTACTTTGACTCTATCACAACTCCAGTTGTAATTGTATACATAGGTATAAAGGCTACAATGCCAAATGGAATGACTGGAAGAGGAATGGGAATACAAATATGTTCCATATCTTGCAGGTAATGGTGGTTTGACTTGGACTTCACCCATGCAAACAGAGCAACTGTCACACTGCATGCTCTCCTTCGCCACTACTGTACAGCATGGCTCCCAGCATGAGCAATGTACAAAATCAGATATCTGCAAGTTTGCAAAAGGTCACCAGGTGTCACTTGCATTACAGATGAGTGAACGCTGCTGCTGCTGCTGCTGCTGCTGCTGCTGCTGCTGCTGCTGCTGCTGCTGCTGCTGCTGCTGCTGCTGCTGCTGCCGCCGCCGCTGCTGCTGCCGCCGCCGCCGCCGCCTCCTCTGTCCAAGTGTGGGATTTTGAGTTTATAGATCTACATTCTTCTGACAGAATTAGCCATGAGATAGATGGATAGCATAACCAATACAGCTTTAAGTGGGCATAGTAAAGATATAAAATGGAGGGCTGCCAGAGAAGAAGGTCAAGTCAAATTCAGATGGACAAACATAAATGGAAAGTAGAATGCAGGTGTAAAGGACTATGCTGACAGAGGAAAAAGGAGGTTGACAAGGCTTTAGAAATAAGGGTGGTTTAAGGGAGGAAGGGACTGAGTAAAAGGGGAGCAAGTAAAAGTAAAGAAGAAAAGACTGTAGGGCCCTAGAGAGGGTTTGCTGAAGAGTAGCTGGGAGGGGAGACAGAGCTAATGATAACATGGAGTGAGAATAAACTGGAGGGAACTTCAGGAGAGCCAGTCTGATCCGTCCCAGGTGGGCATGAATGAGAAAAGATAAGAATAGGGTACAAGGAAGGAAGGTAGACAAAGAAAGATACTTTCTACTCTTTAGAAACTGCAAGGTAACAATAGATTGGGAGATGTACAAATTAAATATTTAGAAATACAGTATATGACAACTTGGCTTAAGGTTTTGAACTCCATTACCTGCCCCCTTACAATGAAACGTAATATTGTTACTTTGGTGTCTGAAGCAGTTTTAACTCAAATAAATTACCATGGTAATTCAGTTGTTTTGAATTTGCAATAAAAATGTCAATAGAATATAAACGTACTGAAGATAAATAACTGTCATGAACAACTAAGCATACTGAACCAAAAGCAATTCCCAATTTACCAATTTATCTTTTTCATGAAACAAATACAATGCACCTACCTACAAGACATTTTGCTAACAGTTACTACATCTTCCTCCACTGTGTTTAAGTCCTTCCAAGGTTGTGTCAGTACTGTACAGAATACACATGAAGATGTATACATCTTTGCAAATGTAACACAACAATGTATACATGTGCACTTAGCTAGTGTTCTGCTTTAATATTCACATTATCAACATTTATCATCAAATGTCTCAATTTCATCAATAAATGCTGAGCGTATTTTGCAGATAGTTATATCCAGGATAAAGTGCCTTTACTTTAAAACATTCTGTAGGTTTTTCAATGTAGGTTTTTGTTGACAGTCTTAAGGTCCTGTATATCCCATTCACTGTTTCTCTGTCATGCATGTTCTTAAAGACATCTGTCTCTTTGTGCTGTCCTCCTGGGTAAGCTTTTCTTCCCTTTGTGCGTACATACATGCCGCGGTGTACTTTGATACATCTTTGCCTTTGCTCAACATGAAGCGGTTTTATGCTGTCCGTTCTGTGTTATGGGATTGATTTTCTCCAGTGTGACCTCCGTATCGCTGTCTAAATTCCCAGAGATGGCTGGGGAAAGTTTTTCCAGAGCGTTGTTTACCATGCCCGCCTCGATCTCCCCTCCACATCCATCCTTCTTCTGTAACTCCTCGTCCTGACACAGGATGCTGTGGGGGATCACATAGTTAGCTGAATGGTTGCCCTCCTTAGGGATGTGACTCTTGGGCTGATACTGACAGTTGGGGTTTGTGTTAGGGGCTCCCATGTTGTTGTTAATACTGACGATTTCAATGGCGTTGCTGCCCGGGCAGAGCCGGTGGCAGCCCAAGAGGATGGAGAAGGCCTTGCGGAAGTCGGCGTTGAAGGCATAGATGATGGGGTTTAGCGAGGAGTTCGCCCAGCCAAACCACACAAACACATCAAAGGTGGTTGAGCTGATGCAGAGGAAGTCCGTGGCACTGTCCGGCACGTCGGGCTCACAAAACGGCACCATGCAGTTAAGGATGAAGAAGGGTAGCCAGCAGCAAACAAACACTCCCATGATGACTGAGAGCGTCTTTAAGACTTTGGTTTCTCGTTTGAACGACATTTTGAACGAGCTTTCAGTCTCTCTGCTCAAACTATTCCCCATGCTGCTGTGGCGATTTTTGGCACTTTCTGCTGCCCGCTCCAGTGCAGATATTCTCCGTATCTGTATCTGAGCGATGCGGTAGATCCGGGTGTAAGTGACTATCATAATAGCCACAGGGATGTAGAAGCTGATAAGGGAGGAGGAGATGGCGTAGGTCCTGTTAAGGCTGGAGTCGCAATTGTCAGGGGGCAGATCGTCAGGGTATGTTCCATTTAGCTCTGCGTAGCTGGTGGTCTGAGCTTTGTGCCAGTTAAGCTGAACAGGAATGAAGGAGATGAGGACTGACAGTGTCCACGCCACACTGATCATCAGACATGCCACTTTAGGGGTCATCTTGCGTTCATAGCGGAACGGGCTTGAGATGGCCCAATACCGATCTACACTGATCACACACAGGTTCAAGATGGAGGCAGTGGAGCACATGATGTCAAACGCGACCCAAACGTTGCAGAACGCGCCAAACGGCCAAAACCCAACAATCTCAGTTGCCGCCTTCCATGGCATAACCAGGATAGCTACCAGGAGGTCAGAGATGGCCAGGGAGATGACAAAGAAGTTGGTGACCTTCGACCTCAGGTGTCGGAACTTGGTGACGGCAGCGCACACGAGCGTGTTGCCTAGCAGCGTGGTTAGGATGAGGAGGAAGAGGAAGCATCCCGTCAGCACACGCTTGGACGAGTGTCTCTCTGGTAGCAGCTGCTTTCCATCTTGAACCGTTGAGAAATTCAGATCCATTGTTTATGTTACACTGCTAATAGAGAGATAGGGGGTGGGTGAGGGGGGTGTCAACAGTCACCCCATCACATCCCCAGCCTGCAGCAGCTGTGCCTCTCTGGGGAGGAATTTTAGACGGACGGCGTAGCTGGTGGAGAGGTCAATTGTCTCGGCACCAGCTCTCCCACAGACTGGGTAATCCATAGGCTCCTTGTTTCAAACACCATCCTTGCAAGAGAATTGCTATAAATATTTCAAAAAGATCTCTTTGAAAATGTGCCTCCCGAAAATACCTGGTTCATTAATTCCTGCAGCAGAAGCACAGGCAGCAGACATTCTAGTTTTAAGAGGAGTGAAATTATTCCAGCTGTTGTTTGCAGTTATTTCTCCAATCAGCACTGTAGTCATGAAAAAAAAAAAAGAGATTTAAAGTGAACTCCTTGTTCGTTTTTCTCCACTCTCTGGATGCCTCAGCTGTCAAGTGAAAGTTTCACAGTATATGGTTGCCGAGCTGTTGAGTAAACAGAGGCTTGGCCAATCATTAGCCTTATATACCAACTCATCAATAAGTTATATTGATGGTTTTCGCGCTTCGTTTATCTGATTTGTTCAATGATTCTCTTGGCGTGTCCGTGTGATTATATTGGTGGCTGTATCGACGCTGATTCACCCCAGCTACTAGATGTTTTGTTGTATTTATTTATATCTTTGAATGCAGCTCCCTGTGAGTAAATGGAATTGTAAGTGGTGAGTCATAGAATTAGGCGTTCAAAAGTCTTAATCCAATTTGATATCACGGAGATATACATTAAAGTATCAATCATTTGCAGGAAATAATCTCAGCTCTTTTTAAACTGACACGTCGCTCTAATCCAGATGCGAGGTCATTTATTGCCCTTTTGGTTTAGTTCGCGTGCACAGCACAACGACCTCTCAGCTTTCAAAAACATTCAAGAGATATATTGGACACCAACCTAAAGTATCTCTGGCAGCGCATTCCCTGGGTTGACGTCTTAAAAACAGAGTGTATTTCCTTTTTTCGTATATATTTCGGGAGCGTGCGCTTGGCACTGTGCAGGCAGTCCAGATTCCGCAGCACCGTCTTGGATCAGCTGGAAAAATCAATTAATCCAAAATCAACATGAAAAAAAACGTGTTCCCGCTAAATCCACCGTTTGTCACCATACATCCAACTCGTATCTTGGAAGGAGAAGGAAAGCACTGTCTCTGCACTCCTCCATAAAGAAGTCAGTCACTCTCCCCTGTTGCGATGGTCCTCAGGTGTTTTTTTCTTTCTTCAAAGTCCTTTTTTAGAGCCATCCATTGCTGTGCAAAATTCAGTTACCCCTGTGATGTGTTTGCGGTCTGACTGGCCGGCGGAGAGTGATGGGAATTACTCCGATCTCTCCAAGACACGTTTTCACGCGCGCTCCTCTCTCTCCGCTCAGCTGCTGCTGTGCTCCACGGTCGGTGCCACAACTGCTCCATCCATCCAGGCAGGCTGTGGAGTGTAAAGCCACCGAAAATCACACCGTACAGAGCACTCACATTTTTAGCCACATATGGTTTGTGGTATCGAAAACCTGCACAACCTACCGTAACTTAAAAACAAAGTAGGTTTATTGAATACAGCCTATGGAATATAGTTGTTGATGTGTCTTAAATAATGCACATGTCTTTATGAAACCTGATTCGTCTCAAATGTTAGTGGCTGTCTGAATCACTAATAGCAACATCAAAAACTCAGCGTTTCATTTGCAAAGTAACAATAATGATCGTATTCCCTAAAGCGTTTTATTTATTTTACACCTGGACACAATATCAAAGATTTGAATTCCCCAAAATAAAAGAGGAGCCAAATATGAAGGTGACTTGTTGTCCTTTAATGAACCTGTAGACAGCAGGCATGAACACAGAGGCACAATGAGGCCATCTACTGGATGCAAGATTGTGGGAGATAATATGTTAGAGTGGGAGCCGAGGGAGTGTGCATTAACGTCACCTCAATGACGCGCGTGTGTGTGACTGCATGTGCGACCGACTTTATACATGTGCATCTCTGACTGAGCATTTCTGTGTTTGCGGATGTGAACACATGTATTTGTTTTAGTTGTGTGCGTGTGCGTGCGTGCGTGCGTGCGTGCGTGCGTGCGTGCGTGCGTGCGTGCGTGCGTGTGTGTGTGTGTGTGTGTGTGTGTGTGAGTAATGCATGTAGACATGGCAAGTGTAAGAGGCCTGGCAGACACAACGCCCATTTCCCATTTCCCTGTAGCACAGAGCAATGTTGTGCGTGCAGTAGACAAAGTTCAAACCAAGACTACATCACACACAAAAAAACACACACATATTGCTCACTCACTCACTAACACATACACACACAACTAGCCATGCAGGGTAATGTATGTCTGCTCCAAAAAGCAAACAAAATAGAATGGAATGGGAAAGAATAGGAAAGTCTTTTTGGGATGACTTGTTGCCACGTTCATATCAGATGTTTAATTTGTCATTCAATCTTTATAAACATGATTTTATATTCACTTTTCAATCTATGCTTTTCCATGTGGGAGCCTACATTTAGATATAAAAAAAAATGAAAACAATAGCTCCCCTTAGTCTATTGACTTTGTGCACCGAAATTCAAATCAGCATACGTCTCTAAGATTAATTAAGGTCTCCGTGATGTATTTGAAATGAGCAGCAAGAGTCCTCTAACACATGCCGGTTTAATTCAAATTAATTCAGCAAGTTTGCTAATGAACTGGAGTGACAAAACTTTGTGTAACTTTACATGACACCCAGAGAGTGTGGCAGCTCGCCTGCTGACAGGAAGTTAAGAGACTCTACCATTCTGCTGACCTGTCAGTTATTCCAACTGGCAATGAATCATAACAGATAACTTGGAAACTCTTCAGTTCTCATTCATAACACTCCGTTCGATGTCTCACTATGGGATGCGCCTCATCGCGGAGCAAACAGAAGCATCAATCTCATTACGCCAATCCTGATTGGCTGGTGATCTTGACGTCAACGTCAGGGGAAATCACCCCCTATAAGTAGCCTGCGCCACAATGCATGCGTCATTCAAACACCTCTTCTCGCTTCAGAGCACATCTCTACAGTAGCCGGGCAAGCTTCACTGTCCACAGACTGAACCCAAAATACTTTTTCGGTCGACGGGCGCTCGCCGGCTACTCCTTCTGCTTCGCAGGAAGACGGTAGTACTAACGCTGTTAGTACTTGGAAATAAATCGACCTCGCCCGTCTCTACGAGAAAGTAAGGTAGGTCCGATTTTTTCAAGCTAGCAACACACCTGTTGCTAGCTCGCTCCCTCTCTACTGACACCACGGTAGCGAGGACGTTTTTTCTTTTCTCTTCTTCACGGAGGGGAAAAGGATTAAAAGAGGAGCATACTGCCACACCAGTCAGTATTCTCCGGGATTAAAAGACCCACACCGTCCTCTTTCCCCGGATTAAGGACAAGGTGGTAATACCTTTTTTTCCCGTCCCACCTGTCGAGAGCGGGCCCTCTCTACGCCACGAGGCGACAAAGATGGACGCCCCTCTCCCTCACACCAGAGGAGTCAGGGACTCGGTGGCTCGACTCTGCGGCTGCGGGTTTAAGATATCGGGCACAGACATACACCAGGTCTGTTCGTCCTGCCTCGGGCTGGAACACGCCCGAGGCGCTATCGACAACCCCGGCTCATGCGGACATTGTGTCCGTTTCACAGTCAAGAGCCTCCGCCGACGGCTAGCGAGACAAGCTAGCCTGTCGGAACAGGACCCCCCCATGTCCATGGACCCGCCAGCTGGCAGTCAAGACATGGGGGCGTCTGCCACAGAGAGCGAACTCCTCTCCGTGTCGGTCTGGGGCTCATCGTCAGCGATGGCCTCAGAACCGGGATCCCGCGCCCTGACAGACCGGGACCCGGTGACGACAAGCTGGGGCTCCCGGTTGGACCTCACCATGGTCTCACCCGCGGAGGATGTCCTCGAGTTGGACTACGAGGAGGACGCCCTGTAAGCGTGACATCTCAACTGGCTCTAAGGAGCATACAGCAGGAGATACTCACGACATCTGCCTGGGCTTCTCAAAACAGTTATACTTTATCTGTTTTCACAAGCCCAGAGAGAGTCAACCCATATTCTGGAGAGAGAGGTTCTCTCTCTCCTAGAAAGAAGGGTTTTATCTATAACGCCCGCCGAGCAGAGTCAGATTACGCGGACAAATGTCCTCGTAAAGCACCCGCTCATGGGTCTCATAATAAAACTAAACCCCGCGCGCCACGGCGTGCGGAGAGTATTGGTTATTATGTAATGCGTAGTGGCACTACACCCGACTTTTCTAGTGCGGGACGCGCCTACGGGTGCTGTCCTTTCACGGAAGGTGGTCACCACGGACGCATGTCAGGCAGGCTGATAGGGTATTTACGAAGGTCGCCCGGTGAGAGGTCCCTAGAGCAGAGACCTCCAGCGGGTACACGTAAACTACCCGGAGCTTTTAGCGGTGTTCCCCCTAAAAAGCTTCCTGCCTTCTCTCAGAGGACACCATGTCCTCATGAGGACAGACAACACGATATCGTGTATGAACCGCCAAGGGAGGTTGCGTTGTCTCCAGTCACACACACTGGCACACAAACTGATCCCTTGGAGCGGCAGACATCTCCTCTCTCTGAGAACGACACAGTAACTATAGGTTACTTACGTAACCCCAGCCTCAGAGTAACATGAAGTGAGATGTCTCACCAGACGGCCCTCCTTGCTATGGTGAAGCGAGAAGAGGTGCTTATTTTGAATGACGCATGCGTTGTGGCGCAGGCTACTTATAGGGGGTGATTTCCCCTGACGCTGACGTCAAGATCACCAGCCAATCAGGATTGGCGTAATGAGATTGATGCTTCTGTTTGCTCCGCGATGAGGCGCATCCCATAGTGAGACATCTCACCAGGAATTAAGCCTAAACCCTTTCTAATCTTAAAATATTACCACAAGCAGGGATAAGAGCCAATATGGGAATGCCAAAGATTTTTTGCATCTGCAAGGGAAAGTTTAAAGATTAATTATTCGCGCTTACCACACGTTTCGCGCTTACCACACTTGAATATTAAATACATTTTGGACAGCTGTGATCTACGGATACGCAAATACATTTATATTAATGCTTTCTTTAACCCTTAGATGCACGAGTGACTGGACCCTACACTCTTCCATAAGTGGGTCAAAAAGGACCCGTATTAGAATAATATGTGTTTTTATGCCATTTTTGTCATTGTGGTTAAGAAAAATTACTTATAATATTTAGATTTTGGTTCACACTAGAAATATTTTATATTTAAGTTTTCATTATTTATCATTTTTTACATATTTTGAAAATAAAAAACGAAATTCCATAGAAAATGCATACGGGTCATTTTTTATCCACTTATGGAAGCTTGGGGTAGTACTACAAAAACTAAAATGTCTTAAAATTTAAATTTAAAATTTGAATGGCATGATATCCAAAACATGTTTTTTGAGGAATAGCTGGAATATGAAATGATACAAAAATGTAATTACAAAGATACTCGTAGAAAACCACCTCACCGGGTTAAAAAAGACCCACTTGTGCATCTAAGGGTTAAGAATAACTGCTGTCATAAGGTGTGTGTTGAGCCAAGATGCATTATTCAGCAGTGCACACATTAATATATAGACATTTGTATTTATAAAGTGTATTCCTTTAAACAAGCTGGTTTCCTGTAACACCATATTTAAAAGGACATTTGAGTGTGTCTGCCAAATGTTTGGTGGCTTCCTTCATTTCAAATTCACATCTGGTGCAGATAATTTACAGTAGCTTATGTTGGAACCAATTAAAATTATAGCCTTTTATGACATTTACCAGAGTCAGCCTTCATTACTCATTAGCTGGAGCATTTTTAGTTTCAATTACAATAAGTGGGGCAATTACATAAAAACAACACTGAATACTAATATAAGCTTCCAGGCTGTATACTGATCAGCCTAAGTGTGTGAAAAGACTGTGGCCTTTCAATTCTATCCTTTGTGCAAACTATAATCTTAAAAATGTTCTTAATGCAGGTGCATTGAATTGTATTATTTGAGTCTTAATAAGATGCTTTAATTGTTATGCATGCATCTTGAATGATACTTGCTGTTACGGTGTGTGAAGCAGGCAGGACCCAAATGCAGAATAAAGTGAAAATTCCTTTATTTCAAGGCTAGGTGATAAACAAAGACAAAACAGAACATTCACCGACGAACTAGTCATGACACAAGACGAACCGACAAAGACAGACAGAAAAACCAGAACTTAAATACACACAAGACTAATCACACAAACAAGACACAGGTGAGAAGGGAGGAGAAAACACAGGGGCCACAGGTGAACACAATCGGGTAAACAGACACACCAGGGAAACTAACGACAGGGAACCACAGACAGATCTAAACAAGACAAAACACAACGAAGACAGAAAACCAAAAACAGATATAGACAAGACAAAACACCATAAAGACAGATCGTGACACTTGCTGTAACAAATGCAAATGTTCCCTCTGTGGGACGAATAAAGGTATTCTGATTCTGATCACTATTTATTAACGTTTTGGACCCTTTGGAGATTTCTCAACAAGTATAATGTAATTTGTACACCATCTACAGTATCATAAATGTACAACAATCCACTCTGTGTGCACAGGTGTCTCTCAATAATTGGCAGCAACAGAGTTTAATCCGCTACATTGAAATTCACATTTATGATGAATATAATTAGCGTTGTTGATTTCTATAACCAAAGACAAGAGAGTAATTCAACCAAAACATACAGTCAGAAGCATTTTGGATTACACAAAGTAGTTTACACCTCCCTCATGATTGCTGTCAGCATAGATCGTCTTTAAGAGATACATGGGTGTTCTTTGTGATAAAGGAGGGAGGGGATCTAAAGTAATGCTTTAAAATTCAGATTAGATTCATTTCTACCATTTTCTTAAATTCATGGTAGTTTCAGTAATCCCATGGTAATTGAGGACACAAGTTATCTAAATGACTAATGTCATCTTTATGGCTTTCAGAAAGGACAGGAGACCGACAGGTGACTATCAAAGGACTAGCAGCAGCAGCAGCATGATGATGATGTTAAATATGTTGTTTTAGGAACATCCATTGCAAATACATGGAATTCAATAAACATTGAATAGCATATCATGCAGTTTGTCTGTGCCTTTTCCTCCGTGTTGTCCTGGTTTGCTGTGCTGCCTCCTAGTCGCCACCATGGTTTGCTGTGCTGCCTGGGGATGCTCCAATCGCTCAGAGAAAGGAGTACGAATGTACGGCTTCCCCACTGACACAGAGCGGAGGAAAAAATGGCTGGCTCAAGTCAGCAGAAGCAATTTCACGACCAACAGCAAAAAAAGATGTGATGTAATTATATACAAACACTGCATTTGCACTTTTTCACAAAACGAAACCACACCATTGGGAAAGCTTAATGTTTTGTTTAATACAAAAACACAGGGAAAGGCTTGAAAAACACTGAGAGTTGAGACTCAGGGTGCAGGGTGAGGGTCTCAGTGCAGGTATTCAGGCTCCATTGAATCCCCCTCTGGTTCTTGTGCTGAAAGAGGGAGTAACAGACAGGAGAAAGGGTTATACACACCTATATAGCACACCTATTGGATGGGAAATTGCCTTGGGGAGATAAGATATGGTCTTTGTTCCCAACTGAAGTTATGGAACTTTATTATTTGTGAGTTTAACAAAGTATGACAAATGACATCAGTAACAGATGTGATATGAATTTCTATAAAGTTGTCTCACATTCTTGGTCATATTTTATATACAGTATGTAATGAGTATAACATGTCCAGTAAGTATAAAGTGTTTCCTAATACTGTGTATTCAACCACTATGGAATATGTATGTGGGCAGACAAAACTGAGTTGTTCTGTGTGTGAAGTAACCTCAAGTCACTCCGCAGGCACATTTTGATGCAGACCAGTTTGTCAAGACAAAAAAGGGCAAGACTAGGCTGAGAGCAGAGGCTATACCCACCATCTTCGTGCATCGCCCTGTGGTCAAAAAGAGAAGGGCCCCTGCACCACGATTCACCCCGGGACCTGTATCTACAAAGCCCATAGCTCATGATCACAGCTATAGTGTGAAAGGTGACACAGGTATAATAAGTATGAACTCTTAGTAACAAAAGTAATATTTCTTATTTTTAAGTGGTATAATATTTTAAATGTTCGAACATTTACAGTGCCATGTCTTCTACTTACATTGGTCTCAAAGATTGAGGGAAGAAGGGATGAGGAGACTGAGAGAAAGGAAAGTGAGGGTAAAGAAAGAGAGGACATGGCTAGTGAGGAGAGACAGGGAGGGCGGACACCACCCACTCAGCCAGCAGCCAGCCAGCAGCCAGTCAGCATACGAGGGAACCAGCAGCCTGCATACGAGGGAACCAGCAGCCAGTCAGCATACGAGGGAACCAGCAGCCAGTCAAACAGATCTATTAAAACAATCAAAGAGAAAATTAAAGAGCCAAGAAGGAATCACCAAAAAAGCAAAGGCTGCACTAAGAAAAATCAGGAAGGAAAATGCAGCTCTCAAGACAACAATGAAAATTAGGGACAATAAATATAAGAAAACGTTTTCAAAAGACCAACTTAAGGCATTAGGCAGACTCACCACAAAGGGCATGAAATGGAGCAATGAGACAATTAAGAAGGCTTTACAAATTCGCTTTGGGTGCGGACCAACGGGTTACAAAACTCTGCAGGAATTGAAGATTCCCCTTCCAGGAATAAGGACACTGCAAAGAAGGATGCAATGTGTTAAGTTTGAGCCTGGTGTGTTGACAGAGGTCTTTGATTTCCTAAAATTGAAGGCAGATTGATTGACAGACCTTGAAAGGGAGTGTGTGTTGACCTTGGATGAAATGGCAATCACACCAAGTGTGGAGTTAGACATGATTACAGGCAAACTGTACGGTGATGTGACTTTACCAGGGGCCTGTACTACGAAGCTGGTTCAACCTAACCTGGATATGTTTGAGTTAGCCGGTTGGCCTAATCCAAAACATACGCGCTCTCGCTAAACTGTACTACGACGCTGGTTATCAAGTGGATCGCTCAAGCCAGCCGTTTCCTATCTAGTTAGGTGCGCGTTCACATGAAAGGGGTGGTATTTGGAGCATTCGACCAATCACAAACATGGAGAAGCGTACTGACAGCGCAGCGTCATACTTCCTGAATGAAAAGTGAACGTTAATACTAGTCAAAAATGAAGAAGTTAAATTTTAAACATCCATGACTTAAACACTTTATCCAGGATCAAAGCCACATAGCTGCACCTGCAAGGTGAATACAGCTGGTAAAAGAAAAAGTGTTTGAATGCGTACATTAACAGGTTTATGATATCACTGCCCCGTCTAAGACACGATCTGACTTCAATTACATTTGTCTCGAGTGTTTCGTCAACTTAATGTGTTGCTTAAAATAATACTTCTGCATACAGTATGTGACACTGTGAGTGTTGCACGGCCAGATACGGCTCAGCTGACTCAGATAAGGAGATATATGATACATTATGAAGTGATATGCCGCGGACTGTACTTAATGTACTCTGATCCGGTTACTTATGTTGTGGCCGATATGTAAGTAAGCTTTCTTAACGCTAATGTTATAATAGTCAGATTGCTCTGAAGATGGGAGGTGATATTCTATTAATGTTCACGTTCACACAGTCGGTGATTTTTGCCGGCCGTCTTTCCTGCGACGGCAGCTTTTCTGTATTTCCTTTCTCCTGTAATATGACTTGATCGCTTTAAACTCCGCACACTGAGCTCTGATTGGTCAGCAGGCAGTGCTTTCACTGAGTTGATCTCTTAGCCTGCAACCTAACCTGGTCCCGACCAGGTTAGCCGCTAAGCATAAGTTACCATGGAGATCTAGCCTGCTAAAAAGAGAACCAGCTTTGTAGGACCGGAAAGCCGGAGTTTCCCCTGAATTTAGCCGGCTAAGCGAAAATCCTGCTTCGTAGTATACCCCCCAGGTCCCGACCATGTTAGCCGCTAAGCATAAGTTACCATGGAGATCTAGCCTGCTAAAAAGAGAACCAGCTTCGTAGAACCGGAAAGCCAGAGTTTTCCCTGAATTTAGCCGGCTAAGCGAAAATCCTGCTTCGTAGTATACCCCCCTGGTCCCGACCAGGTTAGCCGCTAAGCATAAGTTACCATGGAGATCTAGCCTGCTAAAAAGAGAACCAGCTTCATAGGACCGGAAAGCCGGAGTTTTCCCTGAAGTTAGCCGGCTAAGCGAAAATCCTGCTTCGTAGTATACCCCTCAGGTCACACAGGGGTGGCAACACATGCTTGTGTGTTTATGTTGGCTGGAAACACAACACGGTGGAAGCAAGTAGTGGCATATCATTACACTGGCAATTCTACCAATGGAGCAGAGTACAGGCCAATCATTATTGATATTAGGGATGGGAACGATTTTTTTTTTTTTGTGGGAGTGATGCCTAAGTTGATTATCAAATTGAATAATACAATGTATATATATATATACGACAGTGCCATAGCTAAATGTGTTAGGTGACGTCTAAAGGAGTGTTTTGCTCCGCTCACCGGTCCCTCACAGCAGGGCAGAGCTGCAGGTGCTGATCTCTCTCTCTCTCGCGTCCGGTTATACTTCACTCGTGTTTATGTCCAAATCCATCAGATCTAGTTAGTTCTAGCCAAGATATGGCTGCCGCCCCTCCCTACACGCAGATCACGCCGACTCAAACCTCATCTTATGCCCAAATGTGGCGCAAATGCGCTCTGCAGCCGTTGCAAGGTTCCGCGCTAACAGTTCATGAGCGTGCTCAACACTCGCGACACATGGCCAGCCTTAACAACAATAAGCGCTGCTTGGCAACCGTGTGTGGCGGCAAAGTACTAGACATTTTGACTGGAGAGATTTAGTTTTGCCGGTATTCAACATATTTTACCAGTCATAGTCCGGTAATTATTTACACTCTAAGAAGAGTTACATTTATATATACATGCTATACCTTGCTATACCCGCAACCTCCGTTCCAGCTGAGAGGGTCTTCTCTACAGCTGGGCTGATTGTGAATCACCTCCGCACATGAAAGCTGTAGGCCTATAGCTGTCAAACTGTGATCACCAGTTCAATACATTTGACAAATTTAACTTGGTTTCTACACTTATTTGAACATGTATGTATTTCCAAAAATTCTTGAAAAAAATTGGGTAATCTTTTTTTAAAAATTCAGTAAAAAACTTTGAATCTTTTTTTTTTTACCCAATTTTTTTTGTATACAGTAGGATATGTACATTTCGGTTAACCGGTTAACCGTTTTTTGGGGGGTCGAATATTCGAATATACATTTGCTTTCAAATTCCCATCCCTAATTGATATAATACAGAGGGCAGCATCCATAGGGCTACATGTGCTTGATGTCACCACCAACATGGGTAGCCCTAACCGAGCCATGTGGAAATCCTTTTGGGTGGACCAAAATAAAACATCGGTGCCACATCCAGCAACACCAGACAGGCAGCTTTATTTCATGCCCGATGTCCCACATCTGGTAAAAATGGAGTAAGAGAGGGACTTGAAAAACCTTAGTGGCTCTCTACTCATGTTGTTACAGTTGTCTTGGTTACAGCTCTCAAGTTTTTTTTTTTGCCATTTCCACATCTTTAGAAAATATGAAATAAAAAATTGAAGTGAAATCAACCTCTTCTCTGGAGAACAAACTATGATTTCTCTCTCTTGCAGTTTTGCTCCTCCACCTGTAACATCACTGCCCCTCCACCTGCCATACAGTAGGTTACTAACAAGATTACTTATATAATACAGTGATATAATACATGTTTAGTATGCTTACTTATATAAAACAGTAGTATTAAACTTACCTTGTGTTTTCACTCTCACTTAAGTCCCTCTCCTTTTGCCATCAATCCAAAATCAGCTGAGCTGCAACATTATACAGACAGGTAATAATCAACATAATCACAAGGACACAATATGGCTCTGCTAAAAACACTCACTCTTACACGCACCAAAGTTATATTTATCTAATATTTAACTCCCTCCACCCCCGCATACAATCCCGTTTAGAAGCTCCTCTTCTCTAATTCAACAATGTTGGACCAAATAGACATTAAGAGAACGGAATTTACAATTAAAAGGCTGTTCAACGTGTGTTGCTAACTTGCTTCGGTATCCTAGCTTGATCTGTTATCTGTAAACGTTCCCTAAATCTACTAATTTAGGGATAATCCACTGACATCCTTTAATACACATGTTAATTTGAATCAGATGTACTGATAATATCCGCAATATAAATCTTTAAACTTCTTCTTACCTTTAAAAGTCCGTCACGAACGGTCTATTATGCTGCAACTCTACAGCTCTGCCAGCCTTGGCGCTAACTTCCGGGGAACGATTGAGAGGCTCCACGATCCGCCATTGCTGTAAAAAAGTGGTCCATTGGAGTGAACGGAGATGTCGTAACTCTTCTATTATATGGCTCTGGATAGGACAGGACACGGCTGGCTTGAGCGATCCACTTGATAACCAGCGTCGTAGTACCGTTTAGCGACAGCGCGTTTGTTTTGGATTAGGCCAACCGGCTAACTCAAACATATCCAGGTTAGGTTGAACCAGCTTCGTAGTACAGGCCCCAGGTTGTTGTTGTTGTTGTTGTTGTTGTTGTTGTTGTTTTGGGACACCCAACATGAAGGGAAAACTGTGAGCTAATCCTACCACTGGTTTACCATCTGACACACACATACACACACACACACACACACACACACACACACACACACACACACACACCAAATAAAATGACTATGAAACACCTTACATGACATTCAACCCGATTGTCCTCATTATGGTAATCTTAGGCGAGGTAATCAAAACCTATTGTATGATCTGTATGCACTTGTATTGTGGTTCCTTGCAGTGTGTGGAATCTTTTTATGTGATTGCTGCTTCTAAAATGACCTCTTAGTGATCCCATCGAGCACATTCTTGATTGCTTGAATTCTCTCCGAGCGGAAAAAATGCTATTAGTTTACAATACATAAGATACTGCGGAGGGGATAGCGTGTAAACACTTTTCTTCATTAGTTGTTGTATTAAGATGGCATAGTCATGTCAAGTCATCGGGAGTGAACAATTCTACTTGATAAAATAAACTTTAAGAGTCAGAGACATTACATTTAGATGTTTAATTTTCTTTTTAAAAGAACCTCTGTACTTTGGCGAAGCAATTTATTACGTGGTTCCTTTCCTATATGAGTTTAATCTCTGCAGTTACCAGTTATGCACATACTCACATCCTCCCGGCAAGCACTCCTGGGGGGTATACTGCGAAGCAGGATTTTCGCTTAGCCGGCTAAATTCAGGGAAAACTCCGGCTTTCCGGTCCTACGAAGCTGGTTCTCTTTTTAGCAGGCTAGATCTCCATGGTAATATATGCTAAGCAGCTAACCTGGTCGGGACCAGGTTAGGTTGCAGGCTAAGAGCTCAACTCAGTGAAAGCACCGCCTGCTGACCAATCAGAGCTCAGTGTGCGGAGTTTAAAGCGATCAAGTCATATTACAGGAGAAAGGAAATACAGAAAAGCTGCCGTCGCAGGAAAGACGGCCGGCAGAAATCACCGACTGTGTGAACGTGAACATTAATAGAATATCACCTCCCATCTTCAGAGCAATCTGACTATTATAACATTAGCGTTAAGAAAGCTTACTTAAATATCGGCCACAACATAAGTAACCGGATCAGAGTACATTAAGTACAGTCCGCGGCATATCACTTCATAATGTATCATATATTTCCTTATCTGAGTCAGCTGAGCCGTATCTGGCCGTGCAACACTCACAGTGTCACATACTGTATGCAGAAGTATTATTTTAAGCAACACATAAGTTGACGAAACACTCGAGACAAATGTAATTGAAGTCAGATCGTGTTTTAGACGGGGCAGTGATATCATAAACCTGTTAATGTACGCATTCAAACACTTTTTCTTTTACCAGCTGTATTCACCTTGCAGGTGCAGCTATGTGGCTTTTATCCTGGATAAAGTGTTTAAGTCATGGATGTTTAAAGTTTAACTTCTTCATTTTTGACTAGTATTAAAGTTCACTTTTCATTCAGGAAGTATGACGCTGCGCTGTCAGTGCGCTTCTCCATGTTTGTGATTGGTCGAATGCTCCAGATACCACCCCTTTCATGTGAACGCGCACCTAACTAGATAGGACACGGCTGGCTTGAGCGATCCACTTGATAACCAGCGTCGTAGGACAGTTTAGCGAGAGCGCGTATGTTTTGGATTAAGCCAACCGGCTAACTCAAACATATCCAGGTTAGGTTGAACCAGGTTCGCAGTATAGGCCCCTGGTCTTATCTCCCTTCCTTTTCTCATCCTCCCTTATCTCTTCCTTTTGTTTCAGAGGATAATACTTTCAGAGCAGTTGATCATATTTGGACCATCTGTCGGGAATTTAATTTGATAAAGTAGGTTTGTAAAGAAATGAAGGCACCAGTCACGCAAAAGGTTCATCTCTGAATATAATGCAAGCACAAATGCACACACACACATATGCGCACACACAAACACACAACCACAGTTTTTCCACGTATTTTTATTCTGTGCTTGTGCAAAACACTCAGAAACAACCTGATTGCATTGCAGAAAAATAAGATTATAACCCTGTTTTCTGACTCTGATTCAACCTTGTAACTGTGAAAGTTTATCATACCCCAAGTACAGAGCAGAACATCTCTTCTCTTTCAAATGTCACATTTGATTGTGTTTCAAGTAATATTTCTGAAAAACTGTTAATTTCCCAAACCTTTTTACAGTAATTGTTTTTGTAGAAGAGACCCTTCCTTGATGGCACTACTTTGTTCAGATATTAAAGTAGATGTTTGTGTCCAGCCTAAAGACATTGAATGTGATTATGTAAACATAATATTTTGTATATATTTCTACGTACGTGATTGTCTACACATTTCTTTTTAGACATGTTTTGTATTTGACAGTAATGACACTCAGTCAGTCTCAGTGAAGTCCAATGACTTACGCTGGTGGATTTAACCAGAGAATCAGACATCTCAGGACAAGCTTCTTTTAAATCTTAATCTTGATATGGCTACCCGGTTGGACACCACAGCGTGTTTTGAAATTGTATGAAATGTTCTTTCCCTCTTTATACATTTTAATTGCCGAAGGGGATTCATATCTGCTTTTCTTGCTCTGGTCTCACATCCAACTAAACACAGAGAGAGAGAGAGAGAGAGTGTATTGTATGTGTGTGTATGTGTGTGTGTGTGTGTGTGTGTGTGTGTGTGTGTGTGTGTGTGTGTGTGTGTGTGTGTGTGTGTGTGTGTGTGTGTGTGTGTGTGTGTGTGTGTGTGTGCGTGCGTGCGTGCGTGCGTGCGTGCGTGCGTGCGTGCGTGCGTGTGTGCATGCGTGTGTGTGTGTGTGTGTGTGTGTGTGTGTGTGTGTGTGTGTGTGTGTGTGTGTGTGTGTGTGTGTGTGTGTGTGTGTGTGTGTGGGTGGGTGTGTGTGGGTGTGCTCTGGATTTGTATCCAATGCATATGACTATCTCTCTCTCTCATGCACACACACACACACACACACACACACACCAATACACACCACACAGTAGGATTGCTTCCCATCAGACATACCACAAAGTATTGCACCCTTTTTTTTATCAAGACAGCTTTGCAGCTCAGCTTTAGAGCACAGCTTTAAATCCTAGCCACTACAGCTTACATCCTGCTGCAGAATGAAAACAAAAAGTTTAACCTCACTTAAATCAAAGGTGGGGAGGTTTTGCTTTTGGCATTGTGTGTGTGTGTGCTACTCATAAAAGCAACAGCAATGAGGGAGACAAGCGTGAAACTGGGGTTACGTAATGTAACCCAGCTTCTATGAGTATAGGCACAGCCCTCTAAGGCTATCGCTATTGGGTAATCCCCACTGCACGTGTGCAGCACTGACAGACTTATTCCACGCCCACCTACGATGTGGGCCCCACCTCCAGGCTCACTTCCGTATAAATAGGAAGTAGGCCCTACAATCCACTCCAACAGCTTTTCTTCAGCTATTCGCGGAGCCAGTGGGGCCCGAACCTTAGAGGGCTGCGCCTATACTCATAGAAGCTGGGTTACATTACGTAACCCCAGTTCTATATCGTATAAGGCTTCGCCCTCTAAGGCTATCGCTATTGGGTTATGGGTGAAGCAGGATGTAGTCTACGCCCCACTGGTTCCGTCCGTTACCAGAAGCACCAAACACACCTACTCAGTTAATAACCCATGTCCATTTCGCCATGCGTAAATGGAGCATCCCATTCCCAGGGAATATAGCATTAAAAAATGAATATTTCTCCATCAGGGAACGAAGGTAGGCTTACTCGGGCTACCTGTCGTTTATAAAAAGTAGAGATCGAGTCTCACTTGTTAAAACGAGAGAAGGGAACAAAAGGCCGCTCTCTAAGTGCCGACAGGCAGGAGAGAGGGCATGCAATTGAAAACCCCCGACATTACTCATTCTGGCAGGCTATTCAGTACTGAATGTGTCAGAGAGGAATGGGAGACATCCCTCAATAAAAACGAATAAAAGAACAGGGTGAAAACCAAGATGCAGCAATGCAAATGTTGATATTCTCCTGTGCGCTTTAATGTTTTCCGGGGGATCCAACTCAGAGGAAACATATGCCTGTGACACAGCCTCACACAGCCAGTGTGACAGGCGCTGTGCAGATAGAGGCTGCCCTAATGAGCGCTCTCTATAATGCACAAACAGACGCTGGGATTTGCGTAAAGCAGCCGTGCGTGCAACATAGCATGCCAGCGCGCGCACGGGACGGAGGAGATGAGATGTGGCTTCCTCCTCTGATGTGTGAGGAGGAGGAAAGACGCCCTCCAAGGTTATCACTCTCGATCTTAACGAGCTTGTGATCACCTTTGGCATAAAAACCGGGTTAGCGCGCAAAACCGCTAAGCTGCCATCTCCTTGGATCTGGAGACCTGACGGAGCCACAGAGAGAGCAGACACATCACTCACCCTTTAGCTGATGTCAGAGCCAAGAGCAGAGCTACTTTGGCTGACAAGAACTTCAGGGGAACCTGATCTAAAGGTTCAAATGGAGCTTTACTCCGTGCGCGTAACACTAAAGCCAAAACCCATTGAGGCGCCAAAGCGCGTGACACAGGTCTGAGTCTCTGTGCTCCCCGTAGAAAACGTTTTGTCAGAGGGTGACTACACACCGTGCTGACACCAATCTACATGGCAAGATGAAATGGCAGCAGCATATGTTTCGACCGTGCTATAGGTCAAATTCCTGTCCAGCAACAGCTGGAGGAACGACAGCACGAGGCAGGGGGCCCGTAACGGGGTCCAGGTTTTTCCCTACACACCAAACGGAACATTGTCCATTTGGCTGTGTATGATGTGTGTTCAGCAGCTGCGCTGATCGAACACCTCCCTGGTGATTTATACAGGCCGCGCGCTGCTTTGTTGTCTGTTCGAATCAACCCATGTTAATTGTACAGCAACAGGACGAAGTGCTGGATTACTTTCCATATAGTAATTCCAGCACGTTTATATGGAGAGACATGTGACCCGGCCACTGTCCCCCCACTGCCTGCGACATGCACGTTCCTCAGCCTGCGAGAGATGCGTCTGTGAACACTGTGGTGTGTGACGTCTCTCTGCTCAGGGGCACCCCCACTGACGTGGAGATTTTTCCATGGGTTCAATCCCAACCCACGGAAGGAGGAATGTACACCATGCGTCTCCTCTGATGCACGGGGTCGATACACAGGCAAATAAACCACCTCTGGAGTCTCCTCACTGTGAAGGAGCCCCAGGGGGATCACCACGTGACCAGCTGATATCCTGCCTAACAGCTGCATCACGGAGAGGGCCGTCACTGCCCCGCGGGGTGTGACACGCCGGAGGTGAGCTGTCCGAGCTGCTTAAAAACCTATAGGTTTTTAAAGACAGCCGGTTTATGCAGCGAGCCATGATGCCTATAACCGACAGGTCAGGGGCAGCCGGCTTAACCGGTGAGCCTTGCTGCTTATTATTATCCATCTGTCCATCTAACACGCGCGTCGCCACTCTGAGTGATACTCTGAGAGCGCGCGACCTGCTCTGGCTGTGCTGTGGTTGTCATGGTGACTAGCCACGTCAGAGCCCTCGCCGCCGTTGCCCGTGAAGCAACCCAAGAGGGGCCAGGTCTGAAAAAGGCTGCGAGGGGGCCTCCACACACTGCCTCTCACACCGGCTCTCATCCTGTCTCTGTTTAGGAGAAGGCTCGTAAACTGGACATTGAGGCGCGTTCACGCTCAAACCTGTGAGGAATGAGCGGAGGTGTGTGCAGTGCTATTCACACAGTGCGTAATAACAGCCCTAGGCTCCTTACGACCGTGTATAGTATAGGCCCATCTGGGACAGAGGAAAAACCACTTTGAAAAAAGTGCGTGGAGCCAGGAATGAGAAACGCAGGAATTTGCTGTGTTTCGGGATGATGGTTATGTGGAGGTAAGCATCCTTCAGGACTATGGATGTGCACCTCCCTGGTGAACACACTCCAGCACCTGTTTAATCGTCAGCATGGGAAAAGGCCATTCCCTTGTTGGACACTGACAGATCGAGGATGGGTCTCATTCCCCCCGCCCCGTCTCCTTCGGGACCAGGAAATAGCGGGAGTAAAAACCCCTGATTTTCTTCCCTTTGAGGAACCCCGGGAAAAGGCTTTCTTTAACCAGAGTTCCTGCCGCTCTGCACGGAGCGCGAGACACTGTTCTTGGGATGACAGGACTTCCTGTATCCCGTAGAACTGCGGGGGGGAGAGGCGAATTGCAGAGACTACTATTAGGAGAATACTCGTAAACTGCGCCTTCACACTCAACCCCACTAAGGGATGAGCGGAGGTGTGTGCAGTGCTGTCCACACGAGGCGTAATAATGGCCCTCCGTGGGCTTATTACGACCGTGGGTAGGAGGTGTCTGAGACAGAGGAAAAATCCATGCTGCCTAAACCCAAAAAGTTTACGGTAGACGGATTTGAATAGCAAGCCCAGCTGTTTTATTAACCGATAAGTTAAAAAACCCAGCCGGCTTAGGCAGCGAGCCATGCTGCCAAGTAACCAATAGGCTATTGACAGCTGGCTTAAACCGGGGAGCCTTGCTGCATATTAACTTCCCTCTGTTCATCTAACCCACGCGCCTTCCTCAAGGCGCGAACCTGCTCTGGATGTGCTGTGGTTGTCATGGTGACGAGCCACGCCAGAACCCTCCAGACGTTGCATTTCACACAGGCTCTCCTTATGTCGCGTTTAGGAGAAGGCTCGTAAACCGGACATTTAAGGTGCGTTCACGCTCAACACCCCTAAGGGATGAGCGGAGGTGTGTGCAGTGCTGTCCACACTGTAATAATGGCACTCGTGGCTCATTACGACCGTGTGTAGGAGGTAGGTTTGGGACAGAGGAAAAAAATCCGAGCTGTCTAAAACCCAACAGGTTTTAAAGACAGCCGGTTATGCAGCGAGCCATGCTGCCTATAACCGACAGGTTAGGGGCAGCCGGCTTACCCGGTGGGCCTTGCTGCTTATTATTATCAATCTGTCCATCGAATACACGTGTCGCCACTCTGAGTAATACTCTGAGAGCGCACACCTGGTTTGGATGTGCTGTGGTTGTCATGGTGACGAGCCACGTTCAGAGCCCTCCCCGCTGTTGCCCGTGAAGCAGCCCAAGAGGGGCCCGGACCGAAAAAGGCTGTGAGGGGCCCTCCACACGCTGCATCTCACACCGGCTCTCATCCTGTCTCTGTTTCGGAGAAGGCTCGTAAACTGGACATTGAGGCGCGTTCACGCTCAAACCCGCTGAGGGAATGAGCGGAGGTGTGTGCAGTGCTATTCACACAGTGCGTAATAACAGCTCTAGGCTCATTACGACCGTGTGTAGTATAGGCACATCTGGGACAGAGTAAAAAACCTGTGCTGCCTATAACCGACAGGTTTAGGAGCATCAGGTTTAACCGTCAAGCCCTGCTGTTAAGTAACCGGCTGGTTAATTACAGCTGGCTTGTGCCGCGAGCACCGCTGCCGCGCTAACCAACAGGTTACAGCCGGCTCAAACGGCGAGCCCCGCTGTCTGTTTAACCTTACAGGTAACAAACAGCTGGCTTATGCACCCCCCCACGCTGTATTACACAGCGGCTCTCCTCATGTCGCCATTTAGGAGCTTTTAAAACTCGTAAAACGGACATTGAGGTTCACGCTCAAACCTGCTTGAGGAATGAGCGGCGGTGTGTATAGGAGGCACATCTGTGACATAGGAAACAAACCCGGGCTGTCTAATTAACCGACAGGTTTTAAAGACAGCTGGTTTGAGCCGTAAGCCTTGCTGCCTCACAACTGACAGGCTGTGAGGCAGCCGCTTATGCAGCTTTATGTCATCCGGAGGAGAGCTCTCCTGAACCGGGAGATCTCATTAGGCGGCTGCCTTTCCGATGATCTCCGGGAGTTCCTGAAGAATACCGCTCATCGACGGCAGAGCCGTGATGGCGGATAGAGGGACCCGTCGTCAGCCCGGCAGCCGAACCTAGGCTCGGCTACCGGGCTGACCCCGGGCCCCCGCCCCGTCTCCCCCGCCGGAGGAGAGGGAGACAGGGCGGGGGAACCACATGGTGATCCGTGAATGGAGGGGAAGGAGTCACCTGACTGCTGCCCACCACTCGGATCCAATAAATAAAGGGCTTGGTCCACAGAGTAAAAACTCCTGGACCAGCCAATTATCCTCGGCCGTAGCAACGAGAGCGTCCGCTCTCCACTGCCTGTGGGCCCGAGGGAGATGGACACAATGAGTGCACGACACCTGGGGAGTGAGAGCCGCGTTTGCGTGCTCTAATCCCCGGCAAAACTCACACCGTGAGCTCCGGTCGTAACTCATATGTCGGGTTGACACTGGGCCCCCACCCTGTTTCACCCGTCCGGAGGAGAGGGAGGATGGGCCCAGGGGAACCAGGAATGTTTGCTCTTTTAGCTCTTAAAAGAACTTGTTTTGCCTGTCAATGCTTCTGCAACGGAGTGCTGAAGAAAAGTAGGAGTGGATTGTAGGGCCTACTTCCTATTTATACGGAAGTGAGCCTGGAGGTGGGGCCCACGTCGTAGGTGGGCGTGGAATAAGTCTGTCAGTGCTGCACACGTGCAGTGGGGATTACCCAATAGCGATAGCCTTAGAGGGCGAAGCCTTATACGATATAGAACAAGGCCAAACACAGATCCGATGACAAATTAATCATCTTAACCCCTTAATCTGTTTAAAAACCTTCCTTTTTAACACGATCAACATGTTTCTTTCTATTAAGGATCTCAACGTAGGAAAACTATGCCTCTGTGATTGATTAGCAAGGAAATGTGACTTGTGCTATTTGGAGCTAGAAGTGTATCAGAGAGAGAATAATTACGAGTCTCGGCTGGTAGCTGGAGGTGCAAATGAGCTTTGCAATTATCTGAGGAACTCTTTTGCAGGACCAAAGCACACATCTGCATAATTTTATTACACATGCAGACTAACACACTCGGACAGATACAGATTCAGGGAGACTGCAGTGCACCCACATACGTTTTACAGCTTTCCATTTGTGTGGATTATACATGTTAAAAAAAAAGTACAGCAGCAAAGCTTGGATATTTGGCTTCAAAATGGTGGAACAAGCTCCCCATTGATATCAGGACTGCAGAAAACTGAAAACCACCTGTTTCCACCACAACTTGGCTATTACATTTCAACACACAAAAAATATATGTGCGGTTGGGCTTATTTGAAGCTTAGATTTAGGAATCTGGCTGTTCTGAATTTGTATCCTCATTGCTGGTTGCATTAATTGTAAGTTGTTATGAATTAAAAACCTGACCCAAATGTATATGCAATATAATGTAAAATTCAAATTAAGGTAATGACTTCCCACCACTACTCTTTAACCATAACTTTATAATTATACAGTGTTAAATAACTTACATTTTATTAGGAATAGATTAATTGAATCAGTTTTATTTCTAGCAGCTGTTGAAACAAGGCAAGGAAAGTTTATTTATATAGCACCTTTTAGCACACGACAATTCAAAGTGCTTTACAAAATAAAATAAAAGACATTTAAGAAGAAATACAGCAGAAACATATTATAAAATGGCATTCAAAAACAGGAATTAAAAAGAAAAGATAATAAAATAAACACAACAGCTACACAATACATGAATAAAAGCTATACTGCAGTGTGAATATGAACAGCTCAATCAAAAGCAGCGGCAAAAATATATAGTTTTCAGTCTGGATTTGAAAGTAGTAAGAGTTGCAGCGGACCTGCAGGATTCTGGTAGTTTGTTCCAGATAGTCAGGGCATAATAGCTAAATGCTGCTTCTCCATGTTTAGTTCTTACTCTTGGAACAGAGAGCAGACCTGTCGCAGAAGACCTGAGACTCCTGGATGGTTCATATGCAGGAGATCGTTAATATAATTTGGTCCTAAACCATTCAGTGCTTTAAAAACCAGCAGCAGTACTTTATAAACATGAAAATATATAAATGAGATATCATTTCTATGCATTAATCCATCGCAGTCTCAATGGAAGTATTGTTTCTTATCGTGTCCAACAGACAGAAGGGAAGGGAGTGAACCAGGCTCAGCTCTGAAGATCAAAACATCACTCAGAAAAATATCAATACAGCTGTTTTCATCCACTGCTGTAAAAGCCAGGCTTTCATCACTGCTGCTTTCACTCTGATGCTGGCCATGACGGCGTGACCTGGGGTGTTTTCTTTAATAAAGCTTCTGAGGGAAATGTCAACACCTGCACACTCAGTATGATTGACACATATAGCAAATACAAATATTGGTAAAAAAAAGAAATCACTAAAAAATATAATTTGAAATGTTCGTCGGATAGAGTGACATCACATCATGATGAATCATGTTAGATTTTAGCTGGCTGTCTGGTTTGACATAATCAAATGATCATTGTAATCACTTGGAAAAATGTACTTTAAAATAGAAATAATAGCTTAGTGCCGGAAACATGAGAAAAAAAGAGTGTTCTCCACCAGCTAATGAATAAAGTGTAAAAGATGTAGTGCTAGGACACATGTTAATGAACTTTTACTCTTAATGGATTATATTATATTTTGCAATTCATTTCCTTAGGTCACTTAATACTTCTTAGTTTTTGTTACATTTTTAGTTATCAGTTAAAACATAGACCAACCCAAATTGAATAAGCATTGTTTCACAACCTTGATAACATTTAATGCTAATTGCTAATATCAAAATGTATACCATTTAAGATGTATGCTCAAAATAATACTTTACCCCTTTTAGAAAATGTTAAATACAACAAATGTGTATATGCTCTTAATCTGGTGTTGACAGTACGGTTTATGCAGCATCAGCCTCCCAGATAAATACAAAAGAAAAATAATATATATGCATCGTGAACAGACCCATTTGTCAAAACATTCTTCTAGATGTAAAACTCCTTTTCTCCATCATGGGATACAAACGTATGTTCCGTCCTGATTTCTTTGTTTTAACGTAACCTTTTGTTTGTTCCCAAATCATTCTATAAATGGTTAGCACATATTTATAAATTGACCTATTGACCTCAATTCCCCTGAGGTTCAATCATGATCCTCCTTTTCCTTTAATGGCTCTACACACCTCCTCCTCCTCCAGCCTCCACCCTGATGCTTTTAGCGAAGAACCAGCTATTTCCCCCATCATTCATTGATGTTACTTATGTGTTGTAATCAATTCAAGGCATCATTATTTTTAGAGACCCATACAAAGATTGCCAATTTTATAGCTTTCAGATCCATCCTCAGGTTTGATTTGGTTCCACCAGAATTCAATTATACCCAAGCTATATGAGCAACGCATGGCTTTGAGTGGGATTTGTTTGCCAAAACCAGAATGACTTGGGAACATGAAATAAGGACAGAGTACACCATAAGGGTGTAAAGCTCTGTTCAGAATTCAATCAAGCACTTTTGTGTTAGGCTGTCATTCAAAATATACAATGTAAGGTGTTACACAGAGTTCAATTTTCAAAATCTGAAATCAATCTAAAGATTGTAACTCAAAGTGACAGATGCTTCCTCTATAACCTCAGTTTTATGTTTTTATTTTGTCCGAGTGTACATTAATGCTTGAGTGATTTTTTCCATGACGTTTGAAAGGTTCTCTGAATAGATGTTAAGATTTGAACCTTTATAGTGTTTTTGTTGTCTCTGTGAATTCTTCCCAATTCTTTACCTCTCTTTTGGCTAACAGTGCATTTTATTTTTATAACAATTGACAGCAATGCTGTCTTTTGTCCTGTGGCTTATAATGTTGATGTTGAAGCAAGGAGTCTCAGTGAAAGATGATTAAAACATGTAGTAAATTGAATTGTTAAGGATTACTCTCTCACAAACCTTAACACTTGACCAATCCCGCCTTTCCATTAAAACATTTTTTTCACTTTCATTAAGAACTTCCATTTTCCTTTTTAAAATGTCCTATTTTATCTTTTTTCTTATAATTATTTTTATGTTTCGATGTTTCAACTTCTTCGTTTTTCTTTGTATTCCTAATACAAATATTGATTTAACTAACAAACTTGGTCTGTGCAACCCTGTCTCTGTTAATTGGTTTTATACAACAATAATTTCTAGAGAGACTCAACACTTGTTCAGAGATTTAGTGAAACAAAAACAGATGCATGCCTTTGATCTGCAGCGGTGAGAACCTGACAGCAGTCACCTTTTGTGTTCATAATAATTGCTTCCTTTCTGCTGGCTGTCTCAGATGAACTCACTTGGCAACTTTATCTCTGCTGATTTCACGCACCAGCTAATTTTCCATCATGCAAGTGCCATCAAAGTGGGGCATCGAGCTTGCAACTGAGATGAGATGGCAGAAACTAATAATACGGCACGAGATTCCAACAATCGGCCCTGAAGCATATGCTCAACACATCCAGATTTCTCTACGAATATAAACCCGTTACTGCGAAGAAAATAAATCTGGACAGTGTAATCTCAGCTGTCAATCTGTCTCATGTTCAAAAAGTAAAAAACTCGACGGCCACGTCCACAAATGTCAGAGTTAGCTAGTAGGCAATAGTTTACAGTAAGACTAAAATAATCTTCAAAAGGTTCAAAGGTTTTAAGGTCATATACACAACTACAGTGCAGTTCAACCTCAGTGATTCAAGTTATTAGTGGAATGTTGTGCATTCCACTAATAACTAGTTATTCTGTTTCTCTTTAATCTTCTTCTTATTTCAACCAATATTTTGCCGTCGAATAACTTCAGCCTACTTTCAGCTACAGAAACCATTCAAATATCAAAAATATTCAGCCTTTTCAGCACATGATGGGAAACTGGGAGTATAACATACTTAAAATAAATATGTTATACTTTTTGAAATATTCAGCTTTTTAAACAGTTTTTTTAACATGTAACTCAATGGGAGGTACCTCCAAATCCTCTTTTACCTACCTACACCTTGCGCCAAATGCTACTCCTTCCACATACTTTCAGCTAGAGACTTAATTCCAACTTTAAAATGATCACAAGACATTCAGCCATTCAAATATCATTGAGATTTGTGATATCTTTTAGACTTTCTGAGATATTTAACTTAGTTTGGAGCTTGGTAAAGAGGCTTTCTTCAGATTTTAACATTTGCGTGTATTGAGCAGCTCGTTAAGTCTAGAGTGCTTTGATCTCAAAACAGAGTGGAGGAGTGCTTGAAATTTGCCCAAATAAATGTTTTAAACCTGCCATAACTCCCAAACCCTACACTCCTTGGACACAGGGGCGCCGTAAGGGGGTGAAAAGTTAGGATGATTCTAAGGGCCCGTGACTGTCAGGGGCCCCAACATTTTTTAGAACATTAAGAAAAAAAATGTAAGTAACCTTTCATCAATCATTAATAATTAACATTAATATAACGTCATATTGATGATGTATTCACTAAATTTATGATTAATTTAACTTATTTTCTTCCAAAAGTTAATTATCCAAAGCATCGAACACCCCCCTCTATTTACATGTAATGGTTTGGTCCTGCCTCCAAACGCTGTGCAGCACCGGCACTTTCTAGCAGAGAGACTAGTGGGACCATGTGAGGAGGGATGCTAGTACTTATGTGTGTACGATGTCTCAACGACTAACAAAGTCAGGCTTTCAAGAAAGAAAAGAAAGAAGAGAAAGACAAGCGAGAGGGACTAAAGGGCGACAGTATGTCACCCAGTTTTTCCAAAGAAAAGGTGGGTGTGGTCCATGAGTGGTGGAAATTAGTCTGTTAGCTAAGCGTAGTCCATTGTAAATAATAATTGTAATGTTTTGCTGACATTAAAGGTGGGGTAGGTAAGTTTGAGAAACCGGCTCGAGATACACTTTTTGTTATATTCCATGGAATGCTCTTAACATCCCGATAGCAATGAATATCTTAAGTGCTTTGACAAAAAATCCATTAAAAAAAAAATCATCTGTGGAAGCCGTGGCGCTGTAAAAATGTTACTTAAAAGGCATGTACACCATAAAAGATGACTATTGAGGTCTATTGTCAGGAATGTTAGTGTTATATAAAATAGTGAATTCTGTAGAAGTTGTCAATACTTCTTAATACATGCATGTGTGTATGTACAAGGAATACACAATGCATAGGCAAGTGGTGGCTTTATTTATGACCACAGCATGTACAGTGAACATGTACGTTGCATGCCGACTAACAACTGAATGCCTATTACCTTAACACGTCACCGTGTGGCGCACCAGCTACGGTGGCCTGCAAAGGACAAACTTAATCATATGAGAATGATCTACATCCCTTCTCTTTAGCTGATGTTTCTATCTGAAAGTAAATAACATTTAAGGCAGATGATATTGAACATTCCTTTAGCATTTGGTGACACAAACAATACACCATTACTAAATACCTTACCAGGTAACAGGAAAAGGAAATGACTAAACATATCACTTTAACAAGATTGTCCAACAGTGTTACTGCACATATTTAGGGTTTGGTTTGCATGTGCGACCTGATCGTGTTATGTATGGTGTGTCACTGTTGTTGCAAGGGAAATGTGATGTGTGTCTTGGTAGTGTTGACAGCTTCATAGTATGTTGAATACTTAAAACGAAAGTTAGTTATAATACAATATAATCAATCATATTCTTGTATGAACCCATAATGAAAATACTTCTTGATGGTTGATGAATATGTATGTATGCTTACAATTTGAGTTGTTGCTGTTTGATAACTTTGCGTTTTGAAAAGAGGATGTTGAGATCTCCATAACAGGTTGAATACTTAAAACGAATGTTAGTTATAATCAAATATAATCCATTATATTCTTATATAACTCTAAAGAAAATGTTTCATATGTTATGTTTTTCTATATTTACAGTATAAACCAAGTGGTTTGTTAAATGGAATGTAAGACTTATAATGATTTATGGGTGTCACTGATAAGAGAGTAGGCAGTTTCTTCCCTCTCCTCTCACAGCAGGGAGGGGGGCTCCGGACTTAAGCAGAAACACATTGAGGCCTCAAAAAGGTGGTTATGTCATAGTCATAGAATATGTCTAGTCATGTTTTGTTTTACACAAACTTGGGAAGGTGTGTCTTATGCCAGAGCCAATAGAATATGTTGGTTGGGTATAGAGGAGGTGTTTGTGGGTTTCCTATCCGGTTTTTTGAGCATATAAAGACTGGCTTTTTTGGATTTTCGGGGGGGAGAGAGGGGGAAACCCCTGGTATACTCTCTCCCGGTAAGCTCTGTCCTTCAGAGCTGGGTTAATAGCTCTCGGTAAGGTTCTCTCAAACTTGGTAAATATCTCTTGAATTTCTTGGTTGGAATGCTGAGTGAATTGCTTTGAATGAGGGAATTTCTTTGAATGCTTAATGGAATGATTTTATGGAAGATGCGTTTGTGAGTATTAGTACCTACCTACGTGAGGAACTGCCTCCGAAAAACTTTGGGAAGATGCGTTTGTGAGTATTAGTACCTACCTACGTGAGGAACTGCCTCCGAAAAACTGTGGGAAGATGCGTTTGTGAGTGTTTGTGAGTATTAGTACCTACCTACGTGAGGAAATGTTAGTCCCCGCCATCTGTGACGGAAAATAAAAAGGTATGGAATCGATGTGAATCGATTTCGTGAATGAAAGGCTGAATGTGCTTTTTATTATCACCGGTCTTTTTATGAGGAAATGCCTCTAAATTCTATCGGGAGATTTTAAATGTCACAACTGAATTGGGCAGTTGAAATGAAACATTTTGGTAATAAATGTAAGACTGTGAATTAAAGTTTCATATTTGAACATGATCATAGCATCATTTTTTTTTGTTTAGTATGATTATAATGTTGTAAAGAGAGAAGGTAAAAACCCTGTATTAGTTTGGACCTATTTTTCTTCAAATAAACTGATCCCACCTTTTGGACTGGGACAATTTAAAGGACATCTGTGCTCTCCTCTCCTGCTTCAAAGGTAAGACTGCACCCTGCCACACACACGTTTAGGTAGGAACACACCCCATTTACTGATACCAAAATCCTTCGGGATCGCTTAAACAGATTAAAAAGAGTTGTCTGAATAGAAACAGCAGTTAATTGAACCTGGTTCTTCGGGGAGTTAATAGAGGTGAGATCTTGCTGACGTTTGGTGGATCTGAGCCAAGCAGTAAACTTACATAGACTCAGTAACTTCGGTCAGGTCAATTAGTGAGGTCAGAGTAATTTACCGGAATAAATTATCATGACCTCACCTATACTCTAAACATGGCGCCCAACGTGGGGCTCTGTGAAAAGTAATACTTTTACAGAGTCAAAATACAAGAACCAAAACGACCTAGTGAAAAAAGTCGATGAGTACAAATCAGCGAAATACAGGCTGAAAGTCTTGTTAAAATACCTACCCGAATCCTAGAATATATATTTTAACTTAAAGTGTAGTAATTTAAGTTGATACTATTGCACCGGACTGAGGGTTATATTATATCGGATATTGCTGTCTGTTAAAGAAGCTAAAGTAGGTTCTTCTTCCCCTAGCCAAATTGAGAAGCCCCTGTGGTCCCTTTAATCACAGGTTTGGTGGCTAGTGAAGTCAGCCGTAGGAGCACTGCTCAGTATCTGTCCAAATTGCTTTGAAACTTATAGGTAGGACTTGTCAAAGAGCTGCGTTTTGAACTTTTGCGTTAAAACATAACGTGGGGATGAGTTAATAGGAGATTTAATAAAGATAAACATAGGTCTAAAGGTACCTATGCTGTTGAAACAGCTCGAAGCTCGATACATAACACTCTTAACTGAGGTGTCCGCATGCACTAGCTGAATCCAGAAGGGAACCTAGAACCAAGTGACGGTATAGTCGGACTGATCCTCTGGCGTGAGTAATAGCCTAGAAACTTGCATGTGTATAAAAGAGTGAACTAAAACCCTTGAATAAAATAAAAAATAAAATAAAAAGAATGGCTGATGAGGTTAAAACGCAATTTAATGACTCAGAGCCAACCACACAGGGAGGGATACACAGAAGCAACATCCGGAGCTTCTGCTCGCCCTGGTCCGCTTAGCCCAGACCCATGGGCGTACCGCGACCTAAATACTTTCCTGTCAGACTACCGTTTGGACAGAGAGCCACAAACAGGTGGTATAATGTCTGAGACCCTACCTCCACCCTACAGGGATAAAAGCTAGAACATGTCATTTATGAGTATCTACTAATCCTAGAAGAAAATACATTGTTAGACATGATATTCAGGGGAAAGGAATGTTGGAAATAATAAATATCAATTATTGAAAATCTTAAACTAGTCAACAAACCATGTTAGTGAACCCTGCTAATAGGAAGCTAAAACATGCAGGAGGAATAGCAGCAGCTCTGGCAAAGAGAATAGGTCCTAGCACAGAGTGATAATATGATAAGGACTATTAAACTGTCAGAAGGCAAGGTGGTGATCAGATGACCCACAAATACTGGTTGTTTTGCATGTACTTTGAAGAGAAAACCTAAGTGGGAACTATCAGCAGATATCAAACCCCAACAATATCTTCAAAACTAATATGAGGAAGTTTTTTTTGCGAAGCTAAAGCTCAAATACTTTACCAAAATCAACTAAACTATTTTGCTCAATGAAGGAGCTTGCACTTTTGGAGAAAAAAAAAATCTCCCCCTTTCTCTGCTCCCGAGGTGCTGCAGAAAAACCCAACACACAGGGTCAGAGACAGGGTCAGAAAATCTGAGCAGACCACGGAGCGACCCATTAAAACTTTTTATGGCCTCAGCACAGAGAGGAAGATGGAGATAAGAAACTCTCCCAAAGCACACCCCCACCCTCACCCAGCACAAGGGAAATAGTGTTCCTCTCACCAAAGAACAAATCACCTCTTAACCAAGTCAGATCTAAAATAGACATAGTTCCAGTTGTTAAGAAAAGAGGGAGATTCAAACAATTATCTTAACACCAGAACAAAAATATCAATATAAAAAAACTGAGAGAATAAGAATGGAAAATGGCAGAGGATGATGTCTGATCCAGATGTGGAGTTTAGGACCACAGGTAGTAAGCCACACAGGGACACATTGAAACCCTTAAAGAAAAACCGCTGCTCCAAAGATAGCACTGTTTACAGGGGGGAGTTTGCGAAAAGGTGAAAAGGTGACCAAGCAGCCACTTGGGCCTTTATAATGAAAACTAATTCAGGTGAAGTACTTTGCAAGCAAAAGGGTGCAATACCAGGTACAGCACAAACTGCTGAGGCAAAGGCCATTTGTTGAGGGACTTCTTGTTGCTAAACAACGTAAAATAACACACATCCGTATTGTTACTGATTATTGTTACAAAGCAGGTAAAGAAGAGCTTAATAACTGGGAACAAAGGCAGTTCAATGTGAAAGGTGAAGCGCTTACACATGCCCTTCAAGTGAGGGTCTTATTGCAGAGTTAAGAGCAGGCATGTACCTGGAGTGGAATCATGTCCGTAGCCATACAGATAAGATCGAATTTGACTATCAGGGTAATAGAGAAGTTTTACCTTGCTTAAAGCCGGGGAAGAGTTAACCACCTGACTGCCATATTCCCTAGAATATGGAAAAAGGGTGGAAACATTCACGTACCCCCTGAAGAAGCTCCTCAGGTTGTGCGTGAACTACACAGCAGTTTAGGCCATGTGGGGCCTATTTCGGATGAGAAAATATTGTCTCCACAATAAAATCCTCATACCGAAACCTCATACACTTACAACACACGGTCAACATGTCTTCAATGTGTAGAGGTGGATGGGTTCAAGAAAATTCATCCTGAGCATCTTAAAATAATAGAGGAAGAACCACTAATCAGTTTTAGGGCTGACATAGCAGGTCCTTTTCTGACCCGCACTCCCAGTAGGAACAAGTATTTCCTTGTGACCTTTGATAATGGAGGGAGTCATAAACATGTCTATCCTCTGACCAGAGCAACTGGAACACAGTGTCTGCTAAACTGGCAGAGCATATCAGTAATTTTTCCAAAACTAAGAGAATAAGAATGGATAATGCGACTCACTTTAAAAATGAGAAAGTTTTGTCACTCTTGCAAGATAATGGAATCACACCTATCTGGTCGTTACCATATAAGTCTCAAACCAATGGGGTAGCAGAAAGAGGTGTTAGAGCAGCCACAGAGTGGAGTATACAAACTGTAAAACAAATTGGGACATTCCAATCAATTTGACAAGGCTGAATATATTCCTATATGTATGGAAAAGCTACCTAGGGCAAAGGTCAGGTCATATCTAACTATCACACCTTTTCCGTTTAAGTTCAGAAATCGTGTATGGGTGACCAGAAAGGGGCGAAGTCCAGAGAAGGGTTAGCTTAAAACTAAATCAGAAGGTTTGGATACAGTGAAGTCAGTCTCTGGGAACGTAGTTTCACTCCAGAAGAGAGGACCGGTTCACCCGAGCTAACTGAGTTTAGAAACCAGATAGGAATATGACTGCGGCCTACCCATCCACTGTTGATGCTATCAGTCTCACATCACATGACATGTTTTGCACACACCCGTGGCAGTTAATGTGCTTTCTTCCACAGGAGAGGATGGCTTTTTGTGGGATCTTCCCGCAAGAATTTAGAATTTGTCTTGGGAAATTCGGTACCAAGGGATATTTTATAGAGCAAAAGAGGGAATTTAAGTCTGAGTAACAAGTAATAGCTCAAATGCAAAGGATTTAGCAGTAGAACTGTTAGAATCTTTAGTATTATGCAAAGAAAGATGGCAAGACGAAACTCTGTCTATTAGCATATGGATCATTGGAGCTTGAATGGAGAATACCTCAGTATCAAAGAGGAAATGGGAAATAACCTTTGTATTATTTTTCTCATTGTTTTTTAATTTTACACTATTAGTTTTCTTTTCAGTTATTTTAATTGTTATATGCCTACACCCTACAACAGTATTCATTTAAATTAGATTTTTTTTAGCACATCTTCCTCCTTCTTTTTTGCTGGTTTTCACACAGCATGGAGGTGCAGGGCTGTCAGGTCGTTAAACTGATAAGAGTAAATTATGGCCCAGTGCTTGAGAAAACCCTTGGGGAAGTTTTTAAACTGAAAACAACTTTTTATGAATCAGAGAAATGATTTAAACTTGATTTTAGCTATATTGTTGAGATTAATACCTCAGCAATCTACCAAGAGGATTTGAACCTCCCTAGCGGGGAAACTATGCCTCAAGTGAAGCCAAGTCCTGGACCCAGGAAACCTGTGCAGCATGGAGCCAGCGGCTGAGTCACCTGTACCCCTGCCAGTGGAGGATGATGTTTCTTCCAGCTCTGAGGGACAGGTTGCATCTCTACCCGCTGAGCCACTCTGATCGCAGTGGATTTCCCAAAAAAGGACGACGACTACCTGATAACTGCAAGGTCAGATATCAGACGCCAGGTAGCAGCAGCCCTACCTACCCCTGACACTGGTCCACTTCACCATCTCCAACGACTTCGTGCTGGTCAAGGACTTCCGGAGAAAGAGCTGGAAATCCAACCGTTGGCAAGTGCCCTACCAGATGCTCCTCGTCACCCAGACAGCGGTCAAGGTCACCGAGAGAGCTACGTGGGTCCACGTCAGCCACTGCAAGGTCGTAGTCACAGGCCGGGAGAGACGGTAGAAACAGACGACAACAAGTGACGTGCCAAGTCACCACCAGCACCACACTCATACTGCACACACAGGATGCCATGAGCGAGTGCCAGCTAAGCTGTTTCATATGCCTCTGGTTTCTCGTTTGTGCTATCATTGTGTGGGGCCTCATTGACCTTGTCACAAAGTCATGAGCGATTATTGATGAGGTCTAAAAAATCCATAATAACTGTCGGCCGAGTTATCTGGCTTTCGTTTGGAGGTGTCATCCAGGGAGGAACCTCAACCCCTCCATGGTCAGGGTCAAGGATTTACATCAGATAGCAACATGGATTTAGGAGTCTACACTGGAACAACAGATACTGTAGGCCCCCCGCTCCTGCAAGTGCCAGGCCGAGTGGGGGTGCGTACAAATCTATGATCATCATGACTCTTTTTACTCGGGTGCCTGACCTGTGATGACGAGAACATTACAGTGAGGTACTATGTTTTCGGCGTTCTCCACACCAGGTTCATCAAAAGGTCGTCCTGATTACACATGCTGAAGAACTTTTCATGATATTGATGCTTGAAGTTTTACGTATGTAATATGTATGTGTTTTTACGATTTTATCTGTTGCTGTTTGATAACTTTGCGTTTTAAAAAGAGGCTGTTGAGAGCTTCATAGAATGAAGTAAATACTTAAAACGACAGTTAATTATAAATCATATATGATCAATCATATTCTTGTATGAACCCATAATGAGAATGCTTCTTGATGGTTTTTGAATATGTAGGTATGCTTACAATTTTAGTTGTTGCTGTTTGATAACTTTGCGTTTTAAAAAGAGGGTGTTGACAGCTTCATAGTATGTTGAATACTTAAAACGAAAGTTAGTTATAATACAATATAATCAATCATATTCTTGTATGAACCCATAATGAAAATACTTCTTGATGGTTGATGAATATGTATGTATGCTTACAATTTTAGTTGTTGCTGTTTGATAACTTTGCGTTTTGAAAAGAGGATGTTGAGATCTCCATAACAGGTTGAATACTTAAAACGAAAGTTAGTTATAATGAAATATAATCAAATATAATCCATTATATTCTTATATAACTCTAAAGAAAATGTTTCATATGTTATGTTTTTCTATATTTACAGTATAAACCAAGTGGTTTGTTAAATGGAGTGTAAGACTTAGGCTGCGGCCCCACGAGGACGAATTTGGTCGTTTGCGTTACTGTTTAGTGTCATATAGACCGTTCGGCCACACGAGGACGACCGAATATGGCACTAAATGACTGAGGAAACGACAACGGGTCCCAAGGTGGATAGAAATGCATACGCCACTCTCTGGGGGGTCAAACAGCTCCGTGTGTGCGCCCTATACGGACATTTTCAGATCACTGATAGTGATTGCGCAATAGCCCCGCCTCTCCCCACCTCTTCTGCTCACCTCCGCTTACCCCGCGCCAGTGCTGAAGTGTTTCGCCACCAACAACAACAACAATGGCGGATCGCAGAGTTGCTATCGTGCTCCGGACGCTATTGACCATGCTACAGTTGTTTGTGCAACATCTACAGCAATAATGATGAGGCAATAGCCCCGCCTCTCCCCACCTCTGCTGCTCACCCCCACGTCAAAGTAAACTGCATCCTGAATTCAGATTATTTATCTTTCTCTCGCGAGTGAAGTCTAATCTGACAGGACGGAGACACGCAGCTCTGCCCACCTACAGCTCCTCCCGCTGCAGCAAAACACACACTTCAAGTCAGATCATCACCCTTAGCTATTTTAATTACCTCTCAAACTCCCTAAACTAGTTATAAATATGTTTATTTTTTACTGTCGGCCGGGTCACTCATTACTGGATCAGCTGCTGCATGAGACAGACACTGACGCTGTCCGACGAGAAGGAGGAAAAAGAGAGGCTCCGTGTATTTTATCATTATATTATATAGAGTCGTTATTCATTTGTTTTAAAGCTCAATAAATAACAAAGAAGACCTTTGACCGGCACTTTTATAATTTTGTCCGGAAGATTTCAACTTTAATACACGCTGACTGGTGAAAAACTCTGCCCGGTTCCCTCGGCCCCCACCGCGGAGAATAAACAGAAGGGCAACCATGACAACCATGCTTCTTCGCTGCTTTTGTGGAGGAAGTTACAGCGCCACATAGAGGCTCCTGCATATGTACTGCAGCTTCTCCAGCGGTTGGAGCTAAACGGAGCGGTCTCGTGTGGGCAGACACTATCCGGATAATTATTGCATGTGGACGGAAGCCGTTTGCGATTGCGTTTGCGTTAATCCTATGCGTTTAGCCGTTTTCGTCCTCGTGGGGCCGCAGCCTTATAATGATGTATGGGTGTCACTGATAAGAGAGTAGGCAGTTTCTTCCCTCTCCTCTCACAGCAGGGAGGGGGGCTCCGGACTTAAGCAGAAACACATTGAGGCCTCAAAAAGGTGGTTATGTCATAGTCATAGAATATGTCTAGTCATGTTTTGTTTTACACAAACTTGGGAAGGTGTGTCTTATGCCAGAGCCAATAGAATATGTTGGTTGGGTATAGAGGAGGTGTTTGTGGGTTTTCTATCCGGTTTTTTGAGCATATAAAGACTGGCTTTTTTGGATTTTCGGGGGGGAGAGAGGGGGAAACCCCTGGTATACTCTCTCCCGGTAAGCTCTGTTCTTCAGAGCTGGGTTAATAGCTCTCGGTAAGGTTCTCTCAAACTTGGTAAATATCTCTTGAATTTCTTGGTTGGAATGCTGAGTGAATTGCTTTGAATGAGGGAATTTCTTTGAATGCTGAATGCAATGATTTTATGGAAGATGCGTTTGTGAGTATTAGTACCTACCTACGTGAGGAACTGCCTCCGAAAAACTGTGGGAAGATGCGTTTGTGAGTATTAGTACCTACCTACGTGAGGAACTGCCTCCGAAAAACTGTGGGAAGATGCGTTTGTGAGTATTAGTACCTACCTACGTGAGGAACTGCCTCCGAAAAACTGTGGGATTTTGAATGTTAGTCCCCGCCATCTGTGACGGAAAATAAAAAGGTATGGAATCGATGTGAATCGATTTCGTGAATGAAAGGTTGAATGTGCTTTTTATTATCACCGGTCTTTTTATGAGGAAATGCCTCTAAATTCTATCGGGAGATTTTAAATGTCACAACTGAATTGGGCAGTTGAAGTGAAACATTTTGGTAATAAATGTAAGACTGTGAATTAAAGTTTCATATTTGAACATGATCACAGCATCATTTTTTTTTGTTTAGTATGATTATAATGTTGTAAAGAGAGAAGGTAAAAACCCTGTATTAGTTTGGACCTATTTTTCTTCAAATAAACTGATCCCACCTTTTGGACTGGGACAATTTAAAGGACATCTGTGCTCTCCTCTCCTGCTTCAAAGGTAAGACTGCACCCTGCCACACACACGTTTAGGTAGGAACACACCCCATTTACTGATACCAAAATCCTTCGGGATCGCTTAAACAGATTAAAAAGAGTTGTCTGAATAGAAACAGCAGTTAATTGAACCTGGTTCTTCGGGGAGTTAATAGAGGTGAGATCTTGCTGACGTTTGGTGGATCTGAGCCAAGCAGTAAACTTACATAGACTCAGTAACTTCGGTCAGGTCAATTAGTGAGGTCAGAGTAATTTACCGGAATAAATTATCAGGACCTCACCTATACTCTAAACAGTAGTGAAGGGGAACTGTTCTGTGTCAGCCTGCTGTTTCTCTCAGGTGTTTGTGGTGTGTGGGGTACATAGTCCATCATAGAGGGGTCGGTGTTGTGAGGGTCGAAATCTTGAGGCTGCTGTTGCTGGGGCGACGGCTCGGGAACAGGAATGATGTGACGATGATTCCGTCTGTATGAAGTCCTGTTGGCTTGGATTATGTAAGAGCATGGTTTCTCTCTCACTTCCTTGACAACGCCAAGCCGATCGTATCCTTTTGGGGTCTGCATGCTGATCACTTGTCCCTCTGCCAGGGGTTTCAGAGGAGAACTTGAGATGTCATAGTGGCGCTTTAGGATGAGCCGCTTGTTGAGGAGTTGTGTTCTGATTAGTTGTGCATCTTTTGGGTTTGGCTGTAACAGTTTGGTGCTCACAGGGATGGCTGCACGTGTTTGTCGCAACATCAGGCGTTCAGCAGGAGAGCCTAACGTCAGATCACGGGGAATGTTTCTGAGATTTACCAGGTTGAGGAAGACATCTGTGCCATCTCTGTGTGAACATTCCATCAACTGTTTTGCACTGCGAACTGCTCTCTCTGCTAGTCCGTTTGACTGTGGGTATTCAGGACTGCTGGTGATGTAAACAAAGTCCCACTGTTTTGCAAAGTCCTTGAAATGCTGACTGGCGTACTGTCCAGCATTATCAGAGATGAGTGTGTGTGGTGTGCCGAAAACAGAGAAATGTCTCTTCAATTTAGTTATCACAGTTGATGAGGTCACATCGCGGAGAAGGTTGATCTCAAACCAGCCAGAGTATGAGTCAACCAGCACCTGATACCGTTTTCCATGCCACTCGAAGATGTCTGTTGCCACTGTGGACCATGGGAGATCTGGCACAAGATGAAGCTGGAGGGACTCATTTTGATGATGGGATCTGGTGCTGTTGCACACTGCACATGAAAGCAACTCCTCAGTGATGTCTCTAGACATTTCTGGCCAAAAGATGATGCTTCTTGCTCTGCGTTTGGTTGCTTCAATGCCGGGGTGTCCTCTATGCACTATTTTGATGTACTCTCTGTGCAGGGACTGAGGAATGACAATTTTGTGGCCTTTCATGACAATTCCCTCTTCTACTGTCATTTCATCTCTGTAGGGAAAGAAGAGACGGACAGCAGGTTGGAGCTGATTCTGTCAGATGGGCCATCCTCTATTAATGACTGCACTGAGGGCTTGCAGATCTTCGTCCTCTGCTGTGTGCTTTCTGAGTTCTTCCAGGCGGGCTGTGGAGATGTAGCTCACAGACATAACTTCATAAGCATCATTTTCAGCAGGGCTTGTGTGGTTGGGGCACGTGAAAGAGTGTCTGCTACATACATATACTTGCCCTTTTTGTACACCAAACTGATGTCGTAGCTCTGCAGCCGGAGCAACATTCTCTGCAGACGGGCAGGGGCTGTGTGGATGGGCTTCTTTAAGATAGTCACTAAAGGTTGGTGGTCAGTCTCCACCACTACAGGCTTTCCATACACATAGACTTTGAATTTTGTACAGGCAAACACGACAGCTAGCAATTCTTTTTCAATTTCTGCATACCTCGTCTCTGTGTCAGTGAGGGTGCGTGATGCAAACGCTACTGGCCTGCCATCTTGCATGCACGCTGCTCCAAGTCCGTAGCATGACGCATCACAGGTGAGCATGACTGGTCTTTTGACATCATAGTATGACAGAACAGGTGGACTTGATAAGCATGATCTAAGAAGGTCAAATGCATCCTGATGCTGCTGGAACCAACACCATGAGTTTTCTCAGTGGTGCTGCGATGTCGCTGAAGTTCGGGATGAACTTGCCGAGGTAGTTAACCATACCGAGGAAACGCTGTAGTGAGACAACGTCTGTGGGGACTAGCATGTTAGTGATTGCATCTGTCTTAGAATGGTCTGCCTTTAGGCCTTCACTTGTGAAAATATAACCTACATATCCTACATGATCCAGGCGAAACTTGCACTTGGCTGGATTCAGCTTCAGGTTGACTTCTCTCACTCATTCCAGCACCTTCTTGAGGTTGGCATCATGCTCAGCAACTCCGCGGCCACCAATGATGATGTCGTCAACGATGACAGAACATGGGTAACCTGCAAACAGCTGTTCCATCGAGCGTTGAAATACCTCACTAGCAGAGCTAATGCCGAAGGGCATCCGTAGGAATCTGTACCGCCCAAATGGAGTACTGAAGGTTGTCAACATGGAGGATTTCTTGTCGAGACGTATCTGCCAGAAAGAGCTTTTAGCATCTAGTACAGAAAACACTTTTGCTCCTGATGAGAATGATCTACAAATTCTACTGCAGTAGAATGTTGCATGTCTGCACAGTGTTATATGTTCACCCCTCAGCAGGGTGGGATTTTCACGGCGGCCATGACGGCCATGGCCGTCGTAGCCCCTCGGTCTGGCCGTTATGCCCCACAAATAATTGTACATCCTACGGCCACCATGGCCTTTGGGCCCCTCGCACTGTTAAAAGTTGCTTTAAAAGCGTCAGAACGGTGGTTTCTGAACTGCATTATGCTGCGTTCACAACGGACGAGATGCGAATACTCGCATTGCTCTAACCGCTGGAGTTTCACGCGGCTGTCAGCTGTGTTTACTCCTGTCATTCAAACGGGACGCGCTGGAGAGGGGGCGGGGCGTATCTCCATGTAAATACTCTGGTGGAAACCAACTACGACCAAATTAACCTATTTTATCGTGATTTCATTGTAATACATGTTTCAAAATGATGCCGAAGTAACTAAATACTGATAACGGTTAGTAAAAACCATGCTTCAATGCTTTGACAAGTGTGCAGACAAGACGGCATGCGAAAACATTTTAAAATGCGTGTTTTGTGAATGGAGATTGGATCGATCAGGCTAAACTAACATTGTAGCTGCTCCGTCCAAACTCACAACAACGTCCTAAAGACAGAATTAAAGCAGCGACCGTATTCGTCATGACACAGTCTGTGGTTTGTACATCTTTAACTTTTGTCCAGTTTCTGAACAGATATGAGGAGCTGTGAGGAGTTGATTAAAGAGACACACGCACGCACGCACACGCACGCACACACACGCACGCACGCACACACACACACACACACACTTTTGCATTTCAAAGTATTGCTTGTTCATACAGTTGGATGTTGGAGCTTCACTGTACACTGTGTTATGGAAATCTAGGACCCAACACGGCTGGAGAGTACAAGTCAAAGTGATCAAAACAAATAAATGGTGAATCGAGCAGAGCTGTCTTTTGGGTTATTTATTTGAAGCTTCAAATACATGATACAGATATAATATAGACACAGGTCTGACAGAGTATAGGATAGTCTGCCAGAGTGTGCGTAGTACAATGAAAAAGCAAAGGTTATATAGGAAATGAGTGGGAACGTGAGAAATCTGTCTTCACACAGTCACATTGTTATTAGACATCTGGCCTTGAGCGGGAAATAGCATAACGGTTCTCAGAGTGTGAGTCTCCCAGTAGCCAAAACAGCTCTGTGGCCTTGAAGAAGAAGAAGAAGAAGAAGAAAGAAAACAGCACATGACATTTATGAGAAGCATTTGGTTTAAGCATATAAGGATATAAATAAAAATGTCCACTACAACTGCTGAATGGTGTATGTGCAGAGTTTGACCCTTGAAGGCTGTTTCTTCTGCTCTGAAATGGAATATATTTGTTACATATTAATATAATTTTTGATTTTTTTTTTCGGATTTGTGAATGGGAGTAGTAGTAGGTGGAAAACATACCAAACACTAATTATTCAAAGTAAAGTATTTCATTTTATATACGGTAATACTAAGGAGGCATAGGCCTATATGATGATACGATTATTGATATTAAAAAAGTGATTTGTTTTTTGTCATTAGAAAGTTATTTATTTGTAAGCTCCAAATCCTAATTTTTCCCTCAATGGCCTTTGTGCCCTGGCATGTGGCCTTTCCGCCCTGAAAAAATGTGTGACACCAAAGGCCAAATGGCCTTGCCCCTAAAATGACGAAAATCCAAGCCTGCCGCTCAGTATCAGTAAATATTGTGCAGTTAGTATTGGACTATAAGATAGATGCAAGCCTGTACAGGTAGTTATTTCAAGCATAAATGAGTCGGTTGGGTTCTGGAGCTGTGGTTACAGCATTATGGGGCCCAATGTGATATATTTTCATGTGGCCCAAAATCCCTGGCGGCGCCCCTGCATGGACATCATTTTTCATGAAAAACGTAGGAAGATTTCAGCAATCAAATTTAACAAAATGCCTCTTGAGGGCATGAAGTGATAAAAACGTTCAACATGTCTCCATTAAGGCCCATTGTAAATTCAGCCTGATCTTTCCTCACAGCAGCAGCTGCACACTTTTAGTAAATCTGCCAAAAAGGCCACATTATTGACCCGAAAGTGCACAAAAAGCAGACTCCGAAGCTCCTCACGGTCCTGAGATGCCTCACACGTTGACATTTTACCGAAAGCTGCTACGGTTCTTCAAGAAAACGTTCAAATGTAAGAGGTTTATCTCTCATTCAGATCAATGGAAAGGCTCTCCTCTCACAGATCACTGCACATCACCATGGAAATCTTTGATCTCTGCACACAGGTGTTTGATAACGTCGTCACCATGGACACCTTTGATCTCTGGGCTCACACACAGGTGTTATGATTAGGTGTTATGATTAGGTGCTCAGCACAGAAACAAACAATGACAAACAGACTCTCTCAGCCTAATCTGTTCTGTCTGATGGAGACTTCATACTGACTTAAACATGTTCCACATATTTATACATTATTGGTGACGTTTGGTTTTAGTTCAAACGTTTGCAGTTAAAATATTCTGCTGCTTTTCAAAGCGTTTTTACTTTCTTTTCTTGTTAATACACATTCATTCACTACTACTTACATTTAATATCTAACTCCAGCCTACTTTCAGCTACAGAAACCATTCAACTATTAAATTATTCAGCTACTTCAGGACATTGAGGCTATACATTTTGTTGTTTATACCTTTTATAAACCTTTTCTTTTAAATATTAAGCTTATTCACTATTTTTCCTACTCTTCCAGTTTAACATTCACTTTCAAGTTTTCAACAAAGTCATTGCAATGCATTTGAGCTGTAATAATTTTTGATTCAAATCATTTAACTTATCTTAATTTCTCCGCTAAGTTCAGCGACACACTTACTTGGTTTTTGTAGCTAAAAGCAGCTACAGAGACCATTCAGCTAATAAAATATTCAGCTTTTTCTGCATTTTTAGCTAAATTCAGCAACAAATGTACACAGTTTACAGCATTCGCACGCATTTTCAGCAGGAAATGCATTTTCTAGTTTAATCAGTGATCCTTTGCCGCATATATAATATATTCCAATATATTAAAGGGTTTAGTGTAGCCAAAGGGTACAAATTGTATCAACAGAGTTTATGTTTTGGTCAAATATTTTAAAATCCTCAATCAGGACACTACTGTAGCGAGTTTTGGATTTGATTATGGATTACTTTACACAGGCATATTGAAGTCTTTATAAATCCATTTGACAATGCACTGAAATACATGAAGTCCAGCAGATACCTGAAAAACTGTAAACCAGTGAGATACTTTGTACAAAATTGTACTATTGTGAAATGTTTTACAAAACGAAGATAAGAAGGGCTTCTTGTATGTACTGATGCTGAAGAATGTAATTGAAAGTAAAAGTCTCCAGAGTAGATTCATTGAAAGCAGATTACATTTATTTGCCATCTTACTTTCCCTCCCTCCTTCCGACCTTTTTCTTTGTGGCCGTGGTGTGGTTGCTCACTGTTGTGCCACCGATGCTGTGTATCTCCTGACACAACTACGCCTCAGCAGAGGGAGGTTCATTTATCTCCCATTACCAGGTCCGGCACATGCTCCCCACATGAAAAAGGCCTTTTGTGCATGCTGAACATAAAACCGGGTCACTTTAAATATCCTTAGATACCCCTGTGCTCAGACAGAATACATACACTTTGTGTTTTGGTGTTTAGTGTGCAGCAATTTAATAACGTTTACTTTCCTTCTAGCAGCTACTTCTGTCATCTCCAAATATTCTGTTATTAGAGATAACGTGGGGGAAGTTATCTATAACCCCACTGCACAGTGGTGCTTTTGGTGTCTCTGTTCAACACATCCTCACTCCCAGGTCGGCCTATGTTGACGTTATGTCAAGTCCCCTGTGTCAGCTTTTTCCAACGCAAGGGGGGGGGCCTTAGCGTCCATTTTCAACGCAAGGGGGGGGCCCTTAGCGTCCATTTTCAGCTTTCCGGGATGTCCATGCTTCTATGGATGCTCATGGAAGCACGGCATTCGTTTGTGTCGGCTGCCCTTAAAGGCAATGTGAGCGTCCATTCTCATTGGATAACGGAGAATTGTACACCCGGAAGTAAGTATTCCCCTTACTGTCGATTTATTTTACAGTGATATCTGCACTACTAAAAAACACCAGATTATCCTTGTTAATTACACAACATTGATTGGTTTAAATTGTGTGCAATGCTTTTGTATTTTTCCCCTTCGATTCGGAGAAACAAATATTTTTTCGGAGTAAAGGATGGCAGCTGGTCTTATGTTTGTGACCCCTGTTGTTAATTGATAACATTACATTACATTAATTGATAAGCCTGAAACATGCACTTGTCAAGGTTCAGAGGCACATTTTGCAAATATGGCAGTAGCCATCGATCAGCTTAAGATAAGATATACTTTATTGATCCCAAGTTGGAACATTTGCGTTACATCAGCATGTGTAACAGTTAAATATGCAGTGGTGTTTATTTGTAAATCATTTAGTATAATCACACAAATTCTGTGTTTTATATTCAACAATTCTGTGTTCTTTATTTATTGATTGTTGAAATGAAATATGCTGACATTGTAGATGAAATATCTACATACATACCTCTTGGATACAAACAGAAATTGACTAGATTGGAGATCACTATGATTCCCCATGTGTCCTTGTTCTTGTGTAGAATGAATATCACAGGAACTCAATAATGAATATGCTAATTATTAGATTACACACAAATGTTTAATAGGTAAATGATAAGGTGATGACATTATGCATGTAGATGTTTGTAAACTAGAATGTGACTGGTTGGCTTGGGCCTACTATCGCTTGGCGGCTATTGTAGTGTTGATACGGTCTTTTAGAATATTTGATTGGTACTACAATCTGGTTTACAGGTAGATTGACTAATACATTATGTACTATCAAGTTAATAGAAAAATAACACACCGAACTGTAGAGGGTGACACGCATTCAAGACACTTCATCAGATTAAACTTCATCTGCAGCAGTAATGAGGCATTGGATGAGTGGTGAAGTGTCCTCAACTCAACAGCTACTACCCAGTGCCTCAAATCTAATAATATATCACATATAGACATGTGGTCTTGGCAGAAAAGCAGGTACTTTGAGTCTTTATGGTTAGAGTTAGTTAGTTAGTTAGTTAGTTAGTTAGTTAGTTAGTTAGTTAGTTAGTTAGTTAGTTAGTTAGTTAGTTATTTAGTTAGTTAGTTAGTTAGTTAGTTAGTTAGTTAGTGTTGGAGTAGATATCTCTGCTCCGCGCCGATCCTATATGAGTTTGCTTTAAAAGAAAGAAAACTCAAAACAACCAGGACGAGGGTTAAACAATAATCTGTTTTAATAATAAACGGTAATAATACAATACACTTCTCAAAGGGGTCAGGCCTCCCCCTGCTCTGGTCCTAATGCCGGGAGAACTTATCATCTTGACGGCAGCAGGAAAGAGAGCGAACCCAAGGCCGAACACGCTTACATACAAGAATAAAACAGGAGGGGTTGGGTCAGCTGGTCATCTTTTCAGGTCATCTCATTGGGAGATGCAAAAGATGCTGTGTCGCAGCGAATCAGCGCGTGCCAGCAGAGGACCCGCAAAAACAAGAGTCTTTTACCATTTAAGGTAAAACAGACGCATTGGGTGTACTTTCACACACCCACACATTTTGCAGAGACTTCCCTCTCTGTGGCCCCCCTCTCCCCTTAGTTCAATGTACACACAGTTTCACATACTTTTGTTATAGTTGACTAATACAAACAATATATATAATATACTACTTTAATATCAATAATAACGAGGAAAACATTACCTCTGCTCTCAAGCAGTAAAATAGTAGAATATCAGCTTCTATAGAGAACGCACACTCATTTTTCCTTAGGTTGTGTCACGCATCCTCATTTCCCCTTAGGTTATGTCACGCACACTCATTTTCCTTCTTTTACCATTTAAGGTAACACAAACACATTGGGTGTCTTGCACGGACCCTACATAACATATACAGAGACAACCCTGTCTCCTAAAAATTACGTTCCCACAGAACTAAACTGCATTCTCAATTACGTTTAGCTAGAAACGTATTTTCTCCTACGTTACGTTCGTTATGAACGTATCTCAAATACGTTTATTTTCTACATATCTTCTAGAAGCATATTTTCTCCCATGTTACATTTTGTTATGAACGTATCTTCCATCCATCCATCTTCCATCCATCTTCTCCCGCTTATCCGTGGTCGGGTCGCGGGGGTAGCAGTTCCAGCAGAGAGCCCCAAACTTTCTTTTCCCTGGCGACATCAACCAGCTCTGACTGGGGGATCCCAAGGCGCTCCCAGGCCAGCGAAGAGATATAATCCCTCCACCTGGTCCTAGGTCTACCCCTTGGTCTCTTCCCAGCTGGACGTGCCTGGAACACCTCCCTAGGGAGGCGCCCAGGTGCCCGAACCACCTCAACTGGCTACTTTCGACGCGAAGGAGGAGCGGCTCAACTCCGAGTCCCTCCCTAATGACCGAACTTCTCACCTTATCCCTAAGGGAGACACCAGCCACCCTGCGGAGAAAACCCATCTTGGCCGCTTGTATCCGCGATCTCGTTCTTTCGGTCATGACCCATCCTTATCTTAAATACGTTTATTTTCTACATATCTTCGAGAAGCATATTTTCTCCCACGTTACGTTTGTTATGAACGTATCTTAAATACGTTTATTTTCTACATATCTTTGCCATTTATTGTCTTGCTTATAATAATGATAATAGTCATTTATAAATATCATTTTAGAGCACACATTTGAAATCAGTAGGCGAGGCTGTAATTTCTCCAGCTGTTACTCTCATGAGCGAGGCAGACAATAATAGTTTTAACATGCCAAAAAGCTGCTGTGTTTTTTATTGCACCTCAAACATTAAAACAAATCCAGAGTTACGTGTTTCTGTACTTCCTCTAAGAAGAAAGGACAGTAACAGAAGATCTCTGTGGCTTCAGGCTTGATCGCCGTTCAAATGACAGCGTTGGTTTCCCCAAAAGTGGGCGGGGCTGTAAAGTGACGTAGATTTTACTCTCATCTATTATTCAAAACCATTCTATTTATTCTAACGTAAATTACATGCCAGTGTTTTATGTTTTTATTTTAAATCGTATAATGTCGGACTTTTTTTCCCGTCTGTGAGGAAAAGAAATGGGGCTTAGAGCCTCAAAATACTGAAATCTGTATTTTTGAAAATCTTTTTTTCCTTATTTACTTAACAATAACACACAATTATCCTTGTTTTTATTTATTCGTTTAATTCTATAATCTTGGGCTTTTTAGCCGTAAATAAAGTCACCGGAAACAGACGTAGGCCTATAAGGGACATTTTGAGGATACACACAAACCCACTGAACAGGTTACCCAAGATCCTCAGCTTGATGCTCGTTGATTGGATGTTTAGCCGCAATGCATGTTGGGATATGATGTTAATGCGATATGATATTCGAAAAAAAAGAAAAAAATAATAATACTTTATTCCGAGTGTTCTTGCTTTTCTCTTTGGAAGTCATCACATAACGGCATTGTAATACACAGTTCGGCTGCATTACATATTACACATCTGCTGTAGTTCTTTATTTATAGAACCCTGATGAGAAGACTTCTGGACAAACAGGAGAACTGCCGCCAAAACTGAATATGTGACGTGAATCATAAATATATCAACAATTAAACAACACCTTGCATTTCTTTTCACAAAATACGTCTCCTTGCAGTATCAACACTAATTCGGCTGTCTTTTATATTTGATCCAATTGGTAGATAGGTTACATTTACACCATAACGGTGCACAACTGATAGAAAAGGACTGATTTTCTTTGAATATAAGAATGTAAATACTGAGTTGAGAGAATAGTCAGAGAATTTGGGTGATGGGAGACACATCTATGGAATCACAATTTCAATAGCTTACCATTAAATGACGGATATGCCTTTCTGTCTGTGATGTTTTACAAATCAGATATTAATGTGTAGAAGTAAAGCATGAGAAATAGTATAGCAATATCCTGTAAAATTATGTAAAAACATGAATAAAACTACACATCTTCAGATGTTATACATACATAAGTGTCCTAATACAAAGTTATTATTAGTATGCTGTGTGTACCTTGTGTGCACCGCCTAGTGGTTAAAGCACGTTATTGAATTATTTTTGTTGAATAATGTTATTTTTGTTGAATAATGTTATTTGATGAAAAAAATATAAAGAGTACATACTTTCATAGGGGGAAAGTAGAAGGTCTGTGATAGAAATATAGAATATAAAAAATCAAGAAGATACTGTAAGTGATCTCTACAATAAAACAGTTTAGTGCACGATGTACAAAGATATTAATAGGAGGATGTGCAAAACAGACAAACTAATTAACCTCTATTTAAACATTAAATAATACTTTAGGTTAAGGTCTTCTTTCAAATAAGAGAAAAGCTTTGGGGTTATCTATCTACAGATAAATATTAAGCCTGAGAAAGTACTTAACGTCTAATGTATTGCTTTCCTGCAATGTTAACTATGTTGAAGCACTTATTTTGACTGATATTATACACATTAATTATACTCGTATGTAGATAGTATGAGAAATGTGCAGAATTTGACAGTTTAATGGTGGAGGTACACACACATATTGATAGATGTCTTATAATGAACTATTAGTAGAGAATAACGAGTAATTAATATACATTATAGAGATCTGCAGATAAATGTTTAGTCTTCTCAAGCACCAACTATCAAATATCTCGCCTGATTGTTGGCACTTGACAATCACCTTTCCCTGAATTTTACTCAGGTGTAACTAAAGTCTGCTTTAAAGGTTGTTTATATTTCACATCATTAATCAGAATCTGCAGAGTTACTAAAGTAAATGTAGTGGAGTAAAAATACCAGGTTAACCTCTGAATTGTAGTGGAGTAGAATATATATTAATGCTGCCCATTATGGATACAAGCGATTTTCACCCATGTAGTAATGACATGTTTTAAATGTGTACACACCAATGTGTTTCCTATCGCCTAAAGCTCCAGGGCTGTACACAGTTTAATACTGTCAACTTCTAATTTTTGGAAAAACGAAAACGTCTTTTAAAACTACAATTCCCAGTAGAGACGTGCCATAGAGAACATGTTGCGAAACACGCCAGCATGTGTAGTTCTCGGGGGGCCTTCGAGTCCAGTTTTGAATAGTCTGCCGTGGTTTCGTTCTATTTCAAAGAGCTCGGCGTAACCTTGGCGCACTGCCACTCCAACATCCAATCACAGAGCTTGAAGATTAATCACGGGGTTTGTCAACGGGACTGTAGTCTCAAACGATAGCTGGGGATTATGGGTAGTGTAGTGTCTTCGGCCATCCTAAACTGAAATGTTTTTCGGATATCATATCGCATTAACAATACCACATCTGGCGTCACAGAGATCTTCTGTTACTGTCCTTTCTTCTTTGAGGAAGTACAGAAACACGTAACTGGATTTGTTTTAATGTTTGAGGTGCAATAAACGACAGAGCAGCTTTTTGGCATGTTAAAACTATTATTTTCTGCCTCGCTCATGAGAGTAACAGCTGGCAAAATTACAGCCTCGCCTACTGATTTCAAATGTGTGCTCTAAAATGATATTTATAAATGACTATTATCATTATTATAAGCAAGACAATAAATAGCAAAGATATGTAGAAAATAAACGTATTTAAGATACGTTCATAACAAACGTAACGTGGGAGAAAATATGTTTCTAGAAGATATGCAGAAAATAAACGTATTTGAGATACGTTCATAACGAACGTAACGTGGGAGAAAATACGTTTCTTGCTAAACGTAATTGAGAATGCAGTTTAGTTCTGTGGGAACGTAATTTTTAGGAGACAGGGTTGACAGAGAACGCACACTCATTTCAGAGATCTGAGCTATCTTCAAATAAGGGCATTCTCCTGCTCACATTTTACTCTAAATAATGGTTTTACTCCTCATATTTCCAACTCCCTATTATTATTGATACAAAGTAATTAAACACACACATATATTTTAGACATGTATGTTCTAGCTACTTGGCATTCTGTGTTTAGATAAGAATATGTCCTCTCCCCACATCCCCAGTCTCCTGTCATGCCAACCTGCTCATTATTTCACATACGTAATTTAAACACATTTAAGCCAACTACTGCACAAAGTTGTGGCAATTTAGTACTCACAACATGAAAGAATGAAACAGAAAGAAATCAATAAAAACACAAGCACCAGTATAATTGAGCAGTTATTACACAGACCATGGCTTACTGCAACACACACACCCTTCTCTCTGCTGCCTATAGCATATGTCTATATAAGGGTATTTCCTCTCTGTCCCTTTCTCCTGACAGGGAAGTTTTAACTTCTCATCTCTCCAGCTTTTTGTTCATATAAACTGCTACTATTAAATACAAAGTAATTAAGTACACACATGAATATATAAAAACACACTTCTTATATATCAGGAGACATTACAATGAATATACCAAAAATTACACTGTATTAAACTTCCTGCTATAATATGTTAATTTAATTATCTTCATTAGTTAGTTAGCTGAATGTGTAATGTGCATCTATTCACACTACTCTTAATCACAAAGGCCTACATGTTTGTATTCTACGTATTAATCTAGCCAGCTAGGTAAGTTAAGCATAAAGACCAGATGCCTGAGGAAAAAGCTTCCCGGCTATATATAACATGTTCATTAGTGAGGAGATTTTCACACCTTTGGATAGAGCCAGACTGTTATTGCTTCCAATTTGTTATGTTAAGGTAAGCCAACTGTCTGCACGGTCAAGGTTTATATTTAGTATGCACACATGTGGCATGGAGCATCTTATCCTTTGGCAGTAAAGCAAATAAGCGTAATTCCCAAAATGTCAAACCATTTTTAGAGAGTAAAATAGTGTCTCACCTGACACAAACCCACACAACAGATATTGGCTTGTGTATCCAACAGCTAATGTTTTTCTAAATGAATTCGGAATAACATTTGAGAGTTAATGCATGCAAAGCAAACAAGAGTGACAGAAAAGAAAATAGCTTTGGCACCAGGGTCATACTCAAAACCTGCTGCATGATCACAAAATGGCTCAGTAAAAGAAAATTGTAACAGAAATGTCCTAAGCACAGCTGCAGATAATATGATGAATAATGGGTCCATGTGATTCAGGTGTGCCTAAACACTGACAATAGTTGGTTATCAAGCAAATATTGGTAATTGGATCCCCTGAATCAAATATATCCCTCATTAATTATATTGCTTGCAGCTGCCTTTTATTTTAGTGCATGTGGCTTTTGGATTGCATTGTTATATGTTGTTATCTAGCACACAGCCACTTACACAGAGAGAAGAATACAAACAGACTGGCAGATGGATAATGCAGAGAGGACACTTCAGTGACCTCATTACCGACATTGACATGCAGGATTCGTTCATTATTTCCATTGACCTCTTTAACCATTTCACTTGCTTATATATCCATCAAACTGTCTTTCTCTTCACCTTCCCATGATAATTGCATGGTTACAAAACAATAGCGTCACCTTCTGCTTAATTAGAAAGTCACCAGGAGTGGAATCACACCCAAGGGCATGGAAGCAAGAGTGCAAGCTTTGCTATCTGATAAGCCGTTGCCAAAGCCACACTCGAAGGCAAGGTCCTGCAGCTACCGAGATATATTAAACGAGAGATAATCTTGAAGATGGGGACAGCAGCACACAGTTTCCGACGAACCTTGCTCAAAAAGTATCCACAGTGTTTGTCTCTTCCTGAAAAGACAAAAAGTGTGTTTGGCTTCTTTCTCACCAATAACGTTACATTACCATTATAACATTATCCAGCGTGATCTACTGTCCCAGCAAGCCATTCTAGATGTTTCCTGTCATTATCTTACATAATATGAAATACTGTCATCTGTCATGTCCTCGATTGCCTTTATGACCCAAAATGTGAGAAAAAATATGTGGCCCTGCATGACGACAAAGAGCAGAGTCTTTATTGAAGAGAAAACTGAAAGTGGCTAAAAATACTGCCTGCTATAAGCCAAGGGAGTATTTCTGGTCATATTAGCTGATGGGAGTAAAGTGGGGTCAAAGTAAGTCTACAGAGGAGGGAAAGCTGAAACAGAAACTATATATCAGAGCATCTAAGATGTATCCTCTTAGTATATGGTTATTTTAGTTTCAAAACATACAAATATTTGATCCTTTTAGTATTATTATACCTTTTAGTATTATTATACATATTTTCCCTCCAAAATGAATGAGACAGCTTCCTTTACTTCAAAGTCAAAACACATTTTGACAAATCCTCACTGAGAGGTGCTGTGCAAGATTAGTCTATGCACAAGAGTTTTAAAATCAAATAGGAAAAAAAGACATGTCAGTCTTACAAAGCCCTGAGCACAAGTCAAATAGATGAAAATGTCACTGACAGGGTAAAATCACAGAGCCACACCAAAAAAAACAGATTTCCTCATGAAAGCACTAGAATGTAGTGTAGATATCCTAAACCAAATATCTATGCACATGTTTAACAGTTATTGCACCAGTGAGGTAACATTGAAACGCAGCAATGCTTTTTTGTTTTGTTTCAGTGTTGTTAAATATGTTTTGCCTTATTGTTCTATGACATGGATGTAAAACGAAACAGTAGACAAAGCAGAGCTGAGGTTTACAAGAGAGAACAAGTCACTGTTCTTTGGATGCTGAGGAGATGAGGGAAATGTTGCTTTTCTGAACTCAATCTGTCTCTATTTTTGGCTTTGAACCATTTTAAGGCCACTGTCCAATATGGGCACTCCTCAGAGCACTCAGTGGGGAGAAACTAAGTTCAGGAATTTGCTGAATCAGAAAAGATTGTTTTGAAAAAGAGTTGCTTGTGAAAAAAGAATTACTTAAATCAATCAGCTTGTCTTGCTCTTCGATTCAGATGTTTTTCAATCCATGTTCCAATTCCCATCAAAACAGTCCTTCAGGATTTGATAGAATATTGGTTTTATGAAAGGAGTTTATGAAAAGTAATTCTGTCAGTCCTGTCTCGTCAGTAAGACATTTCATTTCTTTTTAAGAAGTAAAATAGAGCTTTTTCTAACATCCACTTTCTCTGCTGTTATTTTGTGTTATTCTATTTATATTGCTTCCCATCTTACTTTCCCCCTTGGTCTTTTGACCCTCTTATCTTTTCTCTCCTCCAATCCGTATTTCAATGATAAGAAGGAGAGAAGCAGCTGGTTCCTTATTCATCCATGAGATGATCAAAACCGCTGCGTAAGCCAATTCCATTAGCCATTTAGACAGGGAGGGTGACCGAAGGCATGTGGAATTAGGCTTTCACACTCAAACACGTAAACATAATAACACACGTACACATATACCTCCAGTGGTTCAACACATGACACAGGGTCATGGCATTTTCATGTAGGGACAGGATGAAAATAGAAAGAGGGCCATGAGCTGGACAGACTGAGGCACAATGAGTCAGTGGGCTGATAAGACTGAATCAGTGTGTGTGTGTGTGTGTGTGTGTGTGTGTGTGTGTGTGTGTGTGTGTGTGTGTGTGTGTGTGTGTGTGTGTGTGTGTGTGTGTGTGTGTGTGTGTGTGTGTGTGTGTGTGTGTGTGTGTGTGTGTGTGTGTGTGTGTGTGTGTGTGTGTGTGTGTGTGTGTGTGTGTGTGTGTGTGTGTGTGTGTGTGTTTGTGTGTGTGTGTGTGTGTGTGTGTGTGTGTGTGTGTTCTTTCAAGGAGGAAAGAACAGAGATGAAGTCAGAGAGAGGTTTTTAGGGGGTTAGCTGCAGGTGGTGTTCACCAGTCCTGCAGGTCCCTGTGGACGTCCACAAACTGTTCTTCATATACCCCAAACACAGGCTCAAAATAACTCATGCCCCTGTATCCCAATTAGATTTAACCTCTCAGTTTCTAAGCCGTATTCTTTCACAGCATATGTTTTTGATCAGTGTAGCTTGAGTACTGGATTGTGTTAGAAAGCCTCAGGGAAAATGTTTGTTTGAATAGGGATTTTTCCTTTTCTTTGTTTATTATTTCAAGAAAATGTATTACAGTTTTACATTTACGTTTGCCTTTTGTTGCCATTTATAATGAAAATTATTCAAATGTCTGATCAAGTAAACACAATAGGCATCTAAATCGTATCTAACTGGATTCAAATCAATGAGATGCTACAATGGCCAACAGCCTTACACGAACTGTCACAGCAATACTTAAAGCCATATGATTATACGTTTCTGGCTCGCAAAATGAGGAGAGGAGTTGACAGAGGAGAAAGACTTCAGTGTGTGATCTGTGAGACTTGGCAGCAATGGCTTTTCCACAAGGGAAACACTGTCCTCTTGTGGTAAATGTACTGAGATGCAAGATTATCAGGAATATGTACACAAATAGGTCCACTTGAGAGATAACAAATGAATACAGGGAAGACTGGTCATGATCAGTTTTTGAATATGCTAATTTATCCTTACTGTAGCAATTGACAAATGAAGGGGCACGTACGAACACACGCCACCACTATCAATTGTATGCAGTTAAACAACAAGCGTCCAAAGGCAAAACAAGTTTAAACAGTTTTGTAATCCTGACTTTCATATTGCAACCAAATCTTGGTGAAACAAACCAACGCTTTCTTTCAAACACTCTCCATAACTCAGGCAGGGATCAAACCTGCAATTTAAATGTATTCAACAGCAGGTGTCCTTCTCATGCCAACCAGCACAAATAACCAGAGGGAAAGAATAATTTTCTTCAACAAGCCATTTAGGACAGAGAGTGAATTACATGCTGTATGAGAAACCAATGTGATTTTGGAACATTGAACAATGTAAATCTATTCTAGTAGACCTCAACAATGGAATTATGATCAGTAGAAATGGCCATGTCATGGGACCTTTAAACCATCCAGTTAAATACATGACACAACTCTTAATATGACAGGTAGGTAAACTCAGTTCTAAAAACAACAAAAAAAACTATTGTTTCTTAGGATTTTTAAAGAAACCCTTAAGAGATAACCAATCCAAACTTTTTTTAATATTTTGTAATGCATCTATCCATTAAATAATGTTAAACCTGCTTGGAAGCTAAACAAATGTGGAGCAACCTTTATAAACAGTCTTTGGGAGCAACCACTTGAATTTGCATCTGAATCAAAAGGTTTCATAAGAGGAAGTGAGTCCCAATCTGACCCAAATTGTCTGTGACACGTTTGGTCTTGGTTTAGGACGTCGAGTAACATATTTTATCAAATGTTTTGTAATTTGTGAAGTGACTCATATCTCAGATAAAATGTCTCATGGGCCCAGAGATGTTTAAACTGTCAACAGCCAGCAGTGCACTAAAACAGTTTGCACAACAGTTCTATATATTTGGATTCTATGCACAACCTTAAACCCTGCTTAAACCATAGACAGTATTTATAAACCTTGTCTGCAGCCCAACAAATAAGATCAACCATAGTGAGCAATTTATTATATTCGCACCTGAATTCTCCTGTGTCCTGGGAGTTCAGCTGGTTGGGAAACGCTCTGTAACCTAAATGTTGTGAATTCAAATCCCAACTGCAGGCCCTATCTTCTGTCAACTCATAAAGCACTTTTTCATGTAAGACTAATCTAATTGTGAAAAGCCCGAGTCTAGGGCCCTGACCAAACTTCTGTTTTTGACTCGCAGGGAGTGTGGGACTGTGTTGGTTTACTCTTCATTCAGGAGGTCGAGTAAAACACTTTATCAACTGTTTCCTAACTTGTCAAGCTACTCATATCTCAGCTCAAATGTCTCACAGGCCCAGGGATGTTTTAAACCTGTCAGCAGAGCAGTACTGTACACGTAAGTCCCTACAACAGTTTGCATTGCATTACCGTTCTATATGTTTTGATTCTATGTGCAAGTTCCCTCTCCCGGAAGTCGTCAGAAGTCGACGCTGTTCACATTCTCTCACAGCGCGAAAACGTTCAGGTCTGCTGCAACACAACAGAACTCAGGTAATTTAATTCACAACAAATGAACAACTGTATAACGCTGCAACAGGCTAACATCATTCTTGTTTTACTGCACCCAGGGGGACTCTTTTGGTAAGTGAGACGCTAATTGTCAAACACCGCAACTTAGCATATAGCCGAACTTACTAAGTTGTAAGCTAGCCTGCTGACATTTGTTAGCTTTCCACACATGTTAGCTAACGTTACACAGGTAAACATTAAACAATCAACACATGCACACTATGATACCGCCTTATGACATTAACCAATTAAAAAGGTATTCTAGTAGCTTTGTTAAACCTCATACTTACGTCTAAAAAACATTAACTTGGCATTACAGAGCTTTTCTATGTTTTTATTATTTTATTTACACTGTATGTATTACTCTACTGTTGAAAACCGAAACCAACTAGAAAACCAAATGCCAAAGTCAGCAAATCAACAGATACCTATGTAACAGGGCTTAACTTTTTCATTAGTTTTAGGTGGCATTCTGAATTAAAAGTCGCTCACAGTGAAGTGATTTGGCTTGGCATTCCCTGTTTTTATGACTGCTACTGATGTATGTCATTCTCTTTCTCTTTCAGAAAGCAAACATGTCAAAGATAGACAAGATGAGCATCTTAGGGGTGAGGAGTTTTGGGATAGAGGATAAAGACAAACAAGTCATTACTTTCTTCACTCCACTGACTGTGCTAGTTGGACCCAATGGAGCAGGGAAAACGGTACGAGAACATATTTTGAGAGAGCAAAGGTCGACTGTGAAGCATGACATGTAGAGATTGGGAGAAAAACAAAATTATACAACTTGACCTTTTTGTTTTTCCAGACTATTATTGAGTGCCTTAAGTATGCAACAGCAGGAGAGCTTCCGCCTGGATCTAAAGGAGGGGCATTTGTTCATGATCCAAAGGTAAGTGATTGTACTTATCGGCTTAAATCTCCACCAGCCCACGATGCTCTATTCTCACACATTTCTCAAACTATTGTGTATTCTCATTTGTTAAGGTAATATATTCAATATACCAAATATGTTACTTATTATTATTTGAGTCAAACAAGCTACCCTATCATTGAATATCCAGATTATAAATTCTGATATTTTATCTGATTAATGACTTTTGCTATTTCAACGATAGTCCGCACACCATAAACAGAATACCTACTTAAAATGAAGCAATTACAGACTTCAAAGTATGATTGTGACCTGGGATGGATAAGATGGCAGTTACATTTATAAACAAGAAATAACTTTACCACTAATTTGGTTCTCTTGTTGTGGTATAGTCTCAATCATCACAAGACAGTCTATTTTTGTATCTGCTGCTGATGTTTGTGTCATTTTTATTTTATTACATTACGAGACTTTCAGACCTTTTTATTTTCACCCTTGCCTTATTCAATATTTACATGTTCGATAAGAGTTCAATTTCTGCCTCAATTCATTTTCTTATTAAAATATAACAAGCTATTTGTTAAATGGAGTGAAAACTGATTTTTTTAGATCGGTTTTATCATTTAATTTGTTTCAACATGCAGAAATATACCAATAACTTCAAATGTAACTTCATATAACCTCAAAAACATGTTTTACACCGTTATTTGACTCGCTTAAGCTTCAGAGTAGTCACTTCAATGAAAAGCTATCAACATCACAGTTCATGCTTTTTGAATTCCAGGACGCCCATGAGACAGACGTGCGAGCACAGATCCGACTGTTATTCTCAGACGTCAACGGAGAGAAAGTGACTATCCATCGCTCCATGTCCTGCACTCAGAAGGCGAAGAACTACTCCTTCAAAAGCTTGGAGCAAGTCATTACCCGAATAAAGTAAGACACAATTAAGTGGTTTCTTTACTTTTTTGAATTGTATCTCCCATTGACATTGTGTCTCTTAACATGACCTCTTACTCAACATGTGACCTCCATCCTCGTTCATCCAGAGACGGTGAGAAGGTGAGCTTGTCATCAAAGTGTGGCGAACTGGATCGGGAGATGATTTCTTCACTGGGAGTGTCGAAGGCTGTGCTGAATAATGTCATCTTTTGTCACCAAGAAGAGTCCAACTGGCCACTTTGTGAGGGCAAAGCACTCAAAGACAAGTTTGACTCCATCTTCGCTGCAACCAAGTAAAGACCTCATTCTTACGTTTTCATGTGATGTTTTTTTTACATGAAGAATCACATTTGCTAAAAATAATTCCAAGGAATACAGTGTGAGAAAAAGTTTTTAGAGAGTACTTGTCCGTGGACAAGTGAGTTTGGCAATGTACTTGTCCGAATACATTTTTCACTTGTTCAGAATTGACAAATTGGGGCCACTGGAATCTTCTTCTTCGTCATCGTATTTTTTACATTTTCCCACGGTTTTTACAACACCGCTAACGTAAGTGAGCGGTAAGATTTTACTGCATCACACAAAGGGTTGGGTATCGTTTGGATTTTAACGATTCCGGTTCTGCTTTTCGATTCTGGTTATTTTCGGTTCTCGATTCCGGTTCTTTGAGAGGGTAAAAATAAGTCCCATGACAAACTGGGAGAAAAATATATTTATGAAAACATTAAGTCAAATCTGTATTCCTATTTACAAATCACTTCATACTGTTGAATTTCTTACGGTTATTGAATACAATTATATAAAAATAATCTGCATTGTTTAGTTAGTTCTAAGTGGTGCAGTTTGAGGATGTACAAAGACTCCAGCTCATTAAAAACTCTGCAGCTAGACTACTAACGAATACCAAAAGGAGGGAACACGTTAGTCCTGTCTTAGCTACTCTACACTAGCTTCCTGTAACTTTCAGAATTGATTTGAAGGTGCTTCTCCTCACATACAAAGCTCTAAATGGACAAGGACCCAGCTACATTGCTGACTCTCTAATAAACTACACACCCGCCAGAACACTGAGATCATCAGATGCAGGTCTATTAGAGGTCACCAGAAAGAGTCCTAAGAAGATCGGTGATGCAGCCTTTGTAAACTACGCCCCAAAACTGTGGAACATGTTACCCAACAATATTAGGGAAGCCAATACATTAGGCATTTTTAAAAAGCTTAATCTCTTTACCAAAGCATTTTACTGATTTTACACTATTATACTGCACTATTCTCTGTGATTGACATTGCACTATTTCTCTGTTTTATTCCCCATGTTTTTATTTTTAATAATTTTATCCCACTTTATGCTTTGCTCTTGCTGCTTGTTTTACACTGATTTTATGTCTTATTTTTTACTGATGTAAAGCACATTGAACTGCAATCCCCTGTATCAAAGGTGCTATACAAATAAAGTTATTATTATTATTATTATATTTATAGCCTATAGGCCTAGCGCTTTTCTACAACTCAAAGACAATTGCACGCTTACACATGTCCTGCAATACACATGCTGGCAGCTGCCCAGCTGCTCACCATTTGTAAAAGTTAATAAATAGTATAAATAGCATTTCAATAATGTACTTTCTATACCCTGCTTCATAAACAATACTGACATCCCTGCTCCTCCGAGTCTGGGGGTCCGGGGATGTGAGGACAGCGCGAGGACACAGACAGGGAGGCTGCTTCACTTCATAAAGGAAATGGTGGTCAATATTAACAACACAGGAGCTAAAACGCTTAATAACCTTCATTACGTGTTAGAGAAAGAACATAAGAACGTTTGACAAAGATGAGGCTGTTAAACGGGCAGCGGATCCGCTGTGTGTAGAAAGAGAGAGAGACGCTGAGCTGCACCGTGCAGCGATCAGCTGATACGGAGCATAGAGAGAGCTGCAGTCCGCGGGGCTCGGCCTCGTCTCCTGTCCTCACAACTCTTATTAATCCCGGGACCGGACAATTGTTATTTGTTCCTACTCGGAACCGAGTTTTGCTTCCCAACCCTGCCACTGTGCTACACTTCCCGCTCCGCCCCCATCTAACTGTACAGAAAGCGGCGAGATGCATTTCCTTATGAATCGACCAGCAGAACCGAAACTAACATTTCTAAACGAACAATGGCGGACACGGACAATTTGCGAATAAGTTCTGCCTTTTGTAAACTGAATTTATCAATAATTTGTCAATAAATCGGGGCGAAAAACGTCACTTGTCCACCGGACAAGTCAATTGAAAGATCTACTTGTCCGATATTGTAAATAACACGTCCCGGACGGTGGGACGTGTACTTTTTCGCACACTGGAATATATATTAACTTGCACACGCCATTCACATATTGCCTCTTGTTTTCCATAGGTACATCAAAGCTCTGGAAACAATGCGTCAGTTGCGTCTCAAACAGAGTCACACAGTGAAGGAGTGTCAGGTGGAGCTGCGCTACCTGAAGCAGAACAAGGAGAAAGCCCAGCAGATTAAAGAGACTGTGGATACCAAAGAGGCTCAGCTGGTGGCCTCTAAAGACAACATCCAGCAAGTAGAGAGCCAGATTGATCCACTGGAGGTTTGTTTATGATAATGTGCGTTTCGTTAGCTTTCTAACATCGAACTTATAGTTTGCCCTGCTCTTTGATATTGAGAGATTCCAGATTACTCAAGAAGTCTATGTAAAGTTCTGTAAGCAATGTTTCTAAATATGAAATATGAAGAGGGATCCATTGTTAAATCACCACCACTTGCTTTTATATAATGTTTTTACTGCAAACACTTTATTACATAGTAAACTCTTAAAAATTGGAAGGATGGCCAGACCTGACAATAAAGCTAGCTTATTTGCACACAACCCTTGTTTTCAGGGAGATTCTACAACAAAGAATATAATAAAATAAAAACTGACATATGTAGAGTTGTAACTAACTTGGTTTGTATTCTTTTATTTATGAATTAAAATTAAAATGTTGAAAGAATGGTGGATTACCCGTAGTACTCCTCAAGTAACGATTAACTTTTAAAATAACTTTCAGAATCGACTGACGGATATTGACACGAAACTGGGGAAAGTGATGAAGCTGGACAACGACATCAAGGCTTTAGACAGCAGGAAGAAACAGATGGAGGAGGACAACAAGGAGCTGGAGGAAACTATGGAACAGGTAACATATAAAACATGTAATACATACACCCACACACACCAAACACAAGTTATTTATTTTTAGAATGTTAAAAAGGTTGTCGGATGGAGAGCTTTGTTTCATCTTAACACCTGCTTAATCATACCCCGGACTCCACTTTATAAGTATCATTAACCTTTATTGGAAACTAACAGAGAGACTGCGGATGGAGAATGAGGTTGTTGTCATGCTGTAATCACAAACCAGTCCGTCACTGTCCTTTATTCATATTCCTATTTTGTGTGTTTCTGCCAGGAACCTTTTCCTCCATCTGGCTGTTGCTCCTCAGCTCAGGGTTTCCGCTAGGATTATTTCTCACCGGTCAAATGTCCGGAAATAATTTATTTTACCGGACTCAAATTCGAAACTTACCGGTCATGTTTCAATAATAATAATAAGAAGAAGAATTGTGTAGCAGAGTTTCAGTGAGCAGGTAATTACCGGACTATGACCGGATATGCTGATCCCCATTATCTCAGTTAATGGGGATCATTTTTATATTGCTTCAGTTTATAATCGTAAAAGATCGAAAAGTTCAGATTCATTTTTCAAAAAATGATACGCTTCCCCAAACAACAAACAACATAATTATTACATTCAAACAAACGACTTATAGTAGATGAAGTACATTATTCAAAAGTTTACATTTAACTTTGAATAAAAACACGGGAGAAACGGAGCCTCTCTTTTCCCCTCTCCCTCCCTCTCTCCTGCAGCCCGTCAGTATCTAATGCAGCTCGCTAAACAGTGGGCGGGGCTTCAGGTGATCAGAGCTGCGTGCCTCGGTCAGACTCAGCAGCTGATCTGATCTCTCTCGCGTCCGGTTACACTTCACTCGTGTTTATGTCCATATCGATCAGATGCATCTCTCCTGATCGGCCTCTATAGAGAGCACCGATCAAACTATTAAGAGTGAATATCTGTCGATAATGATTGGCGGCCGATCGATCGGAGCATCCCTAATTATTACCGCACATTTTGACCGGCAGGTTTTGAATTTACCTGTTTTTAATACATTTTACCAGCTAAAAAACGCTAATTACCGGCTAACGGAAACCCTGCCTCAGCTGTGTATGAGTCTGTGTTTAAAGACTGTCTATTTATATTTTGGTCAGGGGACGTGTCACTATCCGATTGCACTTTTGTGTTTGTTTTAATAGACAGGTGAATTGTCAGTGTGATAACATGAGTTTGTTGGAAGTCTTGGGTGCTTGCCAAAATTATGACCACCGTTTCCTCCTAGCCAATATTGCAAAGGTATCAGAAAGCTTGAACCAGTCTTGCTTGATCACTATGCTATGTAGTAATGAAACTAATGAACTGCTTTTGCTCTATGCAGCCATTGCACACCTCGATTATGTGTATGCCGTGTCCTTTATCCAGATCATATCCAAAGAGCCATAATGCAAATCTTTTTATCACAGAGGGATTTCATCCACTAAACCCTGACCGTTTGCTACGCTGTACTCGTTGAGCTCCAGAACCGCTCTAAGCCAGTGAAGTGTGTGTGTTCGGCAGGTTTTCCAGGGTTCAGATGAGCAGCTGCAGGAGATTTACCAGAACCACCAGAGGACGGTGAGGGAGAAGGAGCGCAGGCTGACAGATTGCCAGAAGGAGCTGGACAGAGCTGGGCGAGAGTGTCAGAGACTCAACAGGGTCAAGGCCGACCTCCTGGTAGAACAAGGTACACACACTCATTAATAGCGTTTTCCTGAAGTTTCAAGCAGCCCTTACAGCCATATGTATTATTGAATTAGAGTGAACTGGCAGAATTGATTTTTAGAAAGTTACCCCAAAACCTTCAAATATGCTGTTCTTTAAATCAGTGATAGATACAAGAAAGGACGGACACACAGGTGGATAAAGAGATATCCCCTGAAGACTTAATAAGCTTTTGAAATCCTGCTACCTTTGCACAGGTCGTCTACAACTAGAGGCTGACCGCCACACTCAAAACATCAAGAACCGAGACACTCAGGTAAGAGAGAAACATCTAAATCTGTGGGGCACTCCAACTCTTGTTCCCATGGAGGTGGACCGCACCCAGTTTAAGTTACCTTGGTCAAAAGCTCCTGCCAAATAAATGTGGTTTTATGTAAGGAGCAAGTGCACTTCATTACAATCAGCCAACACCAAAGCTCTAACCATGTACACTACCCTAATGATCTTCAACATGTAAAAATAATGCTAAGTTTGTATTTAGTGCATGTATTTGACCTAAAGATAAAAACATCTGTAAAACATGTATTATACTATAATACAAAATAATACACTGTACATCATTTTGATGCATGTTTGATTAACATCTCTTTCTTAGGTTCGCTCTTTGTCGTCCTCTCTGGAGATGGAGGGTTACGACAGACCTCCCTTCAGCAGTCTTCAACTTGAAAGCTTTAATCGTCAAGTCACACAGAGACTGGATCAGGAGAAAAAGACGGCCAATCAGGTTATGGTAAGAAATGTTCCGTTTAATTTCCTAAAAACAAAAAATGTCACAGCATTGCTTCTCTTCCTGCTGTACATATTTGTTCATACCAGAGACACAATTATAGTGTTTATAGTCATTATAGTCATGCCTGATATCTCTCCTATCGTTCTGTTCACTCAGGCTGACCTGCAGGAAAAGGATCAGCAGAAGCAGCAGTCCATTGATGAAATGAGAGATAAGAAGACCGGCCTGGAGAGAACGGTGGAGTTGAAGAGAGACATGCAGGGAAAGAAGCAACAGGAAATGAGGAACGTCCGGACAGAGCTGCTGAAGCTCGAGGGTTCGTCCAGCCGGCTGCAAGAACTGGAGAATGAACTGGCTAAAGTGGTAGGCACACAAACAATTCATTCATGCTGTTATTACAGTATTTTTCTCACAATATACAGTTCCCTTTTACCCTAAAGTGCCCCTTCAGGATCACTGCTCTGATCACTTTGTGTGTGTGTATTCTTTTCCCTTCAGGAGCGCGAGCTGCAGAGCGTGGTTCAGAGCTCCAACGTGGAGGAGCTGAAGGCCGAGGTGCTGGAGCTCCAGGGAGAGAAGGCTGAACTCGACCGCTTACAGAGACAACTCGACCAAGAGATGGGGATGCTCAACACACACACCACCGCTCGCACACAGATGGACATGCTAAAAAAGGACAAGGTAATGTGCAACCTACACTCATTGAAATGCAACTGGTGTGAACATTCTCCTCTTTGGTCTCAGGCTAGAGCCTTTTACATTTTAAAATGAGAGAAAATGTTCCTCTCTTCATCTTTTCCCTTCTTCATTACCTGTCACTCCTCTCATCTTTTCTCTTTGGTTCCTCCAGACAGAGAAGGACGAGCAGGTTCGTAAGATCAAGTCTCGTCACAATGAGGAACTGGTGTCGTTGCTCGGCCACTTTCCCAACAAGAGAGAGCTGGAGGACTGGATCTATTCCAAGTCGAAGGAAATCAACAGCACCAGGGACCGACTTGCCAAATTCAAGTTAATACGATTATTTTACATTTACAGCCGATACATTATGAGGGAACTTATTATTCTGTGTCACTGACTAGTTCTATGTCATGGTTTTAAATATTCTCAGTAAGGACCTGGCTTCAAATGAGCAGAACAAAAGCCACATCGCTGCTGAGGTACGGAAGAAGGAGCAGCAGTTGGCCAGCGACGAAGAGAAGTTTTTCAATGTGTGTGGCAGTCAAGATCTGGAGCAGGACCTGGGCAAACTGCGAGAAGATCTGGAAAAGATCTCCAAACAAAGAGGTGAATGCTTTATAATAGAAGTGAGCATGCACTTTTTGACATAGAGAGGTCTAAACCTCGAAAAGAACTACATTTAGAGACGAAATGTCTCATGTTTCATTTGTTGTGCTCCTTACCTTATCATGGATACATACATTCCTAAACCTTCACAATGCATCAAACAGTTCCCACACAAAGTTCCCAAAATGGATTGAAAAAGGTATTCGCCATAGCATGTACACCCCTTTTTACTCAACACACAACTTTCCATTTTAAAGAAATGTGAATGACATGTATGTGACATATCACTTTCACTGATGAATGTACAGTAGGGTGGTCCTTAGTGCCATGTACATTTTCAAATTCATTTATTTTAAGCTCCAACCACCGGAATTTGTTATGATAGTCAAGAAAACTCTCCTGGTGAATTTTATTCAAATTCCAACAACATTTACCCCTCCCTCATCAACCTTGAAGTTTAGCCTCAGTAGGGTGGTCCTTAAAATTGAAAGTCTAAGCTCCAACCCCCAGAATTCATTCTATTAGTCAAGAAAACTCTCCTGGTGAATTTTGTCCTCAATCTGACAACATGTACCCCTCCCTCATCGACCTGGGCTGCCTCACCAGCAGCCACGGTGCTGTAACTGAGGCTAAACTTCAAGGTCGATGAGGGAGGGGTACATGTTGTCAGATTGAGGAAAAGATTCACCAATGGAAAGAATTCTGGGGGTTGGAGCTTAGACTTTCCGACTTTCAATTTTAAGGACCACCCTAATGTACAGCCATTACAATCCCATAATAAAACATTGGAATGGCTTTACAAGTACAAGTGTCAGTTTTAAGATGTGCATGCACCAGAGTTCCCGTTAGCCGGTAATTACCGGACTATGACTGGAAAAATATGCTGAAGACCGGCAAATCTAAATCTCTCCGGTCAAAATAGTTTCCCCTTAGCGCAATACCGCATCACTTGCGCCACTTATGTGACAGACAAGAATAGTCAATTCTAATGTCTAACACTTAATGTGGAGAAAGAGATGTCCTGTGTGGGTTGATTGTGCGTTGATCTGTTGGTAATGCCTCGGGGTTCCGGTGGGCATGTAAACAAATGCATAATGCTGCGCTATACTTTGTGGCCTCACCCGGTTGCATAGCGACGCTTATCGTTTAGGTGTCTTTTAATAAGCAGGTAGTCATATCATTGGCTAGAACTAGCTAGATCTGATCGATATGGACATAAACGCGGAGAGAGAGATCAGCTGCTGCTGACGAGCGGAGCAAAACACACACTTCATGTTAATCAGCTGCTGCTGACGAGCGGAGCAAAACACACACTTCAGGTTAGAATGTCACACGTAGCTATTTTAATTACCTCTCAAACTACCTAAACTAGTTAAAGATATGTTTAGTTTTACTGGCGGTCACTCTGGATCCGCGAGCTGCATGATACTGGCGTGCTGTCAGGAGAAGGAGAGAGCGCTCCGTTTATTATTCCCGTGTTATTGTAAGTTACTGTACACTTTTGAATAATGTAGTTAATCTACTATATTAGTTTGTTTAATATCGAATCATATCAATTTTCTTTAAAGCTCAATAAATAACAAAGAAGACCTTTGACCGGCACTTTTCTAATTTTGTCCCGAAGATTTAAACTTTAACGGACATTTTGACCGGCGAAAGAATATTCGGGAACTCTGGCATGCACAAATGATTTTCCTCATACTACTTGTGATAAAGGTATTACAGAGGAATAAACAATATGTTTCTTCTTTCTTTCTACCCCTGTACTTTCATAGCCATGCTATCCGGAGCAACAGCGGTGTACACCCAGTTCATCAGCCAGCTGACGGAGGAGAGAGAGCCCTGCTGCCCCGTGTGCCAGCGGACATTCCCTTCAGACTCTGATCTGCAGGAAGTCATCAGCGACATGCAGTCCAAGCTGCGCCTGGTGCCAGACAAGCTGAAGAACACAGAGACGGATCTGAAGAGGAAGGAGAGGAAGAGGGAGGAGATGATGGCTCTCAGACCTGTCAGGTACGCACAAAGCCAAAGACAGAGTTTGCGTTGGGGTGCAGCAAGTGTACTGGGGCTAGTCATTTTAGCCTTAGTGAAAAAACACTGCGAAAATGTAAGCCATTATTTTAGCAATTATGAAATGGCTCCCTTCTCTATGACTGCAGGCTTTTTGTCCTGTAGTTTGAATATCAGTTAATCTGCTACTTCTCACACTTAATCCATTTCAATTGCCTTTTAAATATAAAAAAATGCACAATTTCACAAGGTGGCATCGTGAAATGTATAGTTTTGCCTACACTCAAAGTTATTCCATTGTCAATCGGAAAATCCTCAACTTTTGATGTGTGGCAATTGTGATTGATTAATGAATTGAATAATTGCAGCCTCGAATGAATTAAGGCTTCGACGTGTCAGGTGTTTTCAAAATTGCTTTCATTCTGTTGTTTCCATAAACACATTTTAAATCATCCCATTTGAGAGTATTGCACCAGCACACATGAACTACTCATGGCAAAGAAAATTTAAAAAGAGTACAACACAAATCTGTGATGTATTCATCCAGTCCCCCAATAGCAAACAACAACTTGTCACTCTAAAAATAGATATTCAGCCGTGTTCATTCAGGCAGTATGGCGCGTGGAGAAAGGAGGAGGAAATCTTACCGGCCCACTGATGATTTGTACAACATGATATTATTTTACACCAAATTTAAGTTATACAATCGATAAAGTACTTAACAATAAATGATGGACAAATATAGAGCTACAATTGTCCTTTTCCCCTCCCCTTTGATTTTTAAAGAGGGTGGAGCACAGGTTTTATGTTCCCCACTAGGTGGAGCAAGATTCTCATAGGATGGAGATTTGTCTCCGGTTCTCTCCACTGTCCTTTCAGGACCTGAGCAGAACCCTGGAGAGCATGATCTCCAAGCAGCCACTCCCTTTATTTCAAAATATAATAAGAGCTTTATATATCTTACCTTTCAACACATTTTAATGCTATTAGAGCTGTTGTCATTGCTCCGTCAGAACAAATATACAAAGAACAAAGCATACACATTGGTTTATTTGATAGTCTTCTTATAAATACAACACAAATCTTATCACAAGATCCACTTGGGTTTTTCAAGTGTATACTTCTTCTGGCTGACATTAGAAAATGCCCTTTGTTGGTTATAGGTTTCTGTTTACCTGAAACACCAAGTACGATTACGGATCATCGTGTACGAATTCAGCAGGGACCTACTGTATCTAGTGACCTTTATTGTTAATGTAGATGGGCCATGAAATACGTTTTGTGAAACTATTATTGCACTCTTGATCTTAGCTATCAGGCCATATACTAGACCTTCTCTTTGCCCTTTAGTTTGGCAAACTCTTAGGACATTTAATCCTAGAAATGTTTCAGACTATATGGGTTGTTGAAACTAATGTCAAATTGATGTAATTTAATCAGGAGTTTTCAATGAAAACTTCTCCCTGAATAACAGCAGCGTGAGAAGGGATAATGTTGGCTAACATGATTAAAACATGTAACATGCACCTTTTAGCTCTGCTCAAAGTATACTTCTATTTTCTCTCATGCCTCCCAGGCAGTCCATTGTGCAGTTTCAGGAAAAGGAGCTGCCTGAGTTGAGAAACCGCCTGCAGACTGTGAATAGAGAAATCGAGCGGCTGAAGGGGGACGTGGAGGAGCAGGAGACTCTGCTGGGTGTCTTCATGACAGAGGAGGAAACCGCCAAGGCCTGCCTGCAGGACATTTCTCTGATGGACAGATACCTGGTACCCTCCTTGTGCCTCTCTGTTTCTGAACACTCTAACCAGCTGACCACTTTTGTTCTTTCCACCATCCCATCTTTCTCCAAATAGATAACTTTCTGATGTCAAATGTACAAATAACAGCAATCAAAGCAAAACAAGTGACAACATCAAAATCATCACTGTTAGACTTCCTGTAAATATCTTGACATCCCCCTTCTCCCTATTCTCCCTTTTCACCTTACTACATATTTGTTCTCTCCAGATGGACCTTAAAGAGTTGGAGAGGAAAATCGCTCAGCAGGCAGCCAAACTCCAGGGAGTAGACCTGACCAGAACCATCCAGCAAGTCAGTCAGGAGAAACAAGAAACTCAGCACAAGCTGGACACAAGTAAGATGGCGTGATGCACAAACACCCACTTAGGGGGAATGTGTTTTTCTACTAAGGTCCTTTGTAGAGGAGTTGCTATACTTGTTGTGTTTGAGGTCCAAATGTATCAGACAGCTTGCATTCATACAAACATATACAATCAAAAACAATACATTTGAAGGGAGAATAAAGACTTAACATCAAATATTCATAATAATCATGTATTTGATTTGTTCTCAAGGAAAACGCACACTATATATTCAATTATTTTCATTTTCTCCTTGAGTTAAGGCTGAATATCTCAATGATGTAATTTTACTCTTCATCCCAAAGTCAGAACAGGAAATGGGTTCAGAATTTGAGAAAAAAACTCTCTTGACGCAATCTTTAAAGAGATAATGTATCAAAGTTATCAGTGAAAAATATGTAATTAGATGTTACCATCTTTAAAACTAATATGGATCTAAAACCCTGTTGACGACGAGTTTTCTTTTTAATGCATATTGTCTTTTTCGTGACCCTGCAGCTTCCAGCAAGATGGAGCTGAAACGCAAGCTGATCCAGGACCAGCAGGATCAGATTCAGATGCTGAGAAGTTCGGCGAACGAGACGAGGGCAGAGAAGCTCCAGCTGAGCAGTGACATGCAGAAACAGCAGCAGCTGGAGGAGCAGTGTGTCGAGTGCACCACGGAAATACAGACCCTCACCCGAGACATCAGGGTACATTTCACTGTTTCTGTATATCAAAGATACTTCTTGGAAGACGTTGATGTAGAGGCACTAGTGAATTACTGTAGCTCATACACAAATCTAGGAAAATGGAAAAAAATGTGTAGGTTTCTAGGATGGCTCTGTAATATTGTTATAACTTTATTAAGGATATTGTTCATTTTGGCTCTCAATAACAGTTGAAGTGCTAAATAATCATAATGTTTACAAATTAAATACAAAAATATATATGGAAATATATATCATTTTCATATAGCTATGACAATGATACTGTCCAGCAGCCATAGTGAATTGTAAGAAAAGAGAATCTCTAAATGCCATGTTGTCCCTTCTCATCTCCCTTCATGTCTCACAGGAAGCAAAGGAGCAGCTGTCCCCTCTGTCTGCGTCTCTGGAGAAGCTGCAGCAGGAGAAGCAGGAGCTGGTGGAGCGCAGGAGGCAGAGGCAGGAGGAGGGGCAGGAGAAGGTGGGTACTTTCTCACTTTGTCTCTCTGTCACTGCCCCCTTTTTTTCTCTACTGAAAATCAAGCAGAAATGAACACATTTTCCTCCGACAGATCAATGCCATTAAAGAAAAGGTGAAGTCAATCGGCAACTTGGAAAAAGACATCAAGAAATATGTCGAAGACCGCAAACACGAATACAAAGAGGCAAGTTGTGTGCCACTGTCATATTTGATACATCAGTTTTTCTGATTCCTCCAGGGGTTATTTAGTGATGGACATCGATACAAACAATCATCATGAAAAGTCATCATATGTCTCTTTATTCACTTTGAAAAATCAGCATTGCTTTTCTTTGAATAGGGTTTATTAGTTAAAGGACCTTGGCTCAAACTGTGCAGAAGTATTCACTTTTGGAAGTACTGAACTACTTTATTGACATTGTCTGTTGTTGCTGCAGCAAAAAGAGTCTGAGCTTCAAGAAACCAACACTCAGCTCCACGAGGCTGAGAAGAATAAAGACAAGATCAACAAGGAGATGGGAAACATCCGCCAGGACATTGACACTCAAAAGGTACGACTTCCTGAGTCATGGTGGGACTTTGTGTTATACACCATTGTACAGGTCAATGCTGAGTTTCAGCGAAGCGAAGCAAAGACACATTTTTATATCTCTTAGGTCCAGGAGCGCTGGTTGCAGGACAACCTGACGTTGAGGAAACGTGTCGAGGAGTTAAAGGAGGTTGTGGCTAGACGTGAGGTTCTTCTGAAAGACATGGGCAACATGCAAGTCCAGCAGCTACGCCAGTAAGAGCACTACACTCTTATTTAAGATCAATCAATGTTATTATAACTGAACCGAGCTGCACAAAAGCCATGTGTTCTAGTCATCCTAAATCTCTTTTGCCTCAGCGGTATCACACTTATTAGAAGTTCACTTATCCTTTCGTGTCATTGTCCAGAGAACGACGTGATGCCGACCGCAAGTTGGAAGAGTTGAAGAAGAACCGCAGTATTGCAATGGGTCGTCAAAAAGGCTTTGAGGAGGAGATACTGCATTACAGGTGAGATATGCACGTCTATTGTTTACACATCACATAGGGCTGTACCCGAATATTCGTTCGTTGGAGTACTATTCGTGTTTCAATTTCGTTATTCGGATTTTTTTTTGGCAGCCGCAGTGCCAAATAGAATGTATTGAAATCTCCAATATCAACGTAAGCGCTTGTGCCTCTTCGGGGGGTGCTAACACTAACAACCATAAACGTTATCATTTACTTTCTCCGTCTTTATATGTAGATATGGCTTTTCTCCGTGAATCTCCATCACGTTGTTTCCATAGCAACAACAACTTCCTGTCAACAGCGCTAACTCTCCTTAAAAATAAAAGCATGTCCATACAAAATAGGAAGCCAAGCCAAATTACACTTGCGACATATACAACTGCAACGAAAGTAACAAACACAATATCCTTTTCAATTTCAAAGAACACAAATTGGGTTATATACATTAACAAATAACTATAAAACAACAATACTGTAGAATAACAAAATGAATGCCGTGAATAAACCGAAATACATGTGTTGAAGCGGTTCGCTGCTGATTATTACGCACTAGGGATGCCAGCGATTATTCGATTTTTCGAATATTCGTTACAGTCTCCATAATCGAAAATTGTATTTATATATTTTTTTATTATTATTTATGTTTTTCTTTTTTTTCCTGGCTTAGTTTCAACCAAAATATAGACTAATGCTAATAATAGTAATATTATTAATAATTGTAAATGGCCATTGGTCACACCACCAGTTAGTTTTACTGTAAACTTGGAGGAAGCCTGCTACACACCGACCCCCCCCCCCCCCTCCGTCACACGTGCGATTGATTTATTGGCGATATACAGAACAGTGAGAACAACACAACTAAAGTTGAACAAAGCGGCACGTTCAAAGAAGAGTTCCTCGTGGAACTACTTCGAACTGACAAGTGCAAATGAAGTAAAATGCAAGCTCTGCGAAAAGACTTTGGTCTACCACAGCTCAACATCAACAATGCGTTCGCATTTGAGTGCGAAGCATGCCAAAGAAGTGCCTACAGAGAAAGACGCAGCACAGCCGGCCATTACTAACTTCACTTCAAGGCCACGTCGTTGTGATGACAGGTCAAACTGATCAGGTTTGACCTGGTCAGATGGTCAGGTTAAAACAACGGAATTCCATTTGTCTGTGTTTTTTTAATCTCCCGCAAGGGGGGGGGGGGGCAAATAATCGATTAATATCCGCCAGGGCTGTCCGATTTTTGAATTTGGTCATGGTCAGTTTCTGGTATCCCTATTACGCACCCCCCGCCCTGCACGGGCCGAATATTCGCTGCTGATTACTACCGAATATCCGGAGCCCGAAAAATGGTATTCGGGACAGCCCTAACATCACAGAGCTAAACCAAATTCAGATGCACTAACCCCACGACCATTTGTGTTCACACTCATTGTGTAAGAGCTGCGTTTCTCATGATGTAAATGATCTGATCCCTAAAAACAAAAGGAGCATCCATTGCTTGCCAACACTTCCACGTTCCTCCCATCATTCCCTGCAGTTTTCTCCATTTCCTGTCCCCCGATTCTGAACCCAATACTCATGAATGACTGCTTTATATTAATAATGAGTTATTTCTTGAATTAAACTTTGCCTTTGACCTGTTCTTTGCAGGAAAGAGCTTCGAGAAGATCAGTATAACAAAGCTGATGAGCGCTACAAGAACAAGATGATCACAATGAGGACAACCGAGCTGGTTATTAAAGATCTGGATCTCTACTACAAGGCCCTGGATCAGTAAGTGTTGCCTGGAATTGCATCAAGTATATGGATTATAATCAACACATTTGTTTTGTGAACTAACAAACTTAAAGTAAAGTCACAGATTTCTCCCAGAATCTTGAAACTTGAGAAAGCCAGCTGGATATAGCAGTACGGTATTAGTATACAGTAAATGCCTTTAATATAAAAAATACATCAAATTCTAGAAGATGTCATTGTGATATCCACAAATATCAGATGACTGCAGTAGTCAAATCCATCTTCTTAAAAGGTTTACTCGTAGTGGGAAAATGACATGCATGTATACAATGACTTGAACTGGAGCAGATCTGACTGATGATTTCAGTGTGAAACCACAGAGAACAAAGAAACCACCACATGTTAAAAGGCTTTAAACGTATAGAAGGAAATAACACGACAGACATTGTTTGAGATTGATTTAAGTACGAAAAACTGCTTTTAAAAATAAATTCCTTCAATTTCAGACCTAAAGAAAAACCCTGCAAAATAATAGTTCACAGAGAAAATGTATATAAGCAATAACATAGACACTCAGCATTTATTTATGAAGGGCTTGGAGCTTACAGTAGGTCGTATTGTTGGTAAGAGTTAGTGTCGACATCAGCACCTTTGTCTTTCCGTCTCTCGTAGTTTTCCTGTTATGAGACATGAGTCCATGCCCTCCTTCTCAGGCCTTTTGAAGTTCGCCCACCTCAACGTTTAGGTTGTTATTTATAAAGTAATTTAGCTCATGTTGGTGATGTCACTTTTCTTTAGAAATGTCTCCGGTAATGTCAGTGTCAATGCAAAAACAAAGTAGCTAGGGCGTTCAGAAAAAAAATTATTACTTTTCTTTCACATCCCCAATTTTTTTTTTCATGTGGCCCTAATCCTCTTCCGTTCACGTTACCTTGAATTTGTGAAGACATTTTTCTCCTCCAACAGAGACTCAACAAACAAGGTAAAGTCTGTCATTAAAGTAAATGGGTGCCATGTTTAGCAACAGCAACACCATATCAAATCTTCATTTTACACACACACTTTGAAGAGTCTATTCTTATAGGGAGAGAATAAGTCTCATTTATTAAGTTGTATTCTCTTTCACGGTGTTGAGGCGCTTCAAGACCGCCTCCTCCCCCCAAACAAATGGCCTGGCTTTTTCGGAAACAATCCAAACCACAAACGTATCAAAGCAGTGACGAGCTTTGTGGCGAAGAGATATGTGTGACATCATGACCTTCCTCTGCGAGGGTGGACACAGTCTGTGCAGTGAGATACGTCAAGAGGCAATCGTTTGACCTTATTTGACTTTTTGTATCGTTTCTCATCGTAATTCCCTATGAGTTTGAAAAGTGTAGCTGGTGTGTTAGTCATCATTTTTTTTATATACAACTCTACAAGAAATGTCTCATTCAACAAGTATATATTTAATACATTCAGAGCTGAAAAAATAAAGCAATCAAGAAATGTACATTTAAAATGGACTAATGGATTATAAGGTTGTAGCTTCACATTAAACTGAACATGTTTGGGCTTCGGACTGTTGGTCAGATAAAACTCACTTGGGGAAATTATAATGACATATAGTGATAGATATCACTTCTCTCTATTCACTGAAAATGAGTTCAGCAAGGCTCCGTATGCTTTTTATAATGGCTTTCCTTCATAGAAAGCATTATTTTATTACAATCTGAAATATAATGTGTAGTTGATCAGGGTGCAATCCTATTTATTTTGTTGTTGGATTGACATACAAGTCAAGTGAGGATGAAAGGCCAGTGCTCGTCTCAGTGAAGAAGCCGTGAGCAGATAGCATCTGAGCAGAGAGCAGAGCATCATTTACCAGTATGTGTGGGTTAAGACTTCAGTGTCTGTTATCAAGATTGAAAGCAAGCCTCCCAGCAGAGCATAATGCCGGGTCACAGTTTCTATCTGAATACACAGAAAATGGTTTTCATGGTGAGATGCTTTGATTTGGCTCTGGAAAAAATAACTTTGCAACTAATTGTTGTCAGCATAATAGGTTGAGACCATCAAGACAATGATGTTTCATGTTCGTTTAAATCACTTGCAGTCAGAACTGAATATGTGTCTGTTGAATTTGTTTTCAAAAAACTTCCCTGTATCTCATTCATTTGTACCGGCTGTCTCTAATAGTTTATGTACAACATTTGTTAAATAACTGGCCGTGGCAGTTGGACAACATTTCACATAGAATTGTAGAAGATTTATATAATGTTATATATAATAAAATAATTATACGTTTTGAACTAAATCTTTTCTCAGCTATATTTTCCACTGAAGTCCCCAGCTGTCTTGTATTTAATTTAAAACAAAAATGTGTATGTTTTATTAGAATCATTTCAGTCGGAACCTTTTAGTTTGATTCGTCAAGGGTACAGCTTTCTCTGTTTCTGTGTGATACACCTACACGGCATCCCTGACGCTACAAATACAAAAACATTCATCTGAGCTCCTGATCACTGAGCTCTTTAACCTTGGCGAGGTCAACACTAAACATTCAGCGATCACATTATAAAGTAACTACAAGAAATGTGGGTGCATGTATTTGTTTAGCAGGGTCCTGTCTACAGACATGGTTTTTGGTAAAAAGTTCCCACTTGGTCTAACTACCCCTCCAACTTGGCTCAGCAAGGGAACATGGTGTAAAGAAAAACAGCACAACTTTTACTTAACAGGTGGTAACTTTGGAAGATACACACTTGATTTGATCAACTCAGAATTCTGAGGCATTGTATTCACTTCTGATAAACTTTGGAAATGTGTTTGCAAATAGCAACAAAAGTGGGGATTGTTCCACATGTCTTACATTGGAGAAGATGGTTTGGATGGGTTATTTTAACAGTATGAATACTCAAAGGATTAAATCCTATTTCACCCTCATTCAATATTCTAAATTCAAAAAACCATGAAAAGTGTTTTAAATAAACCTCATCAGCAGGTGATTTATGTATGTATAACAGGGGGTCCGCGGGGTCTTAAAAAAGTATTAAAATCAAATCAATTTAGCGAAAATGAAGGCTATTAAACTGCATTTTCCAAGGTATTACATTTTGTAGCTTGTTTTCAATAAGTATATAAATTGTCCAAAGAGGTTGTATTCTAAAGTTTGCCTGAATGTAATCATTGCGTAGGTGTGTAGTGTGATTCTGTAGTTTATTTATGGCATCCCGTTGGATTTGACGTCATCTGAACAGGACATCGCTCACTGACTGACTGCGGCTTGATAGCGCGCGAAGGTCCGTTTACGCCGGTTGTTAAACAACATCGTTATGGGGATGCTTTAAGTCCCGACTCTCCCGATGGCCAATCCGTGCCTCTAATAATAAACCTTGCATTGGGTTGGTCACACAATTCATTCTCTTGTGCTTTGTTCTATCTGAATTATGATAAGGAGTTATCACAAACTGTTTAGCTATGCTATCTTACAATCAATACTGTATATAGTAAACGTGAGTTAAAGTGTGTCGCCAATGTAACTGGTTAGAACTCGAAGTGGCGATGAGGTTAAAATGTATGGAAAGGGTCTTAAAAGGTATTATTTGACTTCAGCATTCCTGCATATACCCTGTATAAATAACAGAAATTATTTGATTTTGACCAAGTCACTATTTTTCATGCCATCAACGTTAACATGTCAATACTCGGGATTTGTCTGAAAATCTTAAGACATAAAAAAAACCGCAAATTAATAAAATGTACAAGTCTTTTCCCCAGAGATGGCGGATAAGCTCACCACTGTAAAAGAAAGTGCTTGCAATGAGATGGCGGCAGAGCGGCCCTGTTTTGCGCAGATTTCGCTGAGGGGGAATCACAGCGGCTCTCCGAGACAACGGAAATCTATCCATGATATAACAAAGTAAAACGCCAGTGTGTCATGTCACAAGTTGTTTGTTTTACCTCCGTCTAAAATGCAAGAAAGTACTAGTATAATAAACTGTATTCATGATTAATCACTGATTTATTATTGTGACATACAAAACTACATTTATTTTGTTTGTTGCAAGTCAAATACACTTGCAGAAGGGAGTCATGCCCAATGACTTCCTTCTGCTGCATAAGCGTATGCATACAGCGGGCCACATGGATTGATAAGGACTGCGCTACTTCCTCTCTCTTTTCTTCCTTGCTTCATGGTTTGTCAATTCATCGACCATATATGGGCTTCAGAAAAGATGTTGATATAATGTGATCACCGGTGTTTTCAGACCACATAGGAGTTTCGGGTCAAATTACTAGATTAACGACAAAATGATTCTTAGTATGCCGGAAAGCAACATCCAGTTGCCTGGCTTCAAATCTTTTATATCTACTTATATTCAGTATTTCTCATGTTTCAATATCACTGGATTTAATTTGAAAAATGCTGTCGCTATCATTTTGTTAACCAAATCATCCTAAAATAGTAAAGGTTTACAAATGTGTTGGAGTTGATTCTTTGTATCTTCTACATTGTGTGCAAAGCAGGGGTTGTCAATGTGAACAGTAACATATATTATACTGTTTGACATTGGTATTTATAAATCACATACATGTGTCTGCTTCTGTCTTGAGTTTTTTTCACTTGATTGTCAAATCATAAAAGTGAGATGTCCAACAAAGCAATGTCTATTTGATGGTTTGATTTAGGGAAGGTCAAATATCTTGTCTGCTTTAGGGTTTGATCTTAGTTTACTTTTTGTTTTCCTCAGAACCATCATGAAATTCCACAGCATGAAGATGGATGAGATCAACAAGATCATCAGAGACCTCTGGCGCAGCACCTACAGGGGTCAAGGTGCATTTCAATCCTACTCTATGATTGTTATGTATTATTTATATGTAAATCATTCACCCTAATTCCTCTCTCCGTTAGGCTACATCCACACTTACTTTTTTGCCATTTTAAAACAACACTTATCTCCGTGCAGAGTATTTTAACCCCGTTACAGAAATAATCGGTCTTTTCTAACACCTTAAACAGCGGCTAGTGAAGACAACCAAACCAGCAACAACATTTGATGATGTATTTTCAAAAACATACTGATGTGGATGTATCCTCAGTGTTTCCTCACCTCCTCTTGCCCCCTCTCCAGACATTGAGTACGTGGAGATCCGCTCTGATGTGGACGAAAACTCGTCTGCTGGAGTGCGGCGGAGGGTTTACAACTACAGAGTGGTCATGGTGAAAGGAGACACCGCTCTGGACATGAGGGGGCGCTGCAGTGCCGGGCAGAAGGTATCACAATAAATGTTCTCTATAAGCACATACATTACATTAAACTAGGGCTGTCAAGTTAACGCGTTAATAACAATAAAAAAATTAACGCCACTAATTATTTTAACGCGATTAACGCATGTGTGTTTTTTTTTTCTCGGCCGCCCCGTAGTTTCAGAGCGCATCGAGTTTAAAATACCATCTACAAGCTGATGCTGACAGCCTCGCTCCTGCCGCCCGCTTTTGGTTGTTTAAATGAAAACAGAGGAGCGACATTTCTCCACAACTGCGCCGAGCACTTGACTTTATGCAGGAAGCAGACAGTGGGACATTGTACGAACAGTCAGCACACTCGGATAGTGCGCAACATGATTGCAGCGTCCAGGCAGCTCCCGTTCGAGCATATGCCTTGAGTTGCACATAGCTCCAACGATCCATCACACACACACACACACACACACACACACACACACACACACACACACACACACACACACACACACACACACACTGTATTGTATGAGAGGTTCCAGGTTGAATTGAGGCGAATATTTGTAATGTTCAGAGGTTGTTGTGTTTAATATTCATGAGAATATTTGTCATTGTTCAAATGATAATAAACATTAGCATAAAGCATATATGTCCACTCATGTTGATAAGAGTATTAAAAACTTGAAAAATATTCCTCTAAGGTACATTTAGAACAGATCAAAAATGTGCGATTAATTTGCGATTAATCGCGATTAACTATAGACAATCATGCGATTAATCGTGATTAAATATTTTAATCGACTGACAGCCCTAATTAAAACATAATGTATCATGCTGTTTTTGTGTTCCAACATATTACCACATGCTTAAATGTGGCTGTTTGACCAGGTGTTGGCGTCCCTGATCATCCGTCTCGCTCTGGCAGAGACCTTCTGTCTGAACTGTGGGATCCTGGCCCTGGACGAGCCCACCACCAACCTGGACCGAGACAACATCGAGTCTCTGGCACACGCCCTCGTAGAGTCAGTACACGTGTACACACACACACACACACACACACACACACACACACACACACACACACACACAGATACACTGTGTTTTAACTTTAAGGCACTTTTCAAACCAAGGCAATTCAAAGTGCTTTATAAAAATGAAAGACATTGAGAGCATACAGGGCCGCCCCTGGCCAACTTGGTTCCCCAAGCGACATTGTGAGATGATAGAACTAGTTAGTTAGATAGTTATGATAGGTAGTTCCCTCTGTCAGCAATGTATCAACAACCACACACACATTTCTATCAGTATTTCTCTGTGTTGTGGTTGACATGATGATGACTGTTAGGAGTTAAGGGGAGAGGCTGAGCATCACCATGATGATGACTGTTAGGAGTTAAGGGGAGAGGCTGAGCATCACCATGATGATGACTGTTAGGAGTTAAGGGGAGAGGCTGAGCGTCACCATGATGATGACTGTTAGGAGTTAAGGGGAGAGGCTGAGCATCACCATGATGATGACTGTTAGGAGTTAAGGGGAGAGGCTGAGCGTCACCATGATGATGACTGTTAGGAGTTAAGGGGAGAGGCTGAGCGTCACCATGATGATGACTGTTAGGAGTTAAGGGGAGAGGCTGAGCGTCACCATGATGACTGTTACGGTACGTCCACACAGCAGCTTTTCAAAAATCTTGAACATCTTGGAGCTGGGCGTGACTGACAACTTGGGGATTTTTTGCGAGCAACGCGACCAACAACCAACCACATGAATCTCCCGCCCCCGACATACAAAGCAAAAAACCCCGGGGATTTTATGCGAGCAATATATATATATATATAAACTCCCCAAACAGGCGAAAACCTACCAGTTTCACCCACTGTCTCTGCCACCTCCCTCCATGCCTGGTTCCTCCGGTTTGTATCCCGGTAAATAGTCTGGTCGTAAAGAACCGGGTGTTTTGCTACCGTAGTTTCTCGTTTGGAATATGAGGAAATGAACTGCGGTCTGGCTCTCCCAGCTTACACGTAGTTTGATTGGCTAGCGCTTGTACTGGCAGATTTGCATAAACGGGATTTAATAGGCTGACGCTTCCAGCTCAGCTTCAAAAGTTGAACATTGCTCAACTTTTGAATCCTGGAAATCCTGGAAATCTTCGCTTCGCTCCCCCACAATGCAGTTCGGCGAAAAGCGAGGCAAAGTGACGTCACCCCCATTCAAAGTCAATGGGCAGAGAAGCGTTGGAAGCGGTGGAAGATTCGTCTAAAGCTGCTGTGTGGACGTACCGTTAGGAGTTAAGGGGAGAGGCTGAGCGTCACCATGATGATGACTGTTAGGAGTTAAGGGGAGAGGCTGAGCATCACCATGATGATGACTGTTAGGAGTTAAGGGGAGAGGCTGAGCATCACCATGATGATGACTGTTAGGAGTTAAGGGGAGAGGCTGAGCGTCACCATGATGATGACTGTTAGGAGTTAAGGGGAGAGGCTGAGCATCACCATGATGATGACTGTTAGGAGTTAAGGGGAGAGGCTGAGCATCACCATGATGATGACTGTTAGGAGTTAAGGGGAGAGGCTGAGCATCACCATGATGATGACCGTTAGGAGTTAAGGGGAGAGGCTGAGCGTCACCATGATGATGACTGTTAGGAGTTAAGGGGAGAGGCTGAGCATCACCATGATGATGACTGTTAGGAGTTAAGGGGAGAGGCTGAGCGTCACCATGATGATGACTGTTAGGAGTTAAGGGGAGAGGCTGAGCGTCACCATGATGATGACTGTTAGGAGTTAAGGGGAGAGGCTGAGCATCACCATGATGATGACTGTTAGGAGTTAAGGGGAGAGGCTGAGCATCACCATGATGATGACTGTTAGGAGTTAAGGGGAGAGGCTGAGCATCACCATGATGATGACCGTTAGGAGTTAAGGGGAGAGGCTGAGCGTCACCATGATGATTACTGTTAGGAGTTAAGGGGAGAGGCTGAGCATCACCATGATGATGACTGTTAGGAGTTAAGGGGAGAGGCTGAGCGTCACCATGATGATGACTGTTAGGAGTTAAGGGGAGAGGCTGAGCATCACCATGATGATGACTGTTAGGAGTTAAGGGGAGAGGCTGAGCGTCACCATGATGATGACTGTTAGGAGTTAAGGGGAGAGGCTGAGCGTCACCATGAAATGTGCAAATTGACATAAAAATGAATAAAAGGGGGGGGAAATGCTCCATGTTTTTTAGGCTGTAAACTTGAACTGTTATGTAAGCCAACTAGACAGACAGTTTATCACTCTTCCTCCTGTACATTAGCAGATAAAAGGCATCACATACTTGAATGAATAAAGAATGCTGGAAATAACTGCATCTCCATTAGCCTATATGCTCTGCAGAGACTGCCTTCTTCATGTTGTGAATTGCAGCAGATGTTTTAATATGGCAATTGGCAATTTGAATTATACAACATTCGCAAGTTGTACATTTGACTCATACAATAACCCACCTTCGAGTGATGCTCTAGTTTCTTCATGTTTTGTTTTTTGCGCCGGACTGAAACTGTCTTTTCACCGACATCTCTTCACCTGCACTCATGGCCGTATCAAAGCCGTGATTCATTGCAACGGTGTCGGGTTACAGACGTGCTCCGCTTGTCACCTCTCACTCTCGCGTGTCTGCGGGGGGTGTGTGGAGAACTGCGCACAGCAGCTGAGGCCCTCTGGGCGGGGCCCCCTGCGCAAGGTGGGGCCCCGTGCAGCCTGCGTGATTGGCCTGTAGGGGGGGGCGGCCCTGAGAGCATAACACACATTATAAACATTAAAAAGCAAAGTAGTACTAGGATAGGTTAAATGCAGAGAACACATTTCACTGTGTGAGCTGTGTGCTCCGCATGTGTGACCATTTAAAGCGGGTTTCATCCCTCCAATTCTATCTATCTATATTTAAACACAGAATCACACGGGTACATGAATAAAGGTTACAGTGCAGTGTAAGATATGAATAGTTCAATTAAAAGCAGCGGCAAAAAGAAAAGTCTTCAGCCTGGATTTAAAAGCAGTAAGAGTTGCAGCGGACCTGCAGGTTTCTGGTAGTTTGTTCCAGATATTTGGTAATATCCCTGACCAAATTCTCACATTCCTCTACCCCTAGTCTTCCCGTGAAATGATAGTTATTTTTGACACTTTTCTAACCTTTTGATATCCCTTTCATCCTTCTCTTTCACCCATTTGCATCCACAGACAACACATTTTCCCCTGTTTTACTTTGACCTTTAAACCACTTTTCTTTTCAATTCCCACAATTAGGATATTTAAACCTTGATTATTTTAGAGGACACTCTTGGCGTAACTCAAAAGTCTTAATGTGTGGATCCACGTAAATATAATCACTCCCAAGGTTAAAAAATAGGTCTTTAGCTCATGAAGGACCTAACAAGGATAGAACCAAAAAAAGAAAACACCCACAGTGACGGCACATCATGCCAGCTCTAATCATCAAGCCTCCAGCTTTGTTTTGCTTCAGAAAGGTTTAAATCCTTTAATTATCCTTCTAGCATTTAGAAGGGACAGCAAACAATCAGTAGACTAACCTATTAAACAAAAAAAATATCAAAATCATTCATCAAATTGCTGATAATGCTTAATTACTAAGCTCTGCATGAACACAATTGAAAAGTTAGCTTTGATTTGGAGTGTCCTGCTGCTGTGTGAACTGTGAGTTGATGTACCCTTCTCGCTCGCTCTCCTCAGGATCATTAAGAGTCGCTCTCGCCAGCGTAACTTCCAGCTGCTCATCATCACCCACGACGAGGACTTTGTGGAGCTGCTGGGCCGCTCCAGCTACATCGAGCACTTCTACCGCATCCGTAAGAACCAGGACCAGAACTCTGAGATCACAAAGTGCAGCATCACCTCCCTCTCGACCTATCTCCACTGACCAAAGACTCTTCCCTGGAAATGCACAGTAAACCTCGATGTTCTTGTTTTCATTTCAGTTGGGCAAATTCAGCGTTGATTTAGTTGAAAAAAGGGAACGAGTTAATTGATCTTAACCCGCCGAAGACACTGACTGGCAAATATCCATGATTCAAAATATTGTGTTGATAATGTGCCTTTAAAACGTCACTGTTTCATAACAGAAAATATGCTTATGCTTTACGTAATGCTTTATTAAATCCTCCATTCCAGTAAGAAATGACCAGATAAAGTACTAACTAAAAGATCAAAGTTCTGATTCTAATCTAAAGCAGGAACAGCTTCCGTGTTAAGCATCATGAAGTTTGCATGGTCTTGGCATTGTGTCTTTAAAACGTTTCCTGTAGCCATCTGTTGTCCATGTATCTGTTCTGCTTAAACATTTGAAAAGTTCACAGTTATGTTTTCCTGTTTTCCTCTCATTACGTTCTGTCATTAAATCTTGGAATAGTTTGCTATTTACGAATATCTCTTGAACGGTTGTTGAAAGGTATAGATTAGCTTCGGAGAATCGTTGCTTCTTTTGGGTGAAGTTTGTCACAAACCACAGCTTAATCAAAAAATCTTATCTCACACAAACTGCAGACTCATTGCAGTTTGTTTTTTCTAATGAGGGGAAAACGTTGCGAAGGCGGCGGCAAAGCAAGTATAAATCTTTCGTTCTCAGCCAAGTATTCAGAACAAGCGTCAGCTGACATTTGAGTGATCAAGTCAAAGAAAACTTGAAATAACTTCAACCAGAGGTCGACAGCCAACTAGCTATGATGATGATGAAGATGATGGTGATGATGTTTCTGTCCGCCGCGACACTGATGCTCGGCCCAGCTGTTGCCAAGCCTACTCCTTATGTTCCTCTAGATAACCTAAACGTCATCATTAATAAAATAGGTAATAGTGCTAAATCGTCCGGGAAGGTAAGAGCTCATTTTATAACCGTTTACTTGCTTGTGACTTTTTTGCAACAAATGATTTGTTCCTGAAATATTAAATTAACTTTTTGTATTATGTTCTGAAGGAGACCTGGGTGGAGAACTTGACCGGTCTGACTGAAAAATGCAACGTAAGAAGAGTTTGGTTGCTTATAGTTGAAGTACTTTGATGGTAAACAAAATGTATGCAATTGGTCATTAGCACAAACTGTAGCTTACGGAGACAATGGCCATGTTGATTAATTGAATATAATTGTGTTTGCCTTGTTTATTTAAGTCCTAATGTATTCCTGCTTATGTTCCTTACAGGATAAGTTCTTCTGTAAATCGTTTGCGATCCTGAAGAAACCTGAGAACCACAGGCAGGGGGAGGAAGTCCTTTTGAGAAACTTGAAGGCTTACATCGTGGGCACTCATGTAAGAATTCCCTCTGACATCACATTTGTAAAATGAGAAGACCAAATCTGTGAAACCCCCCCCCCCCACTTTATTTTTAGATGGTTAAAGCAAATGCAGAATTTAGAGTGACACTTGACCAATTTTTGTCTTTCAGGCAAACTGTACTGAGAAACCAGAAAGGAAGAATACTACTCAGGAACGTGATGACATGGAACCTATTTCCCATCTCTGGTCCAAAATCCTCAAATGTGCCCGGCAAGTTAACTTGCGCCCAGCAACTGCTCCCACACCCGAGGCCCAGCCGCCAGTGGATCAGCCGAGTGCCTGAGTGTTTCATTTTTATTTTACTATAGTTCAATATTTAAGATAACATTTTAAATATGTTTTCAAAATGTCATTTTTACCAAAAATCTACAAAATATTGGGGGAAGAAATTTGAGATATTGAATGATTTATGTGACATGGTTTGTTTCTTGTAACACTGTTAAAACAAGATTTTTTTTTTTATGATGGCAATTGTTTGTTTTTTAGAAGCGATCATTACAAAGAATGGTTTTTGAGTTATCTTGAAGGAAATGTTTATCTGCATCCTCAGGCACAGCTAAAACATTGGATTATTTATGACAGAGATCTCTATCAAATACACCTGCATATTTATTTTTCATTGTATTTAATCTAAATTAATAAGTTAATTATCTTTATTTGAATGATATATTTATTGTAGTATAACACAGTGTTTTCAATAGTTGTTTACAGAACAAATAAATGGTGTTGCCCATGATTGGAATGTGTGTATGGGAATGCTTTGTACCGGTCGGCATGGTGATCTGTTGACAGCAAGAAGCTTTTTATCAGGTTTATATGTATCTTTTTCATAGCAACGATGCTATACTTTCTTCAGTCATTTAGTTAATCAAACAACTTACTTAAGATATAGTTTAACCTGGATCTGAAGTACAATTTCAGTTATGTCTGTTTTTGTTTCTGCTGGGAACTTACTTATTATTTTAAATTATTAAATCTATTATATTTGCAACACAGCTATTCATAATAATAATAACAATAAGCTTTATTTGTAAAGTTTGCTTTACCAAGGCACACATCACAATTTAAAACACAACCAGAGTTTTACATGCAGCAAGAAACAAAGCAAAAAACATGATATAACAGTTTAAAACTTTAAGAGACACAGCAGTACAAAGTATGATAATAAAAAGTAAACCACAATGAAATGGTGATCCCTCTCGGTAAAATAAAGGAAGACATAATCAATCAATTGGATAACACATAAATACACATTAAATAAAATAATGCAAATAAAATCCAAATAAGACATTTATAATGTAAATGTAATAATGAATAAGATTAATTAAAGTCAAATGAATAAAACAATATGAAAATAACCAAATATTAAAATAATAATAGTCCATTTAAAAGTGGGGCTAATTTGATTTTGACCTCATATTGATCTTGTGTTCTACAAGATGATTCTCAAATATAGCAAAACATCTGTTTATTTAAACGGGGATCAGTCAAGTTGTTTATAACCCGTATACAAAGCATTGCATAATTCAACAAGAAAAGTAGAACATATTGTAGAGCGGCGCTGGCTTGTTCAACTTTTGATCATGAGCCTTCTGGTTTAATCACTTTTCTGTCTGATGTCGTATTCAGGAATTCTTTGTAGCGGGAAAAATAGTGTTATGGTATCTGGGGAATACAGGCTAAATACATTGAGGCTGCCATGAAAGCATGAGTACACACACCAGGAAGAGAGTGTGAGGGTAGGGGGTCATGGCGCCCCCTGCTGGGTTAATCCTGCTATTGGTGGCAAATTGAAGCCTGTGTTTACCTGTATGGCATGCCAATTTAGCTTTTGTTCATTTCTGGAGGATATCAACACATTAATTCTTACTAGTAAGAACTAGTTCAAATGCCAATTTCTGATATCAGTCATTCAAATGTTACTAGTTCAAATTACATTTGAACTAGTAAAAATACAAATTTCTGATAACAAGAATTACATTTCAACTAGTCACAATGCCAATTCTTGATATCAGAAATACATGTTGAACTAGTTCAAAATCCTTTTTTTATATCAGGAATTCAATTCTAACTAGTTATAAATAAAAATGTAATTATAACTAGTAAGAATTGATATCCTCCAGAAATGAATAAAAGCTAAATCGGCTTGCCATACCCTTGAACTTGTGGGATAACCTCCATTAAGAGGAAATTATGCGGTCCAATCATTTTGCTTTAATGTTTTACTTTAGGGGTCCCAACAAAAATGTGATTTGGAAACCATGTTTGGAAGTAGACTTTTTAGAAGTTGAGGATTTTTCTCTTATGTTTGTATTGCATTGAAGTGTTGTATATGATTACTTTAAATAAGTAATTTGAGCATCCGTTAGCCGTAGCTTCCTAACTTCTCTTAAATACCTTGAACAATTAATAAATTGGCTTATTTAATAGCAACACATTACCATCTATGCATCACATATTTTAAACACATGGGATTTGTAAAAATGAACCTATATGGCAAAACATGTCTTGAACAAACTTACATTTTATTTAATTCATAGTGGATTATGCCAAGATGGCTATAAACAGTAAGCAAAAATAAAAAAAAGAAAGCAGTCAAATGAAACTTCAAATATGAATCAGCTGATCCTTTTCAATCGGACCAGGGGGAACCACACAATCAAAGTGTTATGTTATTAATGTGTGTGCAGAAATGGCAAGGCAGAAACGTTTAGAAGTTCAAATGATTGCTCAAATATTAATGATTCAGCCCCCAAATAACTTCTTTAAGACCCTGTCTTCGTGGAGTGCACTCAACCAATGGGTGCGCCCCACGTGCATGTGTGTGTAGAGTAGACACTGGCTGTGGTGAGCAGCTCTCTGAGAGGAACATCTTCACCACTCTTTTCCCCCTTGCCTTGGACAATGTAGCCGTCAGTCAGTGACTTGATGCAATGTGAGAGCTGTGGGGGGGAGGTTGGCTCTGGGTGCTGCCGGGGTCTCTGTGTGGCGCTCGCTGTGTGTCTGTGGGCTGCTGAACCGTGGCTCCCTCATTACTTAATAAAGAGAATCACTCTCTTTTCCAACAGTGCTTTTTATAGAACTGTTGCAATATTTCCAATACGTTGAATAACCTTACCTTGTAAGCTTTAAGACTTCAGAGGACAAATATACTAAGATGAGTTTAAAATGGCATAATGAGAATCTATTTGTGCCGACCACACTGCATTGAGTTGTATCTGTTGAATGATAAACAATGGCGGAACAAAGTGTAAGAAGCATTTTAATATAACAGAAAGTCAAAAGGAAGTTTAATTTAACAACAGTATAATATTAGGTAAAAATGCATCATGTTTTTTTTCTAAAAGATCTTACATTTGAGATAATGCAATACTTAAGTACAGTACCTATCGCCTGAATACATGTGTATACATTGCCAGTGGTGATAAATGTAAGAACACAAAAATAGAATACCTTAGAACTAAATTGCTGAATTATTGTTTCCTTAAAAAAAACCTTACTCTACCATTCATCTCTTTGATTAAATCATGTAATTTAGTAGCAACCCCTGTACGATCTTTGCTGTTGCATTCTTGTAATTCATAACACATCAGTCATATATTTTTGTTTAATATTAATAGAAGTTAAACCCGCTCAATCGCTCTGGTTTTGTTGCTTTTTGAATCAGAAGATCAACTGCTCCTCTGTTTTTACATAACTCAAAGGAAGCTGTTTTGCCAGTGGTATCTTGTGGCCTCATTATAAGATAAAATAAGATTTGTTTTAGATTAATTTAGACCCGTTATCATGGCTATTAATCCAAACCCCATGTGGGAATGTTGGAAAGTATGCAAATAAGCTTGAATCACCCTAAGGCAATATAACCTGACCTGCTATTCAACCATATCTCACCATCTTTGTTCTTCTACCTGATGTGATGGGATGCAGCAGGTATGATGTCAGGGATAGTCGATGCTTCAACCATTCACAACAAGAGGGGAAGCATCATGTAGACATAAATCTCTTGAGGTGTGTAAAAGGCCACGGCTGATGAGGATCATTATTTGTATTTACAGTGGCTTGATAAACATCCTCACGCTCTTTCTCTTGATCTGTACGTACGCAGGCTGCCGTTGCTGCTTCTGTATTGTGTTCCTGTTCGATTAGCCTCGGGGCTGTCTTCAGGGCCTGGGGCCAGTGGGAGCAGAGGGGGGGTGGGGCTGCGTCTGCTAAGGGACCTCCTTCAGGGGCCCCACTGTGGCCTGGCTTGGTTTTCATGTCTGCCTTCAGAGAGAGAGAGAGAGAGAGAGAGAGAGAGAGAGCGAGAGAGAGAGAGAGACACAGACAGACAGACAGACACACACACACACACACACACACACACACACACACACACACACACACACACACACACACACACACACACAGAGAGACACACACACACACACACGCACAGAGACACACAAAGAAACACACACACAGAGATACACACACACAGAGAAACACACACACACAGAGACACACACACACACAGACAGAGACTCCCTCCCTCCGTGGGTATTCGGGTCTGAGGTGGCGGAGCATGTCAACGCGGAGCTGCTTCTCACATCCTTGTTTACATGTGTATCACCCGGAAGGCAATCAGAAAAACAGAATGTACACGGTACTATCAAAAGATATGATTCCCCCAATTAAAAAATAAGCTACTTAATTGCTGATGAGCACTTTATTAGCATGAGGACTATTACAAAAAATGTCATCTTGGTCTAATATTACAAAAATTAATTAAATTGCCATTTAGACAAAATACAGAAATGATATGTCTCCATCGCCCACTGTGCTATTGTATTCTGATGCGGGCCTTATATTGTATTCATTTAATAATTTGTACCAATCTTCCACCATTTTTAAATGCTAAACTGCTATGCTGAAATGTAATGTGTAAGAAAGTGAATCATTTAGATTGAAATGATACATTAATGTGTTATGAGAGAAGAAAAGAAAGTAAAAAGGCTTGGAAAAACAGCAGCATATTTGAACTGCAAACTTTTGAACTAACTTGATGGCGAATGATCTGTCGCACACATGTGAAGTTTGTGCACTTTTTGCACATTTTCATAGGAGTTATAGCGACATCGTCTTTTATGACGAAGGATGCGTTTCCATGGAAACGGCATATGATGAAACCCCATAATTGACGTAGAGCTGTTGAGGGCTGGACCGTTAACCATTATCTGAAGTGTGGTGCTGTTTTGAGCCTTTTCATAGGCGTTACGACAACATCGTGTTTTATGGCGAGGGATGCGTTTCCATGGAAACGGCATATGGTGAGATGTCAGATTTGACGTAGAGCTGTTGAGGCATGGAGAGGTGATATACAGGTGAAGATTGTGGGACGACCGGACCGTGTCCATTGGAGCTACAGCGACATCGTGTTTTATGGCTATGGATGGACGTAGAGCTGTTGAGGCATGGAGAGGTGATATACAGGTGAAGATTGTGGGACGACCGGACCGTGTCCATTGGAGCTACAGCGACATCGTGTTTTATGGCTATGGATGCGTTTCCATGGCAACAGCCTATGGTGAGATCTCAGATTTGGCGTAAAGCTGTTGAGGCATGGACCGGTGATATACAAGCGAAGTTTTTAGGGGACGATCGGACCGTGTCCATTGGAGTTACAGCGACATCGTGTTTTACGGCGAGGGATGGAAACGGCATGATGACACCCCATAATTGACGTTGAGCTGTTGAGGGCAGGACCATTAACCATTATCTGAAGTCTGCTGCTCTGAGCATGTCAGTTGGAGTGATGACATCATCGTGTTCCATTCATAGACTGATTCCATGACACAGGTGTTTATATTTGAGCTAACGAGGTGTAGATCACAGGTTTCCATTGTTCTGAATGAGAGATAAACCTCTTACATGTGAACGTTTTGTTGAAGAACCATAACAGATATCGTGAAATTTCAAAGCGTGAAGCATGTCAAGGAAATTGAGCATCTGAAGTGTACTTTTTCTGTACTTTCGGATTAATAATGTGGCCTTTTTGGCAGAGTAACTAAAGGTGTGCGGCTGCTGTGGTGGGGAAAGATGAGGCTGAATTTACAATGGGGTATAATGGAGACATGTTGAAAGTTTTTGTCACTTCATGCCCTCAAGAGGCATTTTGTTTAATAATTTTGCTTAATTTTTTTTTATTTTTCAAGCTAGGAGATGTTTTCCTACGTTTCTCGTGAACAATGATGTCTCAGGAATGTAGGGTTTGGGAATTATAGCAGGTTTAAAAGAAAATATGAAGGCAAAATTAAATCTGTCCTCCACTCTGTGACATCACGCACTCTAAAATCTGAAGAAGGCCTCTTTACCAATGTCTGAACAATGTTTAATATTTCTAAAAGTACGAATCAGATTTAAAAGTTGTGTTACACGAATAATGTCAGAAGGATGTGTAACATTTTAAAGTTGGAATGAAGTTTCTGAGTGAAAGTATGAAGGAGCAGTTAGCAGTTGAAGTTGCATGAAGATTGCTCAAGTCTGAAGAGTTTCTCCATTGACTTCCATGTTAAACATTTGATGTATTATGGGATGTATCTCTGGAATTATGAAAGTTATGAATAAGAAAAGTAATAGCCATCGATTCCCGACCGAGCTGAACGTTCTGATGTTAGAACGGAGTTTCTGCGATGTGGAATGTGGGAGAAGAAGAGGTGCAAAATAACCCGGCTGTATAATAAAGAATTTCGTGCGTATAGCATAACAAGTAGTTGGAATGCTGTATCAGCATTCCCACTAAACGAGGTGATTCAATGACACTTTCTTACATGATTGCAATAAAATAAAACTACAATAACTGATATTTATATTCTCTCTTTCTCTCATGCACCCATTGGCTCTCATGCACCCATTGGAAAGAACTTCAAACGGGGGAAGAGCCAATTAAAAAGCTGTGGAAACGGACCCGACTCTGGGTTGGATGTGCAGGGGGGGGGTCCTCCGGGTGCTCCTGCTGTCACAGAAGTTTAGTGTTAGACTGTTCGGGCCGACAGGGACGCACTCACCTTGACATGATCACCTTAGAAACGAAGAGAACCAAATCCAGACGGTCACAATGACAGACATGTCGGCCATTAGGGATTTAGTTTTCCTTGCTTTATTTCTTTTCTAAACTCCATTCACATGCAATTTATCTCTGGCTTCCCTTTCTTTTACCCATCTAACTGCTTCCATTCCTTCTTCAGTTCATGTTTTATTAATGTCTTTCAAGTATCCTCCCTTTATTAAGTTCCTATTTTATTGTCTGTATTCCCTTCTGTCTCTCGTGTTTCCCTTCTTCTTATTGTCTTTGTATTTCTTCTCTTCCCTCTTCAACTTCAACTCATACCTCCCTCGAACAATTCTTTCCGTTCTTTTTTCACTGCTCTCATCTTTCCATTCCCTTCGTCTCTCTTCACTACAGCAACATTTTCTTGGAGAGGATTATTGTGTTCAGCAGACTGTTAGGGTGATTATATGTTCATATACTCGTGTGCAGACCTCCATAAGACCAGCTAAGTGCTTTGTAGAAAAAAAAATCACGCCACAGTGAGTTATTTCTGGCTGGGTTAATCTTATTTCTCTGGGCACTTTGATAATGGAGAGCACTTGAATAATGAATGGGGTGTATAATACTGTTCTTCGGGCCCGCTGAATGAATTAAGCAAGTGCCTATAAGTGAGTTTCTCTGAGTGTCTCTAATATAGCGCCCTGTTCCCACACTTCGTCCATTGCATTCAATGCTCCCATTTTGTTTTTTTGAAAGTGGAACTAAAATATACACTTAATGCTATTAATGTATGCTGAAATATTGAGTTGTCTCATTTATTATCTAGGCTAAAAGAAGGATCTCCCTCTTCGTGCTGTCATCTTTTCATGTGTGCACGTCACTTTAGTCAAATGCAGGGTTAGTATGTTGACCTCACTCTGTTTCTCTGTCACAGAAGTGCACTGCTCTCTCTCCACAGTTGATGCTTTATGAAACTTCAGAACTGTGCAAAAATAATTAAGTTCATTTTTTTTAAATGAAGGCCATGCATGTTCAAATTCTCTTTCAGAAATTAGTGAGGAAAAGTCTCCAAATGATTCCTATTGTTGAATTACTGTGGCACTATTTTATTGACTTATTTTTCTTCCCATTACATTTTGATAATGTATTATTATTAATTACTTATTTAATTGTTTAAGGCTGTGAGCAAAAGTTTTAAAAAAATGCAGCTCACAAAAACGTCCTTAGAAAGTCTATCTTCCAGTCTTCAAATGTCTAAAATATGCATTTACAGTACGTGACGGAGGAGAAAGCAGGAATATCTTTGAATTTAATATAAATGTGGCTGATACTAAATACTTAAGAAGTACAAACGTTCCTATATGTTTGTTAGTTCAATCTGCATTGTATTTTATGTGTTTGTTATACGTTTTAAATATCTGCAAAGTCATAAGTAAAAAACGGAGTGCCCCCTTAAAATGTTGTACAGTAGAAATATAAAGTAGCACATATTAAAATAGGCTACCTCACTGTACTCAAGTGTAATTGGTTATCTCCCCCGCTCATTAACAGCCTCAATAAGCATGCTGTTTTCTATTATCTGAACACTCTTACTGTGCATTCACACGCCGCAGGGGGGAACAGGAGCTACAGATGGACAGCATCTCCTGCTATACCTTTTTAAAAGACATCCATCACCCTGTCCTCAAGTTTCCAGAGAGTAACACAATCTGTGTGTGTGTGTGTGTGTGTGTGTGTGTGTGTGTGTGTGTGTGTGTGTGTGTGTGTGTGTGTGTGTGTGTGTGTGTGTGTGTGTGTGTGTGTGTGTGTGTGTGTGTGTGTGTGTGTGTGTGTGTGTGTGTGTGTGTGTGTGTGTGTGTGTGTGTGTGTGTGTGTGTGTGTGTGTGTGTGTGTGTGTGTGTGTGTGTGTGTGTGTGACTTCAGCCGCAGGTCGGCCCAGAGCTGGTTTGGCGTGTGATGATAATAGGAGGTGACTAATAGAGAGCGCAGAGGTAGCTGTCTCCCTTTGCTCTGGTCACATTCTCATGTGTTGCTACTGGCAGTGGATGAATTATTGAGTTTGGGTGTCTTGGCTCTCGCCCCCCTACCCCCTCTTCACATTCCCTCACTCTGCTCCCAAGGATGACAGCCACCCTGTCTGTGTGTGTGTCTGTGTGCTTGTGTGTGCGTGTCTAAGATTGTATGTATGTGTGTGCATTCTTGAGCATTTAAACATCACTTTCATCCTCATTCTGTCAAAAAAGGTATTTCCTGCATGAAAACATATCAAGCAAACTCTCTCTCCCCCCTCACTCTGTCTCTCCCCCCTCACTCTGTCTCTCCCTCACTCTCCCTCTCTCTCTTGTTTTATAATATATTGTTTGTTTGATATCCTTTTTTAATTTCCACTCTTGGAAAACACAGTGGTGGAAAGTAACAAAGTACATTTACTCAAGTACCATAAGTGCTATTTTGACATACAGTATTACAGTAAGTGCACTTCTCTTGAGTATTTCCATTGTATGCTAAACTTGTTTAACTTCTACTCCACTACATTTTGGAAGCAAATATATACTTTACTAGATGTATTTAACACTCATAGTTACTATCTATTTTATACATGCAGTTCTGCACAACCAATATACAAAAATACCAACCCAGTATTTGAAGAAGTATTACTCCACATAGAAGATCTACAACATTTAAACGCCCTGCATGACATGTAAATGTTAGTGATAAAAACAGGATAATATAATATTACGTACAAATATAATATTGTAAAAGGAGACAATGTGCATATTCAGCCGCTACTTTTACTTTTGATAATGTAGGTACATTTAGCTGGTATTACTTTTATACTTTTGCATTTTACTTAGTAGTATTATTGGAGTATTTTAAGACCGTATTTATACGTTTACTTAAGATAACTTCTCCCACCTCTGCTCAAACAGTCTTTCTTTAATTATCTTGCTGTTTTGATGAATTAACTTGCTTAAGGTTTAATTCCAAACGTTTTTTCCCATTAAGCATTTTTGCACAAATTGGAGCACACCTCAAATTATTGCATGAGAAAATGCAATATACCTTTCAGCTGCTGCTGAATAATTCAGCTGCCCTCAGTCCCCACATGCCGCTGACGAGCCTTCAGCTCAGTTTACCACGGAGCAGCCTACGTTATGATATCAATCAATCAATTATTTACACGGCGACGCTCCTGCTTTAACCTTTACATTTACGTCAGAAACACACGAGAATGTGGGTTTTCTATAGGCCTAATTATTATCATTCTTAAATGGTTTGAGAATTTGTAGCCAAAAAATCTTCGGAAACATGCTTAATATTTTCCAAAAAATAGGCCGGTTTAGGAAAGAGCATCTATGACAACAATTAACATGTGCATTCTCCTTTTAAAAAATGGTGTTTAACACCATAAATTACAGACAGAGAATAATCAGCTCCTACCATCAAAGAGAATATTAATATTAGCCACAATCATTTCCACGCAATAACGAGGGAAGGGTCCTCGGGCTGTGAAAATCCGCCGACAGTCTCCCTGGGAAAATCACACAACCACAGGCCATGTTGGCGGAGAGAGGATCCGGTTGACGCTTTTAATTATGATGATGGGGATTATTATTAGAATATTAATATAATTATTATTTTTTAAATGTTTTTTTAATAGGAGAAAACCTTTTTTTTAGCCGCAGATAATAAATCAGGAGTACAATTAATTCAAGCAAATTGAATTAAATCGGCCGAATAAATACGCTGTAAAATATGTTAAATAAATTGTTGCATTTTGGCCTAGGCCAACTTTTAATCGAAAAATAACATTACAAATATAGCTTTGCTGGCCTGTGTATATGGATAGTAAAACATAATTTTGCTTCTTATCCTATCATCCCAAGTAAAACTGAGAACAATTGAACATAAAGTGGAAAATACTTACTTAGTCGAACGCGTAAAGAGGCTAATTCCGTGTTTCCTCGGCCAACCTGTTGTGGAGCCACTTTGTGTCTCCCTAGAGTTCCCAGTCAGACTTCTACTAACAACTCCTCCACATTACTTCGCTGTATACCAATATATAATTAATATTGCATCGTCATTACTTAATAATTTCGAGCCCCATGCACGACATAACCCGGTGACACGAGGGCATCCATAATTAACAGCGCACTAATCAGAGGAGGCCATTAGCAGCGCGAAGAGACGCACATTTCCTGCTCCGCGGTGTGAAAACTACTGTGAAAATAAGCCGCTATATTTTTATGTGTTGCTTATATCATGTACGACAATACATATTTAATCCCAGCAGAGGTTAAGGGAGTCATAAATAAAACAGCGTCGAGCTCCCACAAAACAAACCAAGATTGTATCTGATGTTAAAACCAAGTTTGTTACTCCATAATCTCTTTAAATAATATCTTTTAAAAATTCAAATGTCGTATACAAAAAGAAAAAATCGCTTCCCTTTTTATTTATTTTTTACAAAATAACCAATAATTTATTAAGTTTAAACTTCACACATTTTTTTTCAAGTGAAATCAAGAGTGAGGAAAAATGAAATGGGTGATACTGTATATATCTGCTACATAAATAACATATAGCTCACCTGTAATGTTCAAAAACATGTTCACATCAAAATACTAAAATATAGCAGCAGCCAAAGCCACACGGAGGTGCCTCGTATGACAGTGTAATTTCAATTTCTAAATAATTGAAGATAAACAGACAGTGTGTGAAATTACATTACTGTAATTATTCATATTTGTTCGTATATGACAATCAAACAGTTCACAAACAGAGATTTGTTTGCAAAATAAAATTCGTGGTGTTAAAAGGGTGAATTTTTAGAAAACCTTAATCATTAAACTCACATTAGTATGAATTCGTAGATAAAATAAAATAATTGAGAACACAGATATGATATGATGACACATATATATGATGGTGTACTATTGCACTTGTGAGCCCGTGATGTTGAGAATAAACTCAACTAACATTACAAAAAAATCCATTATTTTTTAACGAAATAAACATATCTTTCTCTTTTTCTAAATTGTCCCTTTAACACTGCTGACAGTTTATCAGCCCATACATGTACAATGCCTATACACTCGATCCCATGGTCTAAAAAAGTGAGTTAATATCCCTGAATGTGACAAACTGTCAGGGTGTATTTGCTGAAAGTTCATATTCAGTGTGTGCAAGATATACATGATCAACAACATCAAAATCACCCTCCTCACAGATCGACACATGTATGATTCCCATATCAAAATCGAACAAAAGTGCAACAACGAAGAGTGGGTGACACGGAAAGAAAAATGGAAGTCTTTTTTTGGAAATAATCCGATGAGACGTGAGGAGCTGTTGATAAATCCGTTAGTGAGGCTACTTAGGCTATTATTAATCACTCGATCAAAAATGTAGTAGGCTATTTTATTCATGATGTGTGAGACTCAGTGCACCGCAGAGTATTTCATTCGTTTCTGTTTTTGCCGCTGGTTGCAAAACCACACTCGAACCACATTCTTTTTCAGGTCCAGTTTCTCAGCGATCGCTGCAATTTTTTCCGAGGAGGGCCGAGGCTGGATGGCAAAGTAAGCCTCCAACGAGCGCTTCTCCGGCGCCGCGATGGAGGTGCGCTTTCTTTTCCTCTCGTTCCCATTGAAAAGGTCCGGCTTGTTGCTTTTCTCCCGGAACGCAGCCTCTGCTTCCTCCAACCAAGCTTGGAGAACTGGCTTGAGCGCGATCATGTTGTTGTGTGACAAAGTGAGGGACTCGAACCTGCAGATGGTGCTCTGGCTCAGTGACCCAACTCCGGGGATCTTCAGGTTGGCCAGCGCCGACCCCACGTCCGCCTGGGTCACTCCGAGTTTGATCCTCCTCTGCTTGAACCGCTCGGCGAAGGCTTCCAGCTCCCGGGGATCCGACTCCACGTCGTTGATGCACGCCATGCCTCCGTGCACTGACAGGGAGTGGGGGTGCGCCATGTTGGCCATCGCCTGGTGCAGCTGCCCCATGGTCTGCAGGTGGTGGTGGGGGTGCTGGTGGTGGTGCGCCGACGCGGTCATCCCGGAAGGCTCCGGAGCACCCATCCCGGTCACGGCCAGGCTGGAGGAGAGGTGATCCAGGAGGTCCCCGGCCTCCAGGCTCTGTCCGAGGTGGTGGTGATGGAGGTGGTGGTGTGAGGCGATGGTGGAGGGGACGTGGGAGATGGGCCCGGTGGTGGAGGAAGAAGAGGAGGCTGAGGTGCAGGGGACACTGCTCATGGTATGGTAAGTCACGTCTGGTTTGAACGGATGACTCTTGCCGTGAGAGATAATGCTGTCAGCAGCCGCCAGAGCCTCTGCCCGTGCCAGCAGGCTCTCATCAAAGCCTCCGAATATATTGCCCTGCAGCTGCAAGCAAGAGTGCGCATACTGGAGTCAGTGGGGAATTGTGTCAGGCAGCTCTCAGAATCTCAAAAACATTTTTCCAAACGCAAGCAGCAAGCGCCGAGGAGAGGGGAGAACTCTCCTCAAAGCAGAGGTCATAAAAATTAATATGAAAGCAAGAGCATTGCTTGAAAAGACATGTGGATGAGAGAGGGGGGGAGGAGGGTTTTTTTTGGAGAGGGGGGGGGGGGGGGAGAGAGAGAGAGAGAGAGAGAGAGAGAGATAGAAGATAGAACAAAGTCCTGTCAAATCAACTTTTACAGACATTTCCACTGTGATATTTTCCCCTCCTCATTACTCTCCACAGCTATATTCTCCCCCGACCTGAACGTACCTGCGGGGCGGGCAGACAGACTCTGCGCATGCCCTCCGAGCCTGAGTGCAGGCCGGGATACTTGGGCTCGTGCAGGGCCGGGTGCATGGAGAAATGCTGCTTTCCGTTCATGGTCATCATCCTCCTCCCTGCAAGCACCTCTCGAGCAGTGTGGCCCCTGACATGAACGCCGGGTGATTGGACGGCTGCAGAGCTCCTCTTGCTCTCCTTCACTAGACTGAGCTGTTAACATCGACAGCGCCTCCCGGCATCCCTCGCTCCCCCCACTCCCCCTCCTCTTCTTTCAGCCTCCCTCCTCCTCCTCCTTCCCTCCCACCTGCTCAACTTACAAGTTGAACAATGTTGGCCTCTGTGCGCAAGCGTCAAGTACAAATAATCATAAATAATATTTATATTAAACGTTGTTTATTGATGAGATCGTTGTTGTGAATTTATATGATATTTTAGAAAGTTTTACTGGTATTAAAATTGAAGTTTGAACCATGGATTTATCCACTCGAATTGTTTCAGCACCATGGACAGCACCGCTGAGGTTAGTGCAGCAGGTTGCTCCAGCGCTGTCCATGCTCACTGTCAGTGGTATAAAGTAACTGAATAGATTTACTCAAGTACTGTACTTAATGTTGACAGACTTGTACTTTACTTGAGTATTTCAATGTTTTTCTACTTTGTACCCCACTACAGTTCAGAGGTAAATAGTGTGCTTTTACTACACGTATATAACATATTAAGTTGCTTAGAAGATTTGGATTAATAATGTCAAATATAAAAAACACTAAAATATCCTTTAAGTTACATGAGTAACATTCACAAGCAACCCTGCAGTAATTACAAAGTAATTAAAATGAGTTAAACACATTAATACATCAATAATTATAATCAAAACACATTATACAATGATTAGAAAATTGTCCAATCTGCATAATGAGTACTTTTAATTTCGGTACTTTAAGTACATTTTGTTGCTAATACTTTTGTACTTTTATTTCAGTTTATATCATTTTTGAATGCTGGTAACAGAGACTCTGGTACTTCTACTTTTGCTCAAGATCTGAGTACTTCTCCGAACTCTGCTTACTGTGTATAGATGTAATAATATGTTAAAAGGATGGATACAGGTTAGATTTTGTACTACATATACATCACGTTTAGTCGAAGACCTGCAGGTTTCTGACCAGTTGACTCGGGTCAACTGGTCAGGGGGCCTTGGCCTGCTCTCCTCACGCTCAACCTCGGGGCTTCTTTAGCCTTCTCATGTGGCTTCAAACCTAGGAAGCCGGGGTGCACGGGCCGAAAGAGGAGCCAGGCGTGCGGAGGCGGACCGATGACACTTTGGGTCCATCCGATCCTGCCGGCCGGCTCTCTGGTTCCCCAGACTCTGAATAATTTAGCTGCGTGGTGGCAGGCATCCATTACCACGCTGGCATGTTCTTATTCATTACACAGATTAAAACAGCCGAGGATTTTTTTCTCACGATGCAAACCTGTTGCAGGCTGAGGAGCATAAGGTTTAGAGCCGTAGGGAAGAGAAAGATACCTTTTTTTAATTAGTGCTGTGTGTGGCTGCAGATACCCTGAAGATGTTCAACAAGAGGATTGAACATATTCATTGATACCATTTATTAATATTTAGTAGATTAGTAGAATATGCAATAGAATAGTGGGCAAACATAAAAAAGTCACATGCATATAACATGTAAGAGAGTGTCCATCACATTGAATTGATAAGACGTTAGCCTGAAAAAAGCCCGAATCCCTTTTCTCACCCTCGCATCACCCTTAGCCTTGTTATAAAGCCGGGACCATTCATAATTTAGTGTCCAGTGTTTACAGCGCTGTCATCTCTGTGCCTTTTCACATTCTGAAGATTGCATCTATCATGTTTTATGAAGAGTGTTGTGATGTTTAGGCCAAATGTGACAGTGGCTCTTTTCTTCTCACCCCCCATCAAGCCTGAATTAACACTAACTGTGCCAGCATGCATTTTCTTTCCCCCACTATGGTGAGAAGTTTCAGTACACTGCAGCTGGCCACAGGCCCGGACTGGCCATCGGGAGGACCGGGAGGTTTCCCGATGGCCTGGCCTGTTAAGCAGTAGCGTAGGCAGAAATGTACTTTAGGGTGGGCCTGTAAAAAATAGGGTGGGCCAGATTTTTCTTCTGCGCATCAGAAGCTAACAACAATCCCTGCCGGTACCGGTGGCAGATTACTTTTAGAATACTTTTGGAATACTTTCCATCACCCGGACTGCATTCTTTGTACTGTCTTAAAACCTTTCCTTAAAATATGTTATGAATTGTAAGGTGTCCTTGGGTGCTTTGAAAGGCGCCCCTAAATAGAATGAATTATCATTATTATTATTATTATTATTATTATTATTATTACTTACTTTTACAACTTTTTCCAGTCACTTGCCCCATGCCTTCAGCAGCAGCAGGCTATTCACTTTGATTTTATCCCGTTATAAATGTCATAATTTCGACAATAAAGAAATGCTACATAAACGTTATCTTGCACATTTTATCTAACCATCTCCGTTTCTAACTGTCAATATATTTTAATAATAGAGATCTCTCTCTCTCTCTCTCTCTCCTCTCTGAAGAACCAGCACCTTACCGTGGTAGAGAGGTTTGTGTGCCCTGATGAACCTGGGGGCTGTGTTGTCTGGAACCTTGTGTTCCTGGTAGGGTCTCCCATGGCAAATTGGTCTCAGGCAAGGGGCCAGACTAAGATTGGTTCAAAAGACCTCATGAAAGGAAAAACAAGAAGTGAGGATACCCGGCCCGGAGGAAGCCCGGGGTCCCCTTCTGGAGCCAGGCCCAGAAGGAGGACTCGTCGGCGAGCGTCTGGTGGCCGGGCTTGCCACTGAGCCCGGCCGGGCCCAGCCCGAAAAGGCAACGTGGGCAACACCTCCGCTTCTCTGTCCCGCGGGCCCACCACCTACGGGAAACATCGATGGGGTCGGGTGCGCTGCCAGACGGGTGGCAGTGAAAGCGGAGGGTCTCGACGGACCAGACCCGGGCGGCAGAAGCTGGCTTTGGGGACGTGGAACGTCACCTCTCTGGGGGGGAAGGAGCCGGAGCTTGTGCGGGAGGTGGAGCGGTACCAGTTGGATCTGGTTGGGCTCACCTCTACGCACAGCGTCGGCTCTGGAACCTTACTTCTGGATAGGGGTTGGACTCTATTCTTCTCCGGAGTTGCTCAAGGTGTGAGGCGCCGGGCGGGTGTGGGGATACTCACAAGTCCCCGGTTAGGTGCTTCGTTGTTGGAGTTTACCCCAGTGGACGAGAGGGTCGCCTCCCTACGCCTGCGGGTTATGGGGGGGAAAACTCTGACTGTTGTGTGTGCTTATGCACCCAACAGCAGTTCAGAGTATTCGGCCTTCTTGGAGACCCTGGAAAGAGTCCTGTATGGGGCTCCTGAAGGGGACTCCTTAGTCTTGCTGGGAGACTTCAACGCACATGTGGGCAATGATGGAGACACTTGGAGGGGCGTGATTGGGAGGAACGGCCCCCCTGATCTGAACCGGAGTGGTGGTTTGTTACAGGACTTCTGTGCTAGTCATGGATTGGCCATAACAAACACCATGTTCGAACATAAGGATGCTCATAAGTGTACGTGGTACCAGAGCACCCTAGGCAGAAGGTCCATGATCGATTTCGTTATCGTATCATTGGACCTGAGGCCGTATGTTTTGGACACTCGGGTAAAGAGAGGGGCGGAGTTGTCAACTGATCACCATCTGGTGGTGAGTTGGGTCGAGTGGCGGGGGAAGCCCCTGGATAGACCTGGTAAGCCCAAACGTGTAGTTCGGGTGAACTGGGAACGTCTGGAGGAGGCCCAAGTTCAGGAGGCCTTCAACTCACACCTCCGGCGGAGCTTTTCGGGCATTCCTGTGGAGGTTGGGGACATTGAACCAGAGTGGTCGGTGTTCAAAGCCTCTATTGCCGAAGCCGCGGTGGGGAGCTGTGGTCTCAAGGTCTTAGGTGCCTCAAGGGGCGGTAACCCTCGAACCTCCTGGTGGACACCGGTGGTCAGGGAAGCCGTCCGACTGAAGAAGGAGGCCTTCAGGGATTTGTTATCTCGGGGGACTCCCGAAGCAGTTGCAAGGTACCGACAGGCCCGAAGGGCAGCAGCCTCATCCGTGGCCGAGGCAAAGCAGCGGGTGTGGGAGAAGTTCGGAGAAGAAATGGAGAAGGACTTTCGGGCGGCACCAAAGTTGTTCTGGAAAACTGTCCGACACCTCAGGAGGGGGAAGCAGGGAACCATCCAAGCTGTGTACAGTAAGGATGGGACGTTGTTGACCTCAACTGATGGAGTGTTGGGACGTTGGAAGGAACACTTTGAGGAACTCTTGAACCCGACAACTCCGCCCTCTATGTTAGAGGCAGAGCTGGAGTATGACGGGGGATCAACGCCAATCTCCCGGGGGGAGGTCACTGAGGTCGTCAAACAACTCCACAGTGGCAAAGCCCCGGGGGTGGATGAGATCCGCCCGGAAATGCTGAAGGCTCTGGGTGTTGAGGGACTGTCATGGTTGACACGTCTCATCAACGTTGCGTGGAAGTCGGAAACGGTACCGAAGGAGTGGCAGACCGGGGTGGTGGTCCCCCTTTTCAAAAAGGGGGATCAGAGGGTGTGTGCCAATTACAGAGGCATCACACTACTCAGCCTCCCCGGGAAAGTTTACTCCAAGGTACTCGAAAGGAGGGTCAGGCCGATTGTCGAACCTCAGATTGAGGAGGAACAATGCGGATTCCGTCCTGGTCGTGGAACGACGGATCAGCTTTTTACTCTCGCAAGGATCCTGGAGGGGGCCTGGGAGTACGCTTATCCGGTCTACATGTGTTTTGTAGACTTGGAGAAGGCGTATGACCGGGTTCCCAGGGAGTTACTGTGGGAGGTGCTGCGGGAGTATGGGGTGAGGGGGTCTCTACTCAGGGCCATCCAATCTCTGTACTCCCAAAGCGAGAGCTGTGTCCGGGTCCTCGGCAGTAAGTCGGACCCATTTCCGGTGAGGGTTGGCCTCCGCCAGGGCTGCGCTTTGTCACCAATCCTGTTTGTAATATACATGGATCGGATTTCGAGGCGTAGTCGTGGGGGGGGGGTCTGCAGTTCGGTGGACTAAGGATTGCACCACTGCTTTTTGCAGATGATGTGGTTCTGATGGCTTCATCGGTCTGCGACCTTCAGCACTCACTGGATCGGTTCGCAACCGAGTGTGAAGCGGCTGGGATGAGGATCAGCACCTCCAAATCTGAGGCCATGGTTCTCAGCAGGAAACCGATGGACTGTCCACTCCAAGTAGGGAATGAGTCCTTACCCCAAGTGAAGGAGTTCAAGTATCTCGGGGTCTTGTTCTCGAGTGAGGGATCAATGGAGCGTGAGATGGGCCGGAGAATCGGAGCAGCGGGAGCGGTATTGCAGTCGCTTTACCGCACCGTTGTGACGAAAAGGGAGCTGAGCCGGAAGGCAAAGCTCTCTGTCTACCGGGCCATTTTCGTTCCTACCCTCACCTATGGTCATGAAGGATGGGTCATGACCGAAAGAACGAGATCGCGGATACAAGCGGCCGAGATGGGTTTCCTCCGCCGGGTGGCTGGTGTCTCCCTTAGAGATAAGGTGAGAAGTTCGGTCATCAGGGAGGGACTCGGAGTTGAGCCGCTCCTCCTTCGCGTCGAAAGAAGCCAGTTGAGGTGGTTCGGGCACCTAGTTAGGATGCCACCTGGGCGCCTCCCTAGGGAGGTGTTCCAGGCACGTCCAGCTGGGAAGAGACCAAGGGGTAGACCTAGGACCAGGTGGAGGGATTATATCTCTTCGCTGGCCTGGGAGCGCCTTGGGATCCCCCAGTCAGAGCTGGTTGATGTCGCCAGGGAAAAGAAAGTTTGGGGCTCTCTGCTGGAACTGCTACCCCCGCGACCCGACCACGGATAAGCGGGAGAAGATGGATGGATGGATGGATGGATCTCTCTCTCTCATCTGCGTGCGGGGGCGGGGCCTCACAGACACGCTGCATCTCTCTCTCCCTCACGGCCCGTCTACACTACAGGCATCGAAAAATGCTTTCAACGCTTCGCCCATTCATTTGAATGGGGTGACGTAGAAGATTTTTAAACTTCGCCCAACTGCATTGTGGGGAGCATGGCATGGCTTTGCAAGCATCACCAGCATCTATCGGCATCAAAAGTTGAACAATGTTCAACTTTTGAGGCTCGATGCTTGGCATCAGCCAATCAAATCCCGCGTATGCAAATCTGACAGTACAAGCACTAGCCAATCAAACCGCGTGTATGCTGGGAGAGACTACGCAGGTCATTTCCTCATATTAAAAAAAATGGAGCGGTAGTGAATCACCCGGTGCTGTATGATCAGTCTCTGTTGTGTTCATCTACCGAGATACAAACCGGAGGAGCCAGGCATGGAGGGAGGTGGCAGAGACAGTGGATGAAACTGGTAGGTTTTCGCCTGTTTGGGGATTTTATATCCAGTTTACTTCGTTTTAACATTGCTATTGCTTTGTATGCCGGGGGCGGGCGGGAGATTCCTGATTGGTTGTTGGTCGCCTTGGGCGAGAAATCGCCAAGCCTCAGACACATCCAGCTTCAAGATTTTTTGATGCCTGTAGTGTAGACGGGCCGTCACAGACATGCTGCAGCGCCGTGCGCACACAGCAGTGTTGTAGTCAAGTCACCAATTCACGAGTCCAAGTCACCCTCGAGTCACCACTCTTCGAGTCCGAGTCCAAGTCCGAGTCACCAAGGGAGAGTCGTCGACATATTTCCATTTGAGGGGGGAGTGAGATTAGTTAAATATGCATGAATAATAAAAAAAAAAACGTTAACTAGGTGAAAAAAGGTAAGATAAACTTTTAAAACTTGTTGAGAGCTAAAACTAGTCTTTGCTTCTGCCTCAAAGAGGAGCAGGGGGAGAGGAGGGAGACAGGAGAGGCTGATTCAGGAGCACAGACACACTCACAACTATAAATGAACCAAAAACAAATAAATAAACAAGTTCAAATGTTTTTAAATATTGGATATGGTCTGTTATTGGTTATGGCCATATTCTTATGATTTTATGATTATTGAAATGTATACAGTTCTGTTTCATATGGGTGTTTCCATAGATCTAGTCTCTTTATTTCCCCCTCAAAGTGCACCAAATTGATGCATTTAACTCCAACATTTAACACATGTCCATATGTTTATTTTTGGGTAGTAGATTTAAACTATAGGGCTATCACTATGGGCAGCAACGCTGTAAATATTGACAAATAAATCCAGCAAAATGGCACAAAAAAAAAACTGGTAGTGGCCTGGCTGGATGTATAACTCCCGGCCTGACTTATTGTCCCAGTCCGGCCCTGGCTGGTCACCATTCAAAAACGCTGTGTTCCTTATAACAAATGTCTGTCCAGATTTAAACATTAAAAACATTTTGTATCAATATATTGCAAACCCTAACTGTATTTGTTCGATTACATGAGAGATACTGAGTATGCTAATGTACATAAAACTAAATAGTTTATAATAAGTATCACATAACTTGACTTACTAAGGCATTAAAGGCCTGACAGGTGCTGTTTTGTAAAACGTTGTGTAATCTTGTCATGTTATATTTAGAAAAAAAGTTGAATGATTCTATAATAATATGTTAGAAAAAAAATCCTCTTTTTATACATTTAATTTTTGATTAAAGAAATTGACTTCTTTAGTGACACATTTCACCGGTGTTGGGTTCCTTCACAGCATGTCAGCGGGCCGCGGAAGGATCTGACTGGAGCAGAGCGTCACTCAGGCCCCAGTTTGGAATCCCTCCTCTCGGGGAGAGCGGAAAGCAACTGCAAACTGAACAGACCCTGAGTGTTTCTCCTTTACGTCCTAAACTGTAAAAAACGCTCTTTCATTATTCAGGGATCTTTCAATAGTGGCTTGCTGCGGTAATTAAACGTAAGTGTCATAGAGGTCGGACGCTGTACTGTGACGTGTGGGATTTGGTTGGGGGCGTGATGTGATCAAAGAGCGTCTGTTTAATTGGAAATAACGGGCTGCAGTGCAGGATTTCGTGTAATTATGGTGATTTAAATCACCGCTGGGTCAAGTCCATAGGTCAAGTCGCATTGTCCGTGTTCAGATAAAACAAACGTTTGTGCCAATATTTTTTCTTGAAAAATGAAACGAAAGCTATTGAACTATATTAACAGTTCAGTTATCCATACGCAATGTGTCTCGTGTGCAACAAAAATAAATCATGATTAAACCTACTGCAGGAGTTTTAAATAATCTGGTGGATTAGGACAGTGTGGGTTTGCATTGACGAATGAACATCTTCCTGAGTTTTCTGTCGTTGCACCTGATAGGGCGGGACTAATGACACCTTTATTCTCCTATTGGTAGATGACGATTGAGACCTCATACATTCCCATTAAAGCTCTGGCCCACCTTCAGCCTAGGCAGAAGCCTTGTCAGTCAAAATAGAAGAAAATAAATTAAAACAGGCTAATTGTATCTGAAGTCACATAACCACAATAAGATCTCCTATTCTAGAAAATTAGATATTAATGCTTTGTTCTATATCCAAGGACACTTTCTCACTGAGTGGTTTATACCTGTCATGTGTAATTCCTAACATCTGTAAATAATTATAAGATGACGTAACAATGAATGAGTCCACACAAGAGTTTAAGATAATATGTTCTGGAATGCTTTTGCTTGCACTTTTTTCGCTCCATTTTTTTCTTTTTAAATCTCCAACCTTTCTTTTTTTTTTCTATGTCCAATTCAAATTGTATTTTTTCTTTTTTTGTATCATCTTCCAAGCACCCCATTCCTCCATCTTTATTGGCAAAAGCAAACATGCTAGTAAATTAGAAATAATTTTTTTACAAACAAAATACATGAAGAAAATACATCCACATCCTGCAAATATAAACAGTAACAAATCCAAAACTATTATCCAATAAACATTTTACATTTTTTACACACCATTGTGATAGTAGCATACAGAAGATATTACAAAAAGTGGGGGAGAGACTTTTGTCTGAATCCTCGCTCCACTAGTGTAGGTTTGTCCTATTCAACTGCCAGTGACTTCAATAAAAACAAATCACAAGCAAATCATATTAAGTGCCAAAGAGAGAAGCTTTAGCTTTCCATCGCACACCTGAACCTAGTTTTGGGCGGCTCGAATGGTTTTAATGGGACACCGAGGTCACTGGCAGGAGTTTTTTGGGTTGTCAGTCAACGGAGAGATATGCAAATCAAACAGAGCGCTACCAACATAGGTGGGAGGAAATCCTAATGTGTTTCCAACAGTTCTGAACCGCAAGTTAATGATAGGGAACAAAGGAGAAATTAGAAATTCTGTTATCGACTGTATTCCAATGCAGGCAGGCAGAAATCAGCATGTGTATTTACATCCAGATTTCTATACGCATGCAGATCTCCACCTGCATGTCTGTGTAAAGCACACTGCTTCAGTTAACACATCATTTACTTTGGTGCTCCCCTCTGATTGCTTGTCAGTTGGATATGATCAGTTTATGAGAGTTATGATACGCATTCCCATCCAACAATACTTCATTAGGCTGCATGTAAACATAGTTGTCTGTCTCAGGGAAGCACCAAAAGCAAAAATGTCTCAAGTATGAATCTAAAAAAAAGTTTGGTCTAGCATTGAGCATATTTCCAAATCAACTAAGATGAATTTGATTCCTCCCACCCTGAGGATTTTTAAAATACAGTATTTTCAAAAAAGGCCAAACACCAAATAAAAACATTGTCATGAAAGGTGCACATTGTGGTTGCACGTAGAGTGCATTTAGGGTTCCGTCTGACACTATTCAGGGACAGGAGAAGCTGCACTGATGATGAAATTATATGGAGCGATGCGTGACTGCCACTGCCTTTCAGCTGAGCCTTCTTCACAGCTCAGAAAGGGCTTTTCAAATAAATTGTGCTCCTCATGTGACCAATTTAGTGAAATACCAACGTGCACTGGTTTCTTTAAAAATTAAAATGATTGAGAATAAACCGGGACGCTAAGCACTCTTGCTCTACCTTTTCTACCTGACTGAACCTTGCCATTTGTTTAAAATGACAGAAAAAGAAACAACAAAAAGTACAACTAATTTCTCGTTCAAACATTTACAAAATTTACAAAAGTAAATCACACATCTTGTAAAATGTCAGCCATCTGCTGATTGTGTAAGGCAAATAAATGATATATATATAGATATATATATATTAAAATCCACTGTTCAGTTTTACATTCAAACACCGGTCTTCAGATCGCCCATTTTTTAAATGGGCGATCTGATCCTCTTCCTGCCATGCTCTTCAGACGACCAGGAGTCAGAATAAAACAAGTGAAAGATGTTACACACTCTGAGGAAATGTAGAACACCCGTGTGGGTGTTTATATTTACAAAGAGTGGCACGGGACATTTAGTGAACACAAGCAGGGAAAATTTGAATATTTACTACCAGACTGTATCTGACGTGCATGGCACGGCAATTTGTAAACATAGTTTAGACTTTTCTATTGCACTGGTATCCTTCTGTACCTGCACTGGCTCAAATATGGTTATGGTACAGTGTCTGCACCTTTGGGTGCTGGGCAAGAGTGGCTCTGTTATTTTGAGTACAACATGCGCAAACTAGCATGTATTCAGGCCAGCAGCCACTGCCTGAAAGATCGGGTTCCTTTAACATTTTGGGCATTCCATCGCAAAACAAACTGAGCAAATGGGAAACCATACCGCACTGTGCCAATCTGGGTACGGCACAGCGCATTTATGCAGTGGAAAAATAAATATCTCTCTGCTAGCAACAGAGAACGTTCTCTCTGTGAAGGAATGGCTGTCCCTGAATCGAGGACAAGATCTTTCAAAAAACTGGTGAGAAAAGAGCTTAAATACAGTATGTATAAAAATACCTATTCACAGTAGACACAAATGTTGTGCATTACTGATATTAACCATCTGGTATGCACACTGAAACTTACATAGGTTTTCCTATCTATGAGAACAACTTAACATTTATCTTTCTCAACAAAAGTGAGATGTTTTAAATAATTGTTCAGTCGAGGGATACAAAAGCTATCGGCCCTCTAAACTTCCTCCGATGTAAAGTTAAGTAAAGTTGTTTTTACTTTGATTAGAGTCTAAAAATTACTTGTTTCAAAATACTGGAAAGGAAAAGAAATGGAGTTCCGTTGAATTGATTTCAACGATTGGGATGAATCACACGCCTTCATCGTCTCCAGGATCGACTCTCGTACTCGTCATCTTCATCGTCATCCTCCTCCTCCTCTTCCTCCTCACCAGGCAAATAAGAGTTAACTTTTTTCTGTTTGAAAGTAGAAAAAGACATCTCCAGTTAAGATTTGAACACTTAAACGGATAAGATGAAGTTCTTTACACGCAGTCACATATTTGCTTTACACAGTGAGGGGATGTTAGTCAAACTAAAGCAGGACTCATCCAGGTCCTGTTTGTGTCAATGCTACATCGGTTAAGTTTCAACATTTTAAATGATGCAATGATTTCACACATGAACCTAGAAGCGCTAGTGAACTGTCAAATTATTTTGATTGAATTAATACTTAATAAATGTTGAGTAATACACTTTTGTTTGATCTATCATTTTTTTAATATAGATTATTACACCTACTCATGTAACAATTGTTTTATTTATTTTATTGCTTGCATGAGCAACACACACCAACTGGAAAAACTAGATTGAATATACTTGTCTTCTCTATAGTAGTACCACCTCTTGCTCTTGCCCTGCACTTGTATGTGCCAGTTGAGCTGGTTCTTCCACCAGCTCAACTCTCTGTCCCTCATCATGAACGCAGGCTGGCTGTATATCTGAACTCAGACTCACGCCCTCATCATTCTCTTCATCATCTTGCACTTCTAAGCTGCTGATAGTGCTAGTAGCACTAGCAGCGCTGCTGCCAAAAAGTTCTGTCAATTTGCGACATTTAGATGCTTCACCTGCTAGCAGAGGTGGGGACTCGAGTCACATGACTCCAGTCGCATATTTTTAGACTTGAGACTTGCTTGACTAACATTGATAAAAGACTTGACTTTGACTTGGTATTCATGACTTGAGACTTGACTTAAGCTTGAGACAGATGACTGGAAAGGACTTGACTGTTTAAAATTAAATATTTGCATTTGTTTTTGTAGTGAGATATTACATTTAGTTTTTTCAAAACACGTGATTATAGCGCCATGCGCGCAAACCTGGCAACCCACTAGAAGGCAGGAGTCTCAGTTTACATGGCAGCAGCTAACTTTACTAGAAAAATAGTGAAGTTTGGATTCAAGGATTATTTTGTCGATGACGGTAATAAGAAGAGAACAGCGGTATGCAGGGTATGCAGCATAAAGATCAGTGACACGACAACCACAACATCCAACTTCATTTGTCACTACAAAAAACCCCACAGAGAAAGGTGCGTGCATGTGTTGTGTTAGCTAGAAAGCTAACGTTAGGTTTAAGCTACGTTAGACTTGGTTTCAAATCGATTAAGCATTGCAAAGAGAAGACAAGACAGTAAATGAACACTAGAACCGCCAAGGGATTCATTTTGACTAACCCTGATACTGACGGGCTGTCAGGAGAGAGAGAGAGAGAGAGAGAGAGAGAGAGAGAGAGAGAGAGAGAGAGAGAGAGAGAGAGAGATCTGCTTAGTTGCAATACTGTAGCATATGCAATTTAGGCCTATAAATTGTTTATGTAACTTATGTGCCAGTGTGTCCATGGTTTTGAGTCTGTGTGTGTGTTGAGCGCAGCGCCGTCGGAGAGAGAGAGTTATTATCAGAAGTTACTGTAAACCTTTGAATAATGTAGTTCATCTACTTTTAGTAGTTTGTTTAAATGTTTTAATTATGTTGTTTTTGTTTGTAGAAGTGCATCATTCCTTGATTTATTGTAAAATGAATCTGAACGTTTTGATCTGTTATGATGATAAACTGAAGCAATTTCTAAATCAACCCAATTAAGTGAGTTTTAAATCGTCCTACTTAGTTTATAAGGACATTATGAAGAGGAACAAATTAAATGATTTGAAAATGATGTCTATGTAGGTGCTGACGCTGTTGGCGGTTCTAGTGTTAACAGAAATTTTAATTAAATATGTGTAATGACAAATGCCATATACAATTGTCTTACCTGGAATTCTGCCTTTTTGAACAGACTTTTTGATTGAGTCCTAGCTATATTGTCTGCAGTTCTAGGGTTAATATGAATCTAATATGATTGTCATCGGTCTAAATTAGATTTCAAATGATTAACTGTGTATGTAATGAAGATCATAGAGTGGGTTAAATCCATTTTCATAACCACTGTCTGATTTAAATGCGGAAACTGGGCTTATTCATCAGAATTTCGTATGACTTGACTTGCTTGACCTGAGCAATGACTTGCTTGACTCTCACCACAGTGACTTGGGACTTGCTTGATACTTGTAGGTCAAGACTTGAGACTTGCTCATGACTTGCACATGTACGACTTACTCCCACCTCTGCCTGCTAGTGACCCTTTTTTCCTCTTTCTCTGCCCCACCCTTTTCTTTTTGTTTTCTTTAATTTTTATCCATGTTTTTTCATATTCCCTGTCTGCCGTCTAATCCCTTCTCTTCGTATTATGCACCAATGTATTCAGCTCTCTGACCGGTCTTTTTTCTTCTTCGTGTGTGATTATTGACAGATAAGAACCACACAACTGCATTAGCGGCCGCTGTCGCCCTCTGTCGGCCGTCAGCGCAACTTAAATTATGACGTTAAACCATTTATTTTTAAAGGTCGTCAACGGCTTTTGACGACCGGCCGTTCTGTGGTTCTCCAGATTCTACAGATGGCCAGTCCGCCCCTGCACGTTCCCCTTTAAGTGCCTGAGTTAGTGTGTCGTACCGTATTTTCATCATCTTTAGCCTCTTCCTCCTCTGGCTCAGTTGTAACGGAGGGCGTCTTGGGCTTGTACCAGGATATCTGCAGCACACGACCTTTGAACTTAGCTCCCTGGTTAGCTGCCTGGAAAACAATACGGGAACACAGTGGCCAAGTTTTACTAAAAGCTTTACTGTTTTTGTGCCACTCAAAAAACAAAAACACTTGAAAGAAGCAAAGACAGACGGGCAGTAATGGGACTTACATTCTCTGCTTCACTTCGGGACTTAAAGGTCATGACAACAGTGTTGGCATCTTGATCTCGGACCTCTTCAATCTCACCAAATTTCTAAGTAAAAAAAGAAAAAACAGTATTAATTTCAGTTGAATTCTTCAATCATCAAATCAGAAACTAAATAAAAATAAATGATACAAAAAAAGTGTGTGAGTAGCTCAGTCCTCACCACAAAGTGCGGCATTAGCTCCTCCTTCTCCTCCTGAGTGACCCCCAAAATAGCCAGGGCTCTGGGTCTGTGGTCCACCGACATGCGGTTCACAGTCCCCCCCCTCCCCATCATGTCCCGGCTCCGCCCCCTGCCCCGGCCCACGTGTCCCGCACCGGGCTCCATCGCCATCTTCCCTCGGCCGCGCCCTCGGCCCGTTGGAGGCCGAATCAGACCCAGCCTGGTGGCCTGAAACAGGACAGAGGGGGGGGTTAATGTTATGAAATGACTGACTGTTTTTGCTTTTCTTTCAACCAACATGGACAAGATTAAAAGAGTGAAAGCTGGCTGTGTTAAAATAATCATTCGGAACAGATGTGGAAAACCTGCGCCTTGAAGCGGCTTTTCAAAGTGAAAACAAACATGTCAAGAAACGACAGTGTGTTTAAAATAAATAATTAAATTTGGCATCCCTATTCAGCCTTCACACAATTTCCTTTTTCTTAGAGCTTATATATTCTCCAACTCCCCTTCTGTCACTCTGCACCCTTTACCATTAGTTGTCACTCCTCCATATTTAAAGCAGCATCTACTCGCTTCCTAACCACTCCACACTCTCACAACCACTCTCATCCATTTGTCCCTCGCTCACTTCTCCCACTAATTGTCATCCCGCAATTTTCTAACAAGGCATGGCGGCTCAAACTTTAATGTGACGGGCTCCGTCAGCGGAGGGCGGGTGTGATTTGGCTTCGTTAGCGGCCACCCCTCTGGGCTTGCTTAAGTGGCTGCAGTTTAAAGTGCAGGAGGAGGGCTGGGTTTGGATGGATATGCATTTTTAATATCTAGCTAATTTAGGACCCATGCTAACAAAAGCCATGTTCTTGTTGGGCTGCTCTTGTGACACAGGCGATCTGGTCTGCACGCGGCTGGTTTAAAGGAGAGAGGAAATGTGGGCCAAGTCTAAACTCAATAACAGCCTTGGAATCATATTAGAGCTATTTCTAATCTCATATATAAATATTGTCATGATGTTAGAAAAGTATATCAACTAATTTGCTTCAGTCAAGGTGTTTTCATAGGATTTGAATGTCAACCATTGGCATTCAAATTAGCATAAGTGCTAACAACAGTAGAACACATTTTCTTCAGCTGAATGTTTTTTATTTTTTCCTAGATCTGAGTGAAGAAAAGTTCCCGCTACTAGCTTTTTTATCAAATAAACTTGATCATGTGAATTTGAATACACAACTGAAAACCTTTCAGAATATTGTTTTATTTATTCCTTTCTGGGAATCAAATGTTGCTTTATAGATGTATTTTGTAACAATTCAGCCAGTGTGCAAACACTACTAGTATCCTCTCTTTTCACCCATCACCTGTGAATCCATGCTAGTTAGTCTTCTCCTTCTTACATCTTATTTAATCTAGCCTGATAACATCTTCTAAAGCATTTCTTTGTATGGCATGCTCAAATTTCAGCACTCAAGAAAAGCGCTGCTAATGTAAGGTGATGACTGTCTATGTTTTTGTGTGTGTCTTTATAGGCCTTTGTGAAGCAGTGTTATGTACTGTGTGTGTGTTTGTGTGTCATTACCTCGACCTGTAGCTGTCCTAGTTTCCTCTTGAGGTCTGTTGTGTCCTCTCCAGAGCTCATCTTCTTGTGAAAGTCCAACTCAGCATCCAGCAACTCCTTCTGGGCCTGGACAAAGAGAAAACCTTGTTTACCAAACACTTAAGAGCAAAGAAAATGTACAGTTTCTAAAGTGGCTAGTCAAAACTCCACTTGGCTGTGTGTGTATAAAAAGGAGATGAAGCACTCCACCATGCTCCCGACCAAAGTGACTTCGACTCACATCAGTCTTGGTCTTGGACTGGGCGTGGTTTGGTTTGGCGCTGGATACCTGGGAGGCGGGGTTCATTTCATTCTGCAACTGCGCGATCTTCTCCGTCAGCTCCTTCAGGGTCTTCATGATGTTGGCTCGCTCCTCGGGTCTCATCCCTCGGTTCTTATCCAGGCGGTTTATCAAGGCCTGGAGGAAGAAGATAACCAGTGAGAGACGAAGGTGTAAAAGAATGGACGGGAATAAAAGTGAAGGGACAGTTGAAGGAAGGAATATTGAGCCCCTCTTACCTTCTGACACTCCATCTGTGTCTTCAACATCTCTTGCTTCTTCTTTCTCATGTCCTGCTGGAGTTTAAATGCCTCCTAAAAAATAAAAATAAATTGAATACAAATTAATTCCCTGGGGTTGAAACACGTTTGTTCATGCTGGTGTACATTCTCAAAAGTGAAGCCACATGCCTGTTTCTTCTTGTGGACTTCCTGTGCTTCTAGTGCTTTTCCTGTTCTCCCATAGCTCTTTGAGGAGGACTTGAGGGTTGTTGAATTGTAAGGGCTCTTCTGGGTGTTTGTCAGTGCAGGTATCACCTAAGCACCAGAGAGAGAGAGAGAGAGAGAGAGAAACACTGATCAGTTCATCAGAATTACTTTTATACATTTGCAATTTAAAAGGAGCAAGAATGCATTGATATATAACATCAAATTATTATTTATAATGCTATTTTTGCTTATATTCTTATATCCCTGAGGCTGTAAGAATGGCTGGTCTGCATCACTGGACGGGAATATTCTCTAGTTTCAGGGCGGTAATAGAGTTCCCCTTTTTGCAAGAGCACACAACGCAGTGTTTTTACTGTTCAACCGACATGTTCAACCTTGCGATATTTTTTAGCCTGTGACAGAAAATCAAGAGTCTGGACCCACTGATTTCAGGTCAGTATTTTATACCGAGCAAGCAAATACACTTATCTAAGATAGTTAACGTAGCCGCTTAAACATGTGCACGTTAGCTTTAAGATGAAAAGTACAGCCGCCCACAGCTGTGTTATTTGTTTAACTTAAGCGGCCCCTAACAGACACACATGGTGCCTGACATTATGTATTCTGCTGAAGACATTAAGAAGTGTGGTATTCCAAAATCATTTGAAATTGGAAAATGAACCAGGTCATAGGGCATAACTTCAAGACATGAACATACGGTGACAGCATCTGTGTTTGGGTTCAGGCTGTCTGCTTTGGTTGGAGCTGGGACCTCCGGCAGGGCTGGCACGCGGTGCTTGGGCACGGTCTTATTCAACACATACGCAGCTGGATTGTGCTGATGGATCACCTGCATCTAAAAGAAAAGGGAGAAACGGTATATCTCATGAAAGGTTGCGGTAGCAGGGCAAGAGATAATCAGCATGAAAAGGTTAAAAACGTCTTTCCGAGTAAATTTCACCTCAGCGAAAAACTCACCTCTTTGCACTGGCTTTTAATACTAGTTAAACGTAACATTTTGACATTTGAAAGTGCTTTTTATAAGTTTCTAGTTATTGTGCTTTTTAATTATTGTTGTTTTACTCCTATTGTGTTATTTTTGTATTGTGTTTGTTCCCAGTACAGCACTTTGGTCAACTGAGGTGGTTTTAAATGGACTATATAAATAAAGATTGAGATCAAGCTGTTGATGCCAACCTTATGCATGTTGCTGTGCTGCAGCCCATGGATGGGCGCGGACCCCACCGCCTGGCCCCCACAGCTCTGCTCCTGCTGCTGCAGTCCTGTGGGGTTGGTGCCAGGCTCGCGGTGCCAGTACACACGGATGAAGCGGTTTTGGAGGACCGCCTCGGTGCTGGAGATGGCTCGCCTGGCCTCTTCATTCTTTGTGTACTGGATCAACGCCGCCTCTGGGTCACCACCAAACACAACCTGCATTGAGAGTGGAGCAAGCAGATTAGGAATGCGTTTAGGATGAAGCTTGTAAACAATGTAGCCTCGAACTTTAGCCCTTAGTCGGTTTGCTTGTTTCAAAGCAGCATTTTACCTGGATGTTGACGATGGTTCCGAACTTGCTGAAGTGTTCGTTGAGCTGGGTGATGTTGTTGAGCTCACGTGGAATCTTGCGCACTTCCAACTTGGTGTTCACATAGTGATACCTCTTGGGAAAAGTGTTCTTGTGTTGGATGTTAAAGCTTGGCCTAAAACGAGAAGAACACTGTGATTACATCTGAAGTTTAACACGGTCATGATTTTAAGGAGAAATAAAAGAAAAAAAACAGACGACATTTTGATGATAGGCAGAGAAAGGGAGCAAAGATAGTGGACCTAAGGTTTGAGTTTCTGCCATTATGTTGAAGATCCTACAAGCCATACTTTAAAAAGAGGAACACATGAACCTGGTTGACACTCGAGATGAATTTCAAATGGAGCCGTTGCAGGCCTTTGTGTGATACTGCCTCCAACACCTCTTCTAGTCTAGTCTCGTCACCAGAGATGGGGTCGTTACTAAAAAAAAGTAATATATTACATATTACTTTAAAAAAAAGTAATATATTACACTACTTCGTTACTCTCTACATAAAGTAATTCGTTACTTTACTCGCAGGGCCAGCCCGCCCCTCCCTGCAGGCAGATCACGCAGACTGCTAAAGTTTCAAATGTTCTCTTTAGTTCAGTTTCCATTGTCGCATAAGACTGATCCAGATCCTGAATGTTTTCCTATCTGACCATGGCTGTCCTCTGTCTCCTGCTATCTGTATATTTTGCGCCGTCCATCTCTGCTCACGCTGTTGCGTCAGCCATGTGTTGCACTGGAGCCAGACTGGAGCACACCAAGACTTCAGCCGAGCACGTACGAACTGCGCATGCGTGAGTGGCAATAACTCTCCTTACCAGCAGGCGGCGGTAGTGTGTATTCGTCATTCAAAACAGGCAACAACCGGAAAACAGAGAAGAAGAACAGACTACGCGTGTGATATAAATAAACAACAGCTATGTGCGTTAGCTTCACCTTAGCATGTGTTCTTTGCAGGTGTTTATTGAGGTTTGATTATGACTGATTTTAGAAAGTAACGAAGTAACGCGTGTCGGGGCAATGTTAGTAACTGTAGTGTGATTACTGAATTATAAAAGTAGCGCGTTACACTACTCCGTTACCGACAAAGTAGTAATATTATTACAGTACAGTTACACCCAACTCTGCTCGTCACCTAAGACTAGACTAGCTACATCAGGCCATCTCCTGGCACCTAAACCCAGGACAAATCTTTTGAAATCTTCTGTGTCTTATAGAGCTATAAAGGAATGGAACTCATTGCCAAACTACCTTGCTGAAATAGAGTCCAGAGCCTCTTTCAAGAAGAGATTGAAGGGCCATCTACTAATGACCATGTACCATTGTGAGCCCTAATTTAAATTTGATCTCATGCTTTGTACTGGTGGGTGTCTCTGTGCACTCATCCTTGGCTGAGATTGATATTGAAAGTGGATGAGATTGTTGATGATGTTGGAAATTGTTGATGATATTGGTGATGTTGTTAATGACGTCAGGAATTATGTCTTGAATGTTATTGTATTATTGTTGTATTGTTTTAAGTGTCGGACCCCAGGAAGAGTAGCTTTTGTCAAGAGAAAAAGCTAATGGGGATAAACATAAACACCTCAAGAGATAGGCTACTGGTCTAGGAGTCACCTTGGTTTGAAACAAGGCTCTTACTGCAGGAACAGGAAATGGGGGTAAGGCACAGAATTGTTTGATCAAATTTCACCTGGTCCACTTTTTTTCTTTACATTTATGAGGAAAACCAGATCCTGTTCAGTGAGAGTGTCTATGATCAGGTCCCCCCCTTCCTTTCTTGGTATGTGAGGAAACTTTACTTATTTTGTGTTGTTTCACCCTGATGCAGTACAGTTTACATGGGTTCCAGGCATCTCCCTTTCAAATCTTCTCATCTTATGCCAGGGGAAACTTTTTAAATGTTTCTGTTCTTACTTATCAACCCAAGGTTGCTTAGGCGCTGGTCCCTCTGCTATGCTGGGCCCCATGCTCCTCTTCCTGTTGTCCTGCTCTAAGTTGAAACGGGACACGTTGCTTCCAGGAGTGCTGGCTGCAGTGGCAGGCTCTGTCTGGATCACTATGTTGGCAGCTGGAAGACAATCACACAGACACATCACTGAGAAACAATCATAAACACTAGCTGTCCGTCATTGTGCACAACCTTTCCGTTTGGTTTGGGGAAGAGTGCGAGTACTAAGAAGGCTAACACTTGTTACCTCTGGAGCCTTGTCCTTCGTTGGAGGTGAGGCCGATGAGGTTGGAGCGCTGCGTGTGCACCCGGGGAATGAACTGACTGTACGGGTTACGACCGGCGGCAGTCAGGGCAGGGGATTCTGGGTTATAGCCCTCTGGGTCATAGTTATCTAATGTGTAACAAATGAAAAAACACATTTAAGTTTAGAGGGAATACAAAACACTCTTAACAGCCTTAAAATGTGAAAAATAAACCGCACAATGAGCTTATGCAGTCCTGTATACATAAGTACGTACTACCTGACATTTAGTGACTTATCTAGCACACAACAGTCATGTAATTTTTTTTCAATGTAAACATGTCAGTGACAGCAACCTGCGACTGTACAAAAATACATCTCCGAGTACATTATAAGATACATATATTGTATCAATAAGAAAAAGGAACTAATTCAAAGATTAAAATAAAAGTACGACAATACTGCTAGATACATATATATTATAGGATGATGAAACGGCATAAGAGAATAACTCTTATCTGCAGCAAAAAGGCACCTCACATGACAGTTACGATTTTGACTATCCGAGTCTTTATTTAAATTTAAAAACCTGAGTTTGTAAGTATCTATAAATAGACCGACTCCATTTTGAACTCAGGCTTAGCTTTCTATTCAACCTGATTTATTTATGAGTTGAATTATGGGAAAAGCACTCAACATAACAAATGAGGCATGTTAATTGCTCATAGCTCATTTGTCTTTGGTTAATAAACAGTGCCTCCCTGTGGCCAACAGCTGTTACTGCAGCCTGAAGGAACACGTGCTTCACATTCTGCATTCACATAGTCATAACCCAATTTATAATGACAGGAAACTGAATACTAGCTTAGTCTTTAACTTTAGGAATGGTATTGTAATTAAACATGAAAGCAGGACAAAAAAGAATGTCATTTCCAAATCTGAATAGGAAAAGCATCGCTGCTTACATTCAGACTGGACATATTGGGGACGAAGAGACACAGATGAAGACGAGGAGGGAGGAGGTGGAGGAGGAGGAGGAAGAGTAGGCGGCAGCCCCACACCGGGCGGTCCGATGGGAGGGGAAGCAGTGATTGCCGTTGGGTGGTTGGGGGTTTCAATCCCACTAGTTGCTATCAGTGGGGGTCCTGAGGGAGACACAAGCCCAAGCTATTGTCTCAGGTTTATGAGGACAGTGAGTCTTTGGTTTGTGCCACTAACACTTTTTACATGCCCCACCAGTTGCTTTATAAAGACAGTATGATGTTGGCAGAAACTGATAACATCTGTCAAATGTAATGCTTCAACAATGTGATCAAATATATTTTTGGATCTGATCTATAGCAAAAAATAATAGCAAATTAGATCCAAAATTTAAACTAATAGCTAATTTTCAAGAACCATTATAATTAAGGCTGGAATGGGCCCAATAGACAGGATGGTGTGTAAGAGCAGCCTTATGAAAGCTTTTTCCTAGGGCTGCTTCTACATCCAAGAAAGAAGTCAAATTTGGTCACAAAAACAACCAAGTTTTGTTTTGTTATGTCAGATGCTACCTGATTCAGCTATACACGGTCAGGTATACAATGCAGTACGTAAAGTAAAGAGATAACCAATCAGTCCAAGTTAGCGAATTACCAGCAAATGAGGAAAATGTGTCTAGCGGCGACTTATGGAATAACTAGCTGCAGTGGTTTGTACTAACCAAAAGTCACCAGTTGCCGTCACAATACTTTTTGTGTTTTATAGTGGTTGACATTTCTGCTCGCTGTGGCGGTGCTACTTACCGGTCATGGGGAAGACCCCCGGTGGTGGCGGCTGGCCGTAAAGTGGCATCGCAGGCATCCTGAGGGGAGGGGGTGGCTCGGTCATCGGAGGCATGGGCAGGCCACCGGGAGGGGGCATAACAGGCGGGGGAGGGAACGGAATAATGTTCGGTAGATTCACATCATCAACGATGAGAGGGTCGTTGCCGTGGTCGAATAAACAAAGGTCACCACGGACACAAAATCCCTTTTCTGTGACAGAGAGGGAGACAAAGATCAAATGTTATCCTTTTTATATTAAATAGTTATGTATTTCTGAAGTTTAGGAAAGCATAAACAACTATCATCTAGGCAAAACCTAAAATCTCCTTATTACTTTCTCCTTAGATGCCATTAAATACCTATTTGTACCCTTATCTATCCAATAGGGTTGGGGCCCTGAAAGTCCAATTAATTTACAAATAAATGACGACTGGAATGAAAGAAGCAATAGGACTAAATAAACAAGATGAAAGTTTCTCCAAGTTAAAAGCAGCTAGGACATGATCACAGTGCATGTATTTACCCCACAGTCTCATTAAGAAACTGGGTCCCTAATGGCTGTGTTTAAGCAATGTGACAGATAGCAGTGAGCTTCAGGGACAGTGGGTAAGTTTAAACCCTATGCATGTCTCTGGGGAGGGGGGGTGGGTCTGCTGCCTTTCACTGGGGAGAACAGAGAGGAGTGCTAAACAGTGGTCATTAGTGATGAGACTAAACAAGGCAATAATAACCCTCATGGGAAGATAATGGTAGAGTTTACACAGGAAACCTCACAATGACCTCGTCCTTTTCTGGAAAACAATTGTAAAAATCAATAGGCTCTTATCTTTTGATAGAAAGAAGAAATGAAAAGACAAGGAGAAAAAATTAGAATGTTCCTACCGTCGTAATCCCTGCAGCGCTGTTTGAGCGAAACATTCTTGTTGCAGAACGGCTTGCCGACACCATCTTGCCTCTGGGCGCTGTAGTAGCCCGACCAGCTGTCTGTGGTGCTATCGGGCAGGTGGGCCGCTGTAACCACGGAAACACCGCCAGCTCCCGGGACTCCTGCGGACGATGTTGAAGGAAAGGGGTGCTGGGGTGTGGGCAGGGGCAGCGGCAGCAGAGGAGACTGGTGCTGCTGCTGGGAGACGGACGTGTTGGAAGAGTTGTAGCAGTCTGTATCCTTCCTTTCCAACTCAAACTTGGACTTGTAGTCTGGCAAAGACAAGCAGGAAGAGGTATTTAAACACAACATATATAAAGTATTACAGTAGAGCAGTGGACAAAACCCTGTAAACTTAAAAACAGCTACTTCTCCCACTATTTAAAACACAGATGTAAATTACCGTAACCCTGCAGGTGATAAGGCCAATTCCAGGCCATGTTATTGAATCCCCACTGATGTGACTGCAAAGCTGTCCACATAATTTCTTATTGATAAAAACTCCCAGCAACACTGACCAACAGAAAACAATACAAATAGCTAGATCCAGTCTCCAGCAGCACTTCTGCATCAGTGAGGACAGTTCGACTGTGCCGACAGAAGCTTCAGGAGCTTCTGCACTCCTGGGTCTGGTCCCTTGGGCTGTTGTTATTGGTTGTTGTGGACGTTTTCTCACCTCTGCCTCCTCTGTGCTCTCTGTCTCTGCTCTTTCCTCGGCTGCCACTCGTGCTCCTGCTCCGGCTCCTGCTCCGGCTGTAGCTCCTCCCCCGGGGGCTGCCCCTGCGCCGCTCGTGACGCTCCCGCTCGCGGTGCGAGTCGCTGAGGCTTTTCCCGTGCCGATCGAAGTCGCGCCGCTTTCGCTCATCTCGCCTTCTGTCGTCGCGGGCCCTGTGTGGTTGATAAGTTAGAGGAAAAATTAAATATTCATCTTAAACCAGCTAAGGCAAATGTAGGTCTGAAAAACTAGTTACACATATTTTTTAATTGGTTCTAGTGGCCTTTATTTTACAGTACTGAAGAGAGAACCGGGCTTTTTTTAGACAAGTTGTTTTTAGAACGTTTTTCAAATATACAGGAAGTGTGAAGTACAATTAACTTCACACAGCGATAGTACAGGAATAGGAATCGTAAGTGATAAGTTAGAACATTTCTGTCATAAAAACACTGATTAAATGCTTTCAGGGTTCTTACACCTTTTCCAAAGTAAAATTCAAGCATTTTCAAGCATCGTATAGCTGTTGTAAATTACATATTTATATACACATACTCAAATGATTATTTCCCTACCTCACATTAAATCAGATGTTCTTTATGCTATAAACAACCAAATGTGTGTTTCGTAATAGCATTCTAAATGAGGATGAACAATTAAAGAAAAGAAAACTAAGTTTAATATTTCAAAATGAGTGACCCATCTGTAAGTAGACTGGGCCTCCCATATAACCTGGCTGAGCCAAATAACTTTTCGATACATTATTGATTACTATTTTGTTGGCAGTAAACATAAGTCGGAGGTAAATGGTGTACTTTTACTTCACTACATGTATTTAATACCTTTAGTTACTTCACAGATGTGGATGAATGAAATATAACCAAGTGTTAAATCAGACTTTAGTTCCACCTGGAGTAAATCCACAAGCTACCCTGCAGTATATAAAGTCATTCAAACTAGCTGCACCTTTACCAGCTTTGAGAACACTTTCATGATCAATCATTATAAAACATATCATATATATTATTCTGAAATGGACCAATCTGCACAATGACTACTTTTACTGTCGCTACTTTCACTATATTTTGATGATAATACTTTTCTACTTTCACTTGAGGAACATTTTGAATGCAGGACTTTTACTGTAACAGAGTATTCCTACACTCTGGTACTTCTACTTTTACTCAAGTACAAGATCTGAGTACTTCTACTTTTACTCAAGTACAAGATCTGAGTACTTCTACTTTCACTACAAGATCTGAGTACTTCTACTTTCACTACAAGATCTGAGTACTTCTACTTTTACTCAAGTACAATATCTGAGTACTTATTCCACCTCTGGTAGCGTATTAGCCTAAATTGTAGCCACAAAATCACACAGAGCTGCATAAAAATAGACTCACAAAGGTAACTAATATTTACAAATGTGTACAATGATTTGTAGGTAATGTTGACTACTCAAGACACCTGACTTATACATCTTCAAAGGAAGACTGTGTTCATTCTACAATTACATGGGATTAAAGCAAAATGTAGTTTTACTTGTGTAATACTTCAAGATTTTATATAAAAGCCTGTCTCGAAAAGTATCAACCATAGCGACGAGGTCAAATCCTCTGTATAATTTATAACAACATACTAACAAGCTAAGGTCTAATTACGCAACCAAGTCTCGCGGCATTTCCTGTTATAGTCACGAAATAAATGTAATCTATTGATTCGTGTTCGTTTTCAAATAAACAAAGTATTGGCTTTCAGAATATTAAACTTGTTTCGGAAAATTCAGATGATAAATATAACTTTGAAGCTTTTAACGGCATAATTACAAGCGGAGAACGGACTAATGTAACATCACAGCAAGCATAACAACAGCCAGTGTTTATTGCGCAAAAACACACACACACACACACACACACACACACACACACACACACACACACACACACACACACACACACACACACACACACACACACACACACACACACACACACACACACACACACACACACACACACACACACACACACACACACACACACACACACACACACACACACACACACACACACACACACACACACACACACACACACACACACACACACACACACACACACACACACACACACACACACACACACACACACACACACACACACACACACACACACACACACACACACACACACACACACACACACACACACACACACACACACACACGAAAATGTGTCTTCGGGTCAATGTGACTGATTTCGATAGAGCAAGTCACATTTGGTTTAGGCACGAAACATACAAGTAGAAATACATTGCTTTTAAAATCGCTCTGTGTCGAATCAATAGATTATATTTCGTGACTATAACACGAAATGCCGTGAGAGCTTCATCCTCTGAACACCACACGATGGCGACTGTAACGCACATAATATAGCTACGCTCCTCTGAAATGATTGTCCCCTGCCATTATTATTATCCCTCATGGAGTTTGCTATTCAGCTCGCTAACGTTAGCTTAAACAAACGTAACATGCAACTTTAGCCTAATCTAAAATGCTCTACTACGGCGTACCTTTCATGTGGCTCGTCAGCGCACTCTCGCATCGTTATTTTTGCAAACTTTGCAGGAGGCTACTCGTGGGCTTGACCCTCGTCTTAGCCATGGCTTGTATTTGTCTTCTGCTAGCCAACGCTCGTTGAAACTGCAACCTCCTGGCACACATCTCTCACTCATCAGAATGCCCAGGTCACACGTAACACAAACACTTGCAGGTCGCGCGCATATCGCGGGAAGGCTGCAGCGGAGCTGTTTTATGTAAAAGCGAAGCAATTAAGCGTGCTCCGTCTTCTTTATTTTTATTTTAATCTAAAAAGCGAAGTAAAGCATTTACAATTTAAGCACTTTATCCCAAATTCAAGCACTTTTCAAACCTTGAAAACACCTCGTACAATTTCAAGCATTTTCAAGGATTTCCAGCACCTGTACGAACCCTGTGCTTTAGAATACAAATAATGCATTATCAAAGCTCATTGAACACTTAATCTGTTGTTCTGAATGTATGACAGGTTATTTTGACTAGCTGTGTTACACACACGGGACAGGCTACTGGACACCAGGGCCTCATCAAGCTAAGAGCAGGACTCATGGGATATGAAACTAGCTGTCACCCTGCAACCATAAGTTCCCTACACAACTACACACCATGGTATTGGTAGTGTCAGCATGAGACTAGGACTGCATGTGTGACGTGTCAGAATAGTATCTGGAGAACTTTATGCTTTTTCATTCAGCTGACATGAAACACACCCTGAAGCCACAGCCATACCTGGACTCGTTGTTTCTCAGAGGACTTCTCCTCCGCCTATTTTCTCGGTCCTCCTCCGGAGTTTCAGCCTTTTGGGAAACAAAACAGTTCGTTTTTTTAAATCTACATTTTATGTTTTAAAACCCAGAATGAGATTTGGGAATACAAATATAGTTCCGAGTCTGGTGAGAATGGATTCAAAGCCCCATTTAGAAACATCGTAAACTATATATTGTTTTTGTCTGGTTATCATCTACAAAAGCATTTTTGTAAAAAAAAAAGTTTGTAACAGGGCTCTTTACATTAATTTCAGTAATTTTCTTATAAACTCACAAACTTTTCTTACCTCCACAACATCAGTTTTGACTGCAGGTGGTTTGACCTCTTCTTTAGGAACTTCCTTGGCAACAGGGTTTCCCAGGTAGTTCTTTGTTGTCAGACATTCAAAAAGTTTATCGACAAATCCTGTCGTCTCTGCAAAGACAAGATGAATCATGGCATTAGATGTCTAGTGAATACTAAATAAATAACAGCACAGAAACCGAAAAGAGATTAAATCATTTCAAACATTCAAGAAATAAAGCACCACGCAAGCTAAACAGCGATGTTTCATGTAATAAAGGTTATTCCCAGAGTCATCCGAGGGGGAATAAAACACATTCAAATGACGTAAGACAACCTCTTATTGCTATATTGGGGATCCACAAGTAGAGGATGAGGAAAATGTATATGTGCAGTGTGCGAAAAAGTACACGTCCCACCGTCTGGGACGTTTTATTTACAATATCGGACAAGTAGATCTTTCAATTGACTTGTCCGGCGGACAAGTGATGTTTTTCGCCCTGATTTATTGACAAATTATTGATAAATTCAGTTTACAAAAGGCAGAACTCATTCGCAAATTGTACGTGTCCGCCATTGTTCGTTTAGAAATGTTAGTTTTGGTTCTGCTTGTCGATTCATAAGGAAATGTATCTCGCCGCTTTCTGTACAGTTAGACGGGGGCGGGGCGGGAAATGTAGCACAGTGGCAGGGTTGGGAAGCAAAACTCGGTTCCGAGTAGGAACAACTAACCATTGTCCGGTACCGGGATGAATAAGAGTTGTGAGGACAGGAGGCGAGGCCGAGCCCCGCGGACTGCACAGCTCTCTCTCTCTCTCTCTCTCTCTATGCTCCGTATCAGCTGATCGCTGCATGGTGCAGCTCAGCGTCTCTCTCTCTCTCTCTTTCTACACACAGCGGATCCGCTGCCCGTTTAACAGCCTCATCTTTGTCAAACTTTCTTATGTTCTTTCTCTAACACGTAATGAAGGTTATTAAGCGTTTTAGCTCCTGTGTTGTTAATATTGACCACCATTTCCTTTATGAAGTGAAGCAGCCTCCCTGTCTGTGTCCTCGCGCTGTCCTCACATCCCCGGACCCCCAGACTCGGAGGAGCATAGGGATGTCAGTATTGTTTATGAAGCAGGGTATAGAAAGTACATTATTGAAATGAAAATACTATACTATATTTATTTACTTTTACAAACAGTGAGCAGCTGCAGCATGTGTATTGCAGGACATGTGTAAGCGTGCAAGCGTCTTTAAGTTGTAGAAAAGCGCTAGGCATATAGGCTATAAATATAATGTATTATTATTATTAGGTTATGTCCTATGTGTTGGACATGTGTGGTTGGACTCTGTCTCACAGGCAGGTTGCAGTGTAACATCAGAGGAGACTGGGCCAATTGTACATTCTCAAACTGCACCACTTAGAACTAACTAATTATTTTTATATAATTGTATTCAATAACCGTAAGAGATTCAACTGTATGAAGTGATTTGTAAATAGGAATACAGATTTGACTTAATGTTTTCATAAATATATTTTTCTCCCAGTTTGTCATGGGACTTATTTTTACCCTCTCAAAGAACCGGAATCGAGAACCGAAAATAACCGGAATCGAAAAGCAGAACCGGAATCGTTAAAATCCAAACGATACCCAACCCTATGTGTGATGCAGTAAAATCTTACCGCTCACTTGTCGTAAAAACCGTGGGAAAATGTAAAATACGATGGCGAAGAAGAAGATTCCAGTGGCCTCAATTTTTGTCCATTCTGGACAAGTGAAACATGTATTCGGACAAGTAAATTGCCAAACTCACTTGTCCATGGACAAGTACTCTCTAAAAACCTTTTCTCACACTGATGTGACTGTAGAATAACTTAAATAAAATAAAGTTAGCTTGTTAGCTGAATGATGTAAATCTCTGCTGGACAACCTGAGCTAGAAACAATAGAAAAACTGTTTGATGCGTTCACTCATATCAGCAGTAGTTTTGCATTGCACTCCTACCTTTTTGTAGGAAGACATCAAGCTGATCAGCACAAAGTGCTTTCAGCTCTTTCTCCGGTTTGTCCTTTTTCACAAGAGCCACCACATAGTTGGCTAATGCAGAGGGGTCAGCATCACATCTGTAGATTAAAATAGATACATGTTTAATGTCTGCTATCAGCTACCTTGATTTACCAATACAAAAGAAAAGAAACATACCAAAAAGGTTATAAAGGGAAGACAAGTAGAAGACAAAACCGAGACAGTGAACTAAATATGGTTTATAATTAAACCAACTGCAACAAATTGTATATCATTGGCAACATAAGACTAATAATAGTAGGTACCAAGTGAGACTTTAAAAATACCTGCAGAGCAAAACATTGCTACAAAAACTTTAGAAAATACCAACCAAACGTTTAAACCAAATGACGCACCATATCATCTAAATGGTATATATTTTACAAAATCTTTAAATGCTAAAAACCATGCTTAAAATGCTAGTCCAGTTTCTGAATTAATATCACAAAGTCACTCACAACTCAAAGCTAATGTATAACTAAAAGACATAACTAGATGGGTTATGTATTAGTACACAAATAACATCCTAAAACTACCATCACTTCTATTTGACCTCAGAGAACCATAAAGGGTCATAATGTTAATAATGTGTCTAAAAATAAGCTAATGTCAGTGAGAATGACTTGTGTTAAGTTGATACAGTGTTTTAAGAGCATGCCTTAATATATGAGTGAGGAGGTGACTCATACTGCTTCACCTAACCAGTGCATGTGTGCATAACACCATCGAATCCTCCTCTTTTACACATGTAAATCATTACATTTATTTATGTGCCTCCTTTTATAACAACTATGTCCTGTTATTATTCCAATGTAGTTTACACATTTACATTTGAAAGAGGCAGACATAGTAACTATGCGTAACTATGGAAACTCAAGAGAGCAAACAATTCTTTATCTTTAAAACATATATATAACTTATAATGCTGGATATATTTAAATAGATTCAACACATGGTTTAATAATAATTTACAATAGCAACCTTAGCAGCATACAAGTTCATATATGTTGCAGCTTACTAACTTGCTACATAGCTGTGATTAAGTTACATTTTTGTGGGCTAACATCGTGCCTTATTAATAAAAAATAAAAGTGCAACACACGCTGTACATTCATACATGATTTCCTAAGCCTAAGCCTTGAATATAGACTCTCAATTAGCTGTGAAAAGCCAGCTAGCGGCAACGGGGTTGCTAACTCGTGCAAGAAATTGCCATCATATTCGTCCCAGTGATGCCAGGCAAAACCAGCTGCTAGCTAGCTAACGTAGCTATGTAGCTTGCGAGCTAAATGTCATTTCAATTCAACACTCACATTGGCTCCAGGAGTTTTGCCAGCCACGACTTCAATGCTTCCACATTCTCTATGATCATCGTGAGAAAGACTATAATGCTGTTTATAAAATGAAAGTGCGTTTCAATAACCCTGCTTTCATCGTCTATACATTTAAAAGCTTTAAGGCCTTCTTCTGTCTCTCTTCACAAGCAGGTCGGGGAAAAGTGTTTTACGGCATGGCAACACAAGAGGAGTTGTCGTAACGCAGGCCGGATGACGGACGGGTATAATAATTCCGTGTCCAAATTAAACTGCTATAGGTAAATAGGTAGCAGTGGCCCTACCGTATGTGTATACAAATATACAAAATTAATCGAATAATTTATACATGAAAATATATGCATAGTTCACTAGATATCTAACGACACGACTACTGAAACTTCTTCGAACTTCATTTCCCAGAAAACCATGCGAGAAGCCTGTGTGTCATCAGCCAGGCACCGGTGGCGTGGGTTTCCCTTGTCAAACTACACACTCTCTTATTTCTTCTGTTTAAACAATAGAGTTATCAGTTGCTCTCAATTTGATTCAAAATGACGGTATGTTTAATGTTCAATTCATTTCAATATCAGGAATGTTTCCTGTGGTTTATAGGCAATGGTTACGCTTTGTCTCAATAACTTACCGTAGCTGTTAGCTAAGTTAGCTAACATAAGCTAGTTGACGAGCCAACTGCAGAAATAGACTTGAGAGAAATCTGACACAGCTGGACCAGAGATAACAGCTGTTTTCTTGTTAAACACTTCTCGAACAGACTTTCTATTATTATTATTATTATTATTATTATTTTCAATTATTATCTATTATGTTATATTGTCAGGTAAGTAATAGTTTTACTGCTCTGCCTTTTCGCTAATGAACTATCAATTGTGTTCGTTTCCAGGAGCGAAAAGGAAGAGCAAAGTTGGACTTCTTGAGAAAGATTGAGATAGAGATCCAGGAGAAATGGGAGAGGGAGAAGGCATTTGAGAATGATGCACCGACAACAATTGGGGAAAGCACAAAGTGAGTATCTGTTGTTATGAGGAGGTACCATATGACTAATTCCCTACTATACTTCACATTATACTTGATCAGCAATAGCTCAATATGCAATTGTTATACTCTCTGTTAATAAAGCAATTCACATAGATTACCATACCCAGGAATGTCAGAGCAGTTTTTGCTGGTTACTTCCTTCAACTGATCTCTTCCTGATACAATATGAACACCTATTGTTCTTAAATGTGTTTGGAAGTAGTTATGACATGTTTGTTGTTGCTGTTGGAAAAACAAGCCATGCAAGTATTGATGAAGCTCTTCTGTGGAACAGTTAACGTATCAAGGATGAGCCTTCATTGCTCCGCTTTATTCCCCAGTTCATGGCAATTTGTACATAACACCCTTTTTTTCATTTATTACAGCAAAACCAAGTACTTTGTCACCTTCCCCTACCCCTACATGAATGGCAGATTGCACCTTGGACACACGTTCAGCTTGTCAAAGTGTGAGGTAAGTTTGTATACAATGACAGACGAAGATAAACACTAAGAAATGTACTTCTTGAGTTGGCATCCATGAAAGATACTTGATATGCATACAGTATGTTCAACTTATGATCACTAGTCTCTCACTCATTGATGCTCTACTTTGTTCTCTTAGTTTGCTGTTGGATACCAGTCCATGAAAGGGAAGAAATGCCTCTTCCCATTCGGGCTGCACTGCACAGGAATGCCAATCAAAGTTAGTGGCTTTTTTCCTGTCTAATAAATAAGTCCTGTGTGTGTGGCATTGACCTGCAGTTATGGAATGTTTTCATTTTTAGCATTGCCTACCATATACTGTACATCCCACCTTTCATAAGTTGTTGCCAAATACACTCTTCTGTCTGTACTTCCCTTCATAATTGTAGAAAACTAAATGACATGGTCTTCAGTACTAGTACCAGTTCGGCTTTTTAGGTTTTTCCACTTTATTAATTTATCAATTCATACCTGCCTTTAACCCCCTCACACAGACACTAACGTTTCCTTTCTCCCGGTATTCACACATCTATATTGTATCCACCAGGCCTGTGCAGACAAGCTGAAGAGAGAGATGGAGGTGTATGGAAACCCTCCACAGTTTCCAGACGAGGAGGAAGAGGAGATGGTGAAGCCAGAGGTGTCCGATGAATTCATCATCAAGGACAAATCAAAGGGCAAGAAGGTCAGGATCGGATGCAGATTGATGACAGTTTTCACATATGAAGGAACACATACAGTGTTTTAGTAAATGACAACCATAACTCTTTTTCATTATTATAATGTTTTATTCCTCTTTTAGAGTAAAGCAGTGGCCAAAACCGGAACTGCCACTTTCCAATGGGACATCATGAGGTCTTTGGGCCTGAGTGACCAGGAGATTATCAAGTTTGCCCATGCCGAACACTGGCTGGAGTACTTCCCTCCTTTGGCTATCAAAGATCTCAAACAGATGGGAGTCAAGGTGACTAATTGTAATAACGTAACTCTAGCTAACAACTGTGTAATGCAATAAAATACGACAAGCACATCTGCTTTCATTTGACTTTTTTTTACTTTAAAGCCTTCTTGCAAAGTCATATGGTTAAATAATCTGTTTGTATGTGTTAAGAGGTAAACACTGGAGTGACATGTCTGTAGTCTGATTTTTGTTTGAGAATTCACCAAAAGATATATATGCCATGGGGATGTTTAAATCGGGTTATTTATTCAACTGTGCTTAAATCTCTGTTTCATGTTATCACTTCACAGGTGGACTGGAGGCGTTCATTCATCACTACCGATGTGAACCCCTTTTACGACTCCTTCGTCAGGTGGCAGTTCACCACACTCAAGGAGAGAAAAAAGATCAAATTTGGCAAAAGGTGAGATTGTTAAGAGTGTTGTTCCTCAAACTTTTTCAGACCAAGGACCATTCACCACATAGAGAGACAAAAGTGCATTTTGCATGATAGGTCCCCTTTAAGCTGAGTGTCCAAATAGTTTTATTTCTGATCACCAGCATTTTTTGAAGAGCTCCTCCTTTTTGTGCAGCTCTTACAAGCAGTCTTTTTTGAAAACCTCTGAACAGCTCTGCGTCTCTATCTCCCTATTCTGCTCCAATCCATGTTTATTGTCTTTACAATTTGGATATTTTTTTAAAGAAATATTTTACCAAATCTACTCCTGAGAAAGTCTGGTTCAGTGTTGTGTCTGTAACTGTGTTACTTGTGTGTAGCACTTTCCTTTCAGTAATATAAAGACAAGTAAGGAAGTGCCATGTAAAATGATAATGTCTCACACTTTATCTTTTTTGCTATATAAGTTGGACTCTCTTGCCTGAAACAATGTCATATACCAAAGTCATATCTTTCCATGGGGTAGAAGCATGTTTCATATTTAAAGTGAAGACATCAGCTAATTTTAAAGTTTGGATTTAGGCTCAGGCAGTCTCGTTGTTTTTGGCATTCTGTGTTTTTATTGTTGTTGTAATATATAATGTGACTTTCCTCGACTCCTCTGCAGGTATACCGTTTACTCCCCGAAGGATGGACAGCCCTGCATGGACCATGACAGGCAGACCGGAGAGGTAAACCTTCCTGGATATGTGGAATAATGTATTGGTTGTGACAAACAATAACACAGGAAACATTACAAAGAAATGGTTTCTCAAAAAGAAATACATTTTTAAATGATTCTTGTTTTGATGCCAAGTCACATACCTCACATCAAAAACATAGAGTTGGTTTGATTTACCATTTGTTACAATTGAGCAGTTTCATAGTGATGTAAAACAAATTCCACATAGTCTATTTAAAAAAAAAAAAATCTGTTTTATAATGTCAGCACCAAAAGTAAAAACAAACAAATCCTTTAAAAGGGTCTCTTGATTTGAACTGACATTATCTGAGAGCTGTCATTTGTTTTTCCCCCCAAGTAACATTTGTCTTCGCCTGCAGGGAGTTGGACCTCAAGAGTACACTCTCATCAAGATGAAAATAGTAGAACCATACACGGCAAAGTTCAAGGCCAAAGTCTTCTATAGCAGGTAAAGAAATACATACACTGAACACACCAACATTTTGTAAAGGATGGTCACTACACCACAGATAGTTTTGCATATACACTTAAGTGTATTTCTCATCTTGATAAACACTGTACTACTAACTTTTAAATTGAGACACAACTAAAGGGCTCAAGCCGTCTTTCTCACAGCGCCATGAAAGGCAAAAACATCTTTCTGGTGGCCGCCACTCTGAGACCAGAGACCATGTTCGGTCAGACCAACTGCTGGGTGAGGCCCGACATGAAGTACGTCGCCTTCGAGACAACCAACGGAGACATCTTCATCGGCACCAGTAGATCTGCCAGGAACATGTCCTACCAGGGCTTCACCAAAGAGAATGGAGTGGTGCCAGTGGCCATGGAAATCCTGGGACAGGTACGAACGTTGTCTGTGTTTTTCTTCAGCTAAAGATACAGTCAGTTCTATTTCATATCAGGGATTGAACCCATCAAGTCTTGGAGGTCAATTAGAAGTGTAAAGACAGTTTGATTATCAAGGTTTCTTAGCTATGGTGCAATCAACAGGATCAAGTAGGTGCCTATGTGACTAAAGAGCAGATCAAATCAGGTTCTGCATCGTTTTGTTTCTTTCTAGGATGTCCTTGGCTGTGCCCTGAGCGCTCCTCTGACCTCCTATAAGATCATCTACGCTCTGCCAATGCTCACCATCAAGGAGGACAAAGGTATGAGTCAAACACTTTGAAAAAGTCGCAGTGATACATGCAGACATTTCTCACATTGGTTTAAGCGTCATCGTTTTCAAAAGGTTTCTTTCTGTGGATGTCTTTTTATCCGTGTGTTTCAAATAAAGATAAATGATGTGGCCCTTATGCATCAGGTATTACTTCCTGCGATGAGCTTTATCCCTTTTCCTCCTTCCTCTTGTGGAAGTTTGTGCAGAAATACTGGGAATCCTCTAAACAGCAGGCCAAGGTCACCCTATCATCTACAAAGTGATGTACTGTGATGTCGATGAATAGAAATAATGGCTGTTTATTTTTGCCTGAGGCAGATCATTTGTTAATGTAGAAAATGTTGTAATTGCTCCCAGTGCCTTTTGTTCTTTTAGAAGTCTGTCCTATCTATTTTCTGGCCTGTTGCTCGAGGGGAGTAGTTCATCAGCGTGTTCCTGTGTGTCCTGTTGAGGATTTCTTTCTCAACAGCCTTAATTAGAAAGTCAAATGTCAGAATTTCAATAAAAACAAATCTCTTGTGTCGAGTGTGTCATCGCGGTTTTGAAGCGTTGTGGAGAGCATTGAGAGAGGGGGAATCAAACCCGACCTGTGACATTTATCAGTTTCCAGATCACGCATATTTGTGCTCGCCCTTTTCACAGTTAGTTAGTTACTCCAGTATGATAGCATGGAAACAATAGCATTGAATGTATATAATGCACATTTCAATGAGAAACACATGATATGTGTGTGCATGAATACATTTCATGTGTTGACCTTTTGGCTGCTCTGTGTTTTCCTCAGGTACGGGGATAGTTACCAGTGTGCCTTCTGATGCTCCTGATGACATCGCTGCTCTCAGAGACCTCAAGAAAAAACAGGTAAAGGTTACAGATAGTTAACATGAATGCTGCTATTCAGGAAGCCTTTTCTCCTCAAATAAAGTCTTCCGGGAAATAAAGGAAATCTCTGAAACTTAAAGTGTAGTTTTGAAATTAAGTTTTAGAAATATTTTTCTGCCTTTTTTATTGGGCTTTTAAATAAATCGTCTGTGTTATTTGCTTGAGTGCAGGTTTACTAAACCCACAGTTGTTAAGAGAGAAATTTGATTAGTGACACATCTGTTGTCACTGACTTTTGCATTTTTATAATGTGTCTCTTAATGTTTAATTTCCAACAGGCTCTACGGGAGAAGTATGGAATTGAGGACAAGATGGTGTTGCCTTTTGAGCCGGTAAGCTGACCCGCTAGTCTGTTTGAATCGAGTCAGAATTGAACACACCAATTTAAGTAAAAGTTAAATTCAGTCCAAGTTTCAGAATGGAGTCTTAATGTGTGTCTGTGCAAATGTTAGGTCCCCATCATTGATATCCCAGGCTATGGGAACCTCTCCGCTCCTCTGGTGTGTGATGAGCTGAAGATCCAGAGCCAGAATGACAAGGAGAAGCTGGCTGAGGCCAAAGAGAAAGTCTACCTGAAGGGATTCTACGAAGGGGTGAGTCGGTTCGGTTTCTAATAAATGAAAAAACAAGTGCACAGGTCAGCAAAACGCAACCCCTTAGTGGATTAAAGTTTAGTTTTGAAGCTTGTTCGATTTATCTCCGAGACACAAGCCAATTGAGTTACACCTTAAGGCTAGACTAAATTATGAATGCACTGGCTATTGCTCTGTGTGGTTTGATTCTGTCTACTATTGGAAAAATCGGTTCGTAACGGAAAGCTGGATGTGTACAACATGACTCGCTTACAGAGACGAGGAATAGCATTCACATTTTTTTTAAGCTTTTTATTTCCCCCCGTCACAACATTATGACATGAGTCTTGTAAAATTGTTCACATTCAGCTCCCTTCACTGTCAACTGATTGCACTTTGAAAAGAAATAAGAATTCAAATGAAAGCACTGCATGGAGCCACTCCATAGCACATCTAGCAGAACACATTTCATATTATGTGTAAAGTGAATATGTGTCATCGCACTGAGCAGTTTAGGATTGTTTGTGACTGTCGAATGCACTGCAGGAGACGTGACCTACTTATTGTTGTCAGAATTGTGAAAGAATTCAGTGTGAATGAAACGTTTTGATGAATGACTTCCTGTCTCAGATCATGCTGGTTGATGGCTACAAGGGGCAGAAGGTCCAGGATGTCAAAAAACCCATTCAGAAGATGATGGTTGAGAGGGTAAGACATTATTTGATTCTAATACATAAAGGACAAGTTAAAAATAAAGTATATCCAAAGTAGATGTGGTACAAGAACTTCAAACTATTTCTGTTTGGTGTTCTCTTTGTCCGTGAACTGCTACAGACTATGTTAGAGTTCACTATATGCCATGTGTGATAGATGTTTCATCTATATTAGCCAGTAATGATGTTGGCTCTCTATCAATGTATCACAGGGTGAGGCCATGATCTACATGGAGCCGGAAAAACAGGTCATGTCGCGTTCAGCTGATGTGTGCGTGGTGGCTCACTGCGACCAGTGGTGAGTGGATTCTGCTCACTAAATATTATACTATAAATCTAGTGTGTGTTTGATTTGTAACAATAAGGACTTTGGACATAAATGACAGTGTTATAGAACCCAGGGAATATAAATGGATATAAAGATTGTTTTTCTTGTGAGGTTGAATGGATTCATTCTGGAAGACAAACTTGTAATAACTTATGTGCATGCTAATGTTATATGTGTGTCTCAGGTATTTGGACTATGGGGATGCAGAGTGGAAGCAGCAGGCAAATGAAGCCCTCAAGTCTCTGGAGACGTAAGACACATCTAGCTTTCTGCAGTGCTTTCCTGTTCTCTCGTCTAAATTATCTAGTAGAATTGTTTGAGATATTATTGACTATGACCTTAAGCTGGAAACAAATGTTATCATGCCAAAGTTTGCATCATCATCTTCCTCTGATTTAATGATCTGTTTTTTGCACAAATATTTACAGATTTTGTGATGAGACCAGGAGAAACTTTGAGGCGACGCTGGCCTGGCTGCAGGAGCACGCCTGCTCTCGTACCTACGGACTTGGTGTGTGTGTGTGTGTGTGTGTGTGTGTGTGTGTGTGTGTGTGTGTGTGTGTGTGTGTGTGTGTGTGTGTGTGTGTGTGTGTGTGTGTGTGTGTGTGTGTGTGTGTGTGTGTGTGTGTGTGTGTGTGTGTGTGTGTGTGTGTGTGTGTGTGTGTGTGTGTGTGTGTGTGTGTGTGTGTGTGTGTGTGTGTGTGTGTGTGTGTGTGTGTGTGTGTGTGTGTGTGTGTGTGTGTGTGTTTTGTTTCAGGTCTGCAGTAACTGTTAATATAGGAGACTTATAGAACTCTATGAATGCTAATATTGCTTAGTCTTGTTTTGAGATTTAAAGACACTCCGCCAGAGATGAACAACATTTAAAGATGTTTTCTCATTTACGACTGACATTTGTGGTCTATAGATGGAGACAGAGGACTGATGATAACGCACCTAGCAACAGCCTCCCTCTCTGTTCAGACAGGAATAAATGCAGGTTTAAATGATTAAGAGCCATCTGGCATACGGTACATGCCAGCGTAGCACAGTCTAGGCCTGTGGTTGACTTTTACTTTACAAATCTCCACTAATAATTTAAGAATATGAAGCACAACGTTTCACCAACAAGAATACCTGACCAAGGTGGTGGTTGTGGAGACTTTGTTCACCTCTTTGTGGAAGCATAATATACTTTAGGTTTTTTGCTGTTGTCCTCAACAAAGATAATTGAAACACTTTAAGCTCAAAAGTGAGGATGTAAATGAAGTCGGTTTTCAAGTAGGAAATCACAGAAAAAGCATAGGTAGATTAAGTTTTCATGAAAATAAACCCATGAGCCATAGTCACACCGTATCCCAGTCACAGTTTATAAACTGTGTAAATCGACTCTTGATGCCTACCAATATCTGTTTATTAATGTGTGTTAATACTATGAATTATGTTATACATTTCTGAAATCATATTCAAATTAATGAAAAATGTCAAAAGTAAACAAATGAACATGTTATAATTAATGATCTTGATTTAGTAGTTACTGTTTGTGGACAGTAATTAATAGAATGCAACTAAAACATACCAATAAGAACTCACTGTCTGATTTTAGTGAGAGCTTACTACATTTGAGGCTAATTGAGTATTTTACCCTCCCCACCCCGCACACACGCCTAACAATGACCAAAATTAGAATTTGAGGAAAATCCACAAACAATGAGTTGCTTGAGTCTGTCAAAGCAGCAGGTCAGACACTTGTGGTCCGGCTGAGTTTTTGACAATAAAATATGTACAACTCGACTTGTTTGCCAAGGATTACACAATGAAGCCCAGGACTTATTCCTTTGTGTTTGTGTTGTTCTTGGCACCAGAATGGAGCGAGCTTGACAAGATGGCAAACGCAACAAAAGATTGTTTCAGCTCAGAGGAGACAACAATTGTCTTTCTTAATACTTATTGTTTCTGTCTTTTTGCTTTCTCTCCCATGTTTGTGTGCATGTATTTCTTTGTTTTTGGATTGATGCTTGCGCGTGTATGTGTGCCTGCCTCCTGGTTACCATAGGAACGCGGCTGCCTTGGGACAAGCAGTGGCTGATTGAGTCACTATCAGACTCCACCATCTACATGGCTTACTACACTGTAGCCCACCTCCTCCAGGGAGGCGTGCTCAACGGACAAGGAGCCTCACCACTGGGCATCAAGTACGGACACACACACACACACACACACACACACACACACACACACACACACACACACACACACACACACACACACACACACACACACACACACACACACACACACACACACACACACACACACACACACACACACACACACACACACACACACACACACACCTGCACACTTGAGTAAACACAGATTAAGCCTTAACTGATTCACTCTGTCTCCTCTCCTTCTCCCGTCCTTGCTTTTCTGCCTCCAAACAAGCATGGATTTTGTTCACCTGAGGGAAAAACGACTGCAATTTAATAACTAAATGTAATCTTTTCAAATTTAGACAAAGTCAATTTGTCGCCCGGTATTCATCCATGAAATTAAATAAATAGATTTGCTCTATTACAGACACAGTTTTAGAAAAATCAATTCGTAGCTTAATGTTTAATTTAAGTGTCCTCAAATCTCGTTCCTAGGTCTAAGATAAAACTGCAAAGAGAACTGAAACACTGCATTTAATGACTTCTCTTCGCCTTGTTTCAACCCGATACAGCCCTTGCTCTACCCTGGCTTAATCATTATTTTCTCCTTTCTTTCTCTTTTACAGGCCGGGGCAGATGACCAGAGAGGTGTGGGACTTTATCTTCTTCAAGACATCTCCTTTCCCAAAGACAGACATCCCTAAAGAGTGTCTGCAGAAGCTGAGGAGGGAGTTTGAGTATTGGTACCCTGTGGATGTCCGTGTGTCCGGCAAAGACTTGGTGCCCAACCACCTGTCCTACTACCTGTACAACCACGTGGCCATGTGGCCCAAAGACAGGTGCGGTCGCCCACTTGATCGTCCAGTACTGAGAGATTATGGGCAAGATTCACTGCATGTAATAACATTTATAGAATTCAGATGGTATAAGATCTTGAAGTGAAATTGTACATGTTTTTTCCAGCAGGATTGTGATTTCATGAGTTTTAAAAAAAAACAGTACACTTAGCTGAGATTTGCTACAAATGTTATGGACTGTTTAAATCCGGTCATTTTACATTCATTTGTTAAAAAAAAAAAATGTAGTTTAAACTTCTGAGAAGTATTATTTGATGGATCAACCATTTATTTGAACATCGTATATGCATTTTTGCATATGGTTGTATAGGTTGTGTGTGTATATATAATGGAAAATGTGTCCTTAATTAATAATAATAGTAATTCATTGATATCATAATAAGGATTTTAAACGTATTGCCTGCCTGAATGTGCATTTGTTAAGCTGTGGAAACGGTATAAGATTATTATTAAGAGAATTTCTCTATTCAAGTATTACATGCATTTTTTTAAGTAAGTCATGAAGTAGGGTTAACTTGATTGTATTGATGGTGATGATGGTGAAGATGAGCACATTTCCTCCTGTCTACAGTGGGAAGTGGCCACAGGCGGTCAGAGCCAACGGACATCTCCTCCTCAACTCTGAAAAGGTGTGTCAAATATTCATGTTGGGAAATATTCATCTCTATAAATTGATATGACTCTCTAACATTTATATCTTAGTTTCTCAGGAGGAAAGCTCTGGTTTCATCTGATGTGTCATTTTGTCTGGGTTGTTAAAACATGAAATAACAATGTTTCCATCATTACAATTTGCCGTAAACCTTTGTATTTAAACACTTTTCTTCCTACACGCCAGTAATTAACTAGTGTTTGATGCTGTTTATGTATTTTAATTACTGTATGTGCCGTTGATTTGCACTTGATTTTTCTCTTTTGTTGATTTAAATACAGGCAGACTGTGACTCGTCGGATTTATTCCACCTAGCTTTGTAATGAACTTGTGTGGGCGGACGCGCCTGAAAGATTCTGTCTGCTAACATCCGTTTTCCTTTTCGCCAGATGTCCAAATCAACTGGAAACTTCCTCACACTCTGCCAAGCCATTGACAAGTTCTCAGCAGATGGTACACACACTTTCTTTTTGATTTATCTTCCTCCTGTCTGCTCTTTGGGATTGTTTACTCTTTTATCTCCGTCATGTTTCATTGCAACACTGCAGCCCAAACACATCAGTGTACGTTTTAAAAAGGATTATTAAGCATCTTCATAATACACGGGCCATTACACTTGATTATACTAAGCATATTTTATCTCGCGTTGAAGATGATTACAAAATAAAAGTTAGCTGAGGTGTTGTTATTGAGTGCTTTGAGGTTTCCAATACATCAGATCACTTCCATGCACTGTAAGTAATGAGTTTGTTTATGTATGTATAATGTATGTTTAAATCTAAGTGTAATCAGTAAAGCAGTGAATATTCAACCTGGTCTTCCCATCAGTTGTGTTGCCCTGCAGCTTTTCGACAAGTTTGCACTAGAAATTCTCCAATCAATCATGAGTTTTTATTCCATAATCGCCATTCCAGATAGTTCGTACCCCCGATCGTCTCTCCACAGACAACTGGAAACATAACAAAGAAGAAAAGTATAGACTCTAAATGAAATATGTATAGGAACATGAGGGCAAGACAGATTCTCACAAAGGAGTCGTGAGACCAACAATGTCTATGAAAATGTGTTTCATATCAAAAGTCTTATGTGTTGTCAGTCCTGTAAGGCATACATAATAATAATAATAATAATAATGATACACATAAGAGATGTTTTTGTGGTTCATCTCTAAAGGTTTGTTCTGTTTGAGTCTATATTTGTAAGTTAAAGTTATCTGAACCCTGGCACACCTCCTGCCCTTAGTTTACCTCAGGGTTGGTACTTTTTTTGGATTGGATGTTTATTTAATATTTCTGGCCACAGTTTGTTGTGTTTTGAACAAGCTGAATAATATATAGATGTGTCTGCTGCGTCTCTAGAAGCCGCCCCTGCTGTGGGAGTAAAAGAAAGTTCTGACAGCAGATAGTTGAATTAGGTAGACTTCCTGTCTTAGAGCTCTGTGTGATGTCTGCTGGGTATTTCAAGTTTTCTCAGACTATAGAATTTTCCACAAATGTTCTGAACTTCACCTTATTGTCAAGGTATTTTTGGAGGAAAAGAAAGCCGGTGCTCTGTTCAGTGTTTTATTATGCAACCTAAGATTAAGGGGACTCATATAGTTGAATATTTAATATGAGCAAATTACACAGGCGGTGGTGAGACAGAGGCATTAATCATACCGTTTGTTTAGCTCTGAAACATAGGGGGGAAAAAGCCACGTCACTGATTATATTGCATGTGTTCTGTCTGCTATTTAAACACACCTATGCATTTCCTCTCCCAGGTATGCGTCTGGCTCTAGCTGATGCCGGGGACACGGTGGAGGACGCCAACTTCGTGGAGACCATGGCTGACGCCGGCATCCTGCGCCTCTACACCTGGGTGGAGTGGGTGAAGGAGATGATCGTCAACCAGAACAACCTGAGGACAGGACCCGCAGACACCTTCAACGACCGGGTCTTTGCCAGGTACAGGCAGAGAGTCATTTAGATAGGGTTGGATTGCATGTACCGAGATATTCAGTATAGCTTTTAAATTACTATTATTATTATCACTTTCAGCAAGGCCTTATACATTGGAATTGACATCAAGGAGATAGGAAATAGAATTCATCTTTAAAAATGAATCTCAGCAACAATGGGGTCTTTGCCATGTCCGTAGATTTAGGACTAGAAATTAGAAGCTTGGGTTGGTAGTGAAATTAAGTTTGATCATGAAAGAATTATTTATTTTTACTTGTCCTATTAATACATTTATTGTTGAGACAGTGGGTTTTCCTTAAGGAAAATGCAAATGTTCACATTGATTAAACCAAAACCTTAAAATTCATGTCTGGAATTAGAACCATAAAGAGACTAATACCTCGTTTAAATAGTTGTGACAATTAGAGCTAAATTATTATGATTATTATTATTTTATGAATTCATACATTTTGTGGATATAATGACAGAGTGGCAAATAATGGGCAGCTATACAGTATTTTGAGTTTACTGTAATGTAGTCTTTAAAACAAGAAAAGAGAAAACACTGCAATATTACTGTATCTAACATCTAAGCTAATATCTAGTGTCATAGTTACATCGTGCATCTCTAATTTAGATAAATGTTGCATTGCAGTGTGATTTTGTGATCATTGTCAAAGTGATTTTCTTCTAAAACGAGGTATGCAGCGAGCAAAGTGAGCCAGTCCTTCAGAGTTTCTATGGTTCCCTCGTAAAACCCTGGCCTTTCTGACCGTGTTCCTTCTGGTGCTGCCAAGTGAACTGGCTTTGCAGACTGATTGCAATGATTTTGTGTCCTGTGTGTCCAGCGAGATGAATGCAGGCATCCTGAAGACAGAGCAGCACTACGACAGGATGATGTACAAGGAGGCTCTGAAGTGTGGCTTCTTTGAGTACCAGGTGAATAAAATGTCCATTATGAAACGACACTTAATCATCTTTATGTCTTTAAAGACGAGGATGATTTTAATCCTCCGTAAGCCTTTTATGACGTTATTATGAATACCGCAGGAGATGGAGCGTAACATGCGTGAGGATTCAAATGTCATTCTGAGGGGAATTCACTGGATTGAAGATTGTGTCTGGGAGAGTTTGGAGATCCCATAATAACATGAACTGTTTTTGTGAATGTTTACAGGCTGCCAAAGATAAGTATCGTGAGCTGGCTATCGAAGGCATGCACAGAGACCTTGTCTTCCAGTTCATAGAGAAACAAACTCTGCTGCTGGCCCCCATCTGCCCCCACCTGTGTGAATACACTTGGGGTCTGCTTGGCAAGGTGAGGAAAAACTGGATTTGACATTATAACGTGGGTTTCGGCTGACTACGGGTTCAAATGTGCCCTTCATCCTCAAGTCCCCAAGTCTTTTATGTTTATATCCCTTTTATACGCGGAGGTAAAACAGAACTACTCTATGAGAGAAACATTTGATCTTCCCGTGTTTTTTTATTTTCCTCAATACACCTGGGATCAACGGGCTAAGATAATATTCATGTAGGTCTGCGGAAGTGCTTTTCCCGCTGCTCTTTACTCGTGTGAAATTGCTGCTCTCTCTCACACACACACACACACACACACACACACACACACACACACACACACACACACACACACACACACACACACACACACACACACACACACACACACACACACACACACACACACACACACATTCCTTCTGTTGGTGGCACACAAACTGCTGTACGATCCCAACAGCACAGAGAGTAGAGAATATTTTTAACATTCAAATGTATGAACATAAAAGAGTGCTGCTGCTCTGGAGATGTTTTTTTTTGGTTGTCGCTTAGCAACAAAAGCCCTACAACCAGTGTACACTCCAATCATGTATTCAGCCCCGCTTTCTAAAGAGCTAAGAGCCGAGGCAATCAGTGGACATGGTGTCACGAAACAGTCGGGCATTTCTACACATGTGTCTGGTTTTGTTATTTTATGTGACACTAATGCACTTGTTATCCCTTTTCTCATCCTCATCCCTTCTTTTTTCTCTCCGTTTCCCTTTATAGACGGGTTCTCTGATGAAGGCGTCATGGCCCGCGGCGGGTCCAGTAGACGAGGTTCTGATCCGCTCCTCTCAGTACCTGATGGAGACCGCACACGACCTCCGACTGAGACTCAAAGCATACCTTCAGCCGCCCAAAAGCAAAGTAAGAAACGTCTCTCTGTTGTTTCACACGCTTCACTGCCGCTGTATTCACTGCTAATAATGCCTTTTTAAGTCATTTGGGGAACTTAATATTGATTTCAGCATTGATTGCTTTTTTCTTTAATAGTTTTTATAAAATCTATTTCTTGTAGGAGTGTATCGAGTTTGATAATTAAATCGGAGGCAGCGTCGTAGCAAGAGTCTTTTCTCCCTTAGGTGTTGTTTAACAGATTCGTGGCTGTTTAATGAAGAGCACAATGAGGCAGAAAATAACAGAAAACAGCCCAATGAGAAGCTTAATAATATCAGGCATCCAAAAGTAGATTTAGGTTTAATAGCATTTCATCACCCCTAACTGTAAACAATTTGAGTATTGATTCTCAATCAATTCAAGCCATTTATCTCATCTGTTAAGGTTCAGAAATAATTAGACAATCTATTACCAAGAACTAAAGCTCAAGCTTTGTTGCAGTTTGAATACACAATTAACTGACTTAGTAATTATTTGCTTATAAAGAAAGAACACGGCACTATTTACTTTACTTGGATAATACAAATACTATGCATGTATCTGCTTGGAACTGGAATTTAAAAAAGCTACTATAAAAGAGTTACCTTCAGGGTTTCCCACAGATCTGAAATATACTTGTGGTGGTAGCCGAGAACGGGGGGGGGGGGGGGGGTGCTAGTGGAGCACGCTCATCAAAGGGGGGGGGGGGGGGTGCTGGTGGCGCATGCTCATCAACGGGGGGGGGGGGATACAAAAATATTAAACCTAGATGGATCGCGCTACATGCTTTGGCGGACGTTAGTATACCTGGGCGGCCCACCCAAATAAAGTCTATGTGTGGGAAACCCTGACCTTATTACAAACTGTGCCAAAAGAGGTCAACTTTAACTCTGCTAATATATATATATTTTTGTTCCCAATACAATTTCACTGCCCCTGTGTTAGTCATGCATACACAATATGTAGAAATCACATATGTATTGGTTTATGCTCCACAGTTCAGAAGTAGCATTTGTAGATTATCGATGTTGTCCCCATCTTTTTACGCGTCCTGCATCTCGATGCTTTAGTGATAAAACAATAATAATATTGACTTGACTATCCTTTAAAATACACTTGAAGACTCAAGTCTGTCTTTTGTTCACAGCAGGAAAGTCAATCTATTGTTTGATTACAGTTTTGAACTTGGATAAGTGGCTGTAGGCAGCTTGGAGAAAAGCAAAACATGTATTGACAAGCTATGAGAATTCGATATGTCTCGCTTCCAGATTGCTGTTATTGATTTGCTGTAAATGCTTTGTTGCCATGGAGGCAAGATTGAATGATAATCGGGGAAAGAGGCTGTCTTTTTATTATTCCGAAACCCTGTTTTTGTACCTATCTGTTAAGGAAGCAGACATTTATTTTGGAAAATGTTTCTATAACCTTGACCCCTCTGGCTGAAGCAGTCAGAGGTCATGTGACTATAATTCTCCAACAAAAATCATCTTATGTACCTTGCTGTATAGATACATGGATCATTCTAAAAATGTCCTCTTTTTTTCTGTTGCTGTTTTTTCCTCCCAACAGAAAGGTGACACAAAGCCTCCAGCCAAGCCCTCCCACTGCAACATCTACGTTGCCAAGAGCTACCCACCGTGGCAGCACAGCGCCTTATCCCTGCTTGGCAAGCATTACAAGGTGACACACTAATGCACGACATTCACACACAGCGGCAGTCTTTTACGTATGTTGTATGCAAAAGCACAGGGGTCCGTAGTGTAGTGATGCCCTGAAATACCCACCCGCCTCTTTAAATGATCATGGGGGTAATGCTGTGCAGTTTCCCAGTATACCTCTCCTGGCCTGTGTTCCTGTCTTACCTGTTTTTGTTTTTTCTTTCTTCGTGTCATTCCAGGACAACAAGGGGGCTCTTCCAGACAACAAAGTGATAGCGACCGAGTTGGGAGCCCTTCCTGAACTGAAGAAATACATGAAGAGAGCCATGCCTTTTGTAGCCATGATCAAGGTAAACCTGGAGGAAGTAGTGCAGACAGTTGAGAAGTATTTGTGTGTCTGTGTAAAGGCACATCCAGTCCCTTCTCTAACCTTCTATACCTCTTACATGGACAATAAATCACTGCATTTTGTATTTTGTTTTCTTTTGTTTCTATGGGTTATTCAAGTTGTACATAAGATGGCTTATTTGTTGTTTGGTGCACAGCTCTTCTTCTGATTGGTCCAAAGCCTGTTCTGGTAATTCGGTTGGAAGATTGGAGTCTGCATCTTTAAATATGTTTTGTTATTCTTCTTCTTTGTGCAAGACTGTAGCCAATGCTGTTTGAACAACAGTGTTATATTGCTTTTTCAAAGAAATATCTAGAATACTTGGTCTTCGTAGTCAATGTTTTTATTGATTGAAAGAGTACAAAAGACACATTTTACAGGGTGTCTCAGCTTTTTCCTTTTGTTTATTTGCCAGGTTCATCATTTGTTGTGTCAACAACAGCTAGGTAGAGCATCTGTAATTCTTTGTATCACTGTTCTTGTTCGCCATTTTACACATTGATTGATTTGACTTTGTTCCCATACAAATCATACAGATACAGATCATTGAAAAAGTTGTTTTTCAACAGTTGAGTAATTTCTTGCATTTAAATAACTGTTTCGATGTGTTCCAGTCAAGCTTTCGTCCAAACCACAGCACTGAGACTGCTCTTGTAAAGGTCTTTAATGACATCCACTTAAACACAGACAGTGGCAGAACTTCAGTGTTAGTATTATTAGATCTCAGTGCTGCGTTTGACACTGTTGACCACAGCATATTACTGGACCGACTAGAAAACTGGGTGGGACTTTCGGAAACAGTTCTAAATTGGTTTGAATCCTACCTAAAGGACAGAAATAACTTTGTTTCTATAGGTACATACACATCTGAGTTGACAAATATGACATGTGGGGTTCCTCAAGGCTCTATCTTGGGGCCTCTTCTCTTTAACATCTACATGCTACCACTGGCTCAGATAATGAAAAACAACAAAATAAGTTACCATAGCAGATGACACACAAATCTACGTAACAATTTCACCAGGAGACTATGCTCCAATTCAAACATTGAACAAATCAATGACTGGATGTGTCAGAACGTTCTCCAATTAAACGAAGATAAAACTGAGGTAATGGTTTTTGGAGCAAAGTCAGAACGTATAAAAGTGAGCGCTGAGGTTCAGTCTGCAATGTTCAAAACAACAGATAAAGCCAGAAATCTAGGTGTAGTCATGGACTCTGACCTGAGTTTCAACAGTCACATTAAAACAGTTACTAAATCAGCCTACTATCACCTAAAGAATATATCTAGGATTAAAAGACTAATGTCACAGCAGGATTTGGAAAAACTTGTCCATGCTTTTATCTTCAGTAGACTGGACTACTGCAATGGTGTCTTCACAGGTCTCACTAAAAAATCCATTAGGAAACTGCAGCTGATTCAGAACGCCGCTGCTCGAGTCCTCACTAACACTAAGAAAGTGGATCACATCACTCCTGTTCTGAAGTCTTTACACTGCCTTCCTGTGTGTCAAAGAATAGATTTCAAAATACTGCTGCTGGTTTATAAAGCACTGAATGGTTTAGGCCCAAATTACATTTCTGACCTCCTGCTAAATTATGAACCATCCAGATCTCTCAGGTCTTCAGGGACTGGTCAGCTTTCTGTCCCCAGAGTCAGAACTAAACATGGTAAAGCAGCGTTCAGTTATTATGCTCCAAATATCTGGAACAAACTCCCAGAAACCTGCAGGTCCGCTGCAACTCTGACTACTGTTAAATCCAGGCTGAAGACTTTTCTTTTTGTCGCTGCGTTTAATTGAACTATTCATATCTTAGACTGCACTGTAACTTTTATCCATGTATTTTTTCTTTTAATGTTTTAAATTTAAACGTAATTCATTTCTCCATGACATTTATGAGAGGGACTGCTCGAAAGTAGGATATTTGGGATATCCATCGTAGCCAGGGTTTACGATCAGTTTTTAGGTGAGTTGTACTGAGGAACAAGTATCACATCACCGACGGGTGAAAAATAGTGTTTTGGTAACACGGGGTGTTCAGGTAACACTTAAAGACTTTGTTATGGAACACAAAGCAGAGTAGGGGGCTAGTACACCCTCCTGAGGGTCCGATTGTGGATGTCATGCGAACAAAACATGGTGAAAACCGTCTAAAACTCCATGACATTTATGAGAGGGACTGCTCGAAAGTAGGATATTTGGGATATCCATCGTAGCCAGGGTTTACGATCAGTTTTTGGGTGATTTGTACTGAGGAACAAGTATCACATCACCGACACGTGAAAAATAGTGTTTTGGTAACACGGGGTGTTTAGGTAACACTTAAAGACTTTGTTATGGAAAGCAAAGCAGAGTAGGGGGCTAGTACACCCTCCTGAGGGTCCGATTGTGGATGTCATGCGAGCATAACATGGTGAAAACAATCAGTCTAAATTAACAATCGGGACGGAAATGTTCGGATTTCCAAAGGGAGGTTCTGTGAATAAATTAAAAATCAAGAACCGAAATAATTGAACTATTCATATCTTAGACTGCACTGTAACTTTTATCTTTTAATGTTTATTTTATTAGCTTTTCTTTTTAATGACTGATTTTAAATGCCATTTTCTTAATGTCTTTCATTTTTTGTTTTTCTTTTAATGTTTCTTTTATCTTTTACTGTTTTTAAATGCCTTTGTCTGAATGTCTTTCATTTTTGTAAAGCACCTTGAATTGCCTGGTGCTGAAAGGTGCTATATAAATAAACTTGCCTTGCCTTACAAACGGTCCATCAGTCATGCTTTTATTGTTGGGTTCATCTGATGATTTTGGTTCTGCTTTGTGTTCTTTAGGAGAACCTGGAGAAGAACGGGCCCAGGGTCTTGGATCTGGAGCTGGAGTTTGATGAGCGGACAGTTGTGATGGAAAATCTGGTCTACTTAACCAATTCTCTAGAGGTATGAATTGCTATCTGAAACTGCCCTTAAAAAAACGAATTTAGCTGAAGTCAGCCCTAGCGGTTTAATATATTTAACTATTCTCTCAAAACTGAGTAGTAAACAGAAGAAGTTCTCTTTAGCAGGTTTTGTTTGTGTTTACAATCTCAAGCTGTCACTTGCAGGTGCAGCATTTTGATTCCCTCAAAAATATCTCAGCTTTAAAGCCAAGTTTTACCACTTCTGCAAAAGTAGGTTGAGACAAATCTGAGCTCAGTTGTCAGTCAGGAAAGCCCTTTATACTTTTGTCTGCACAAACACTTTGGATGGTCGATAAGTAAAAGCCAAGTCTCTAGGATACTTTTGTGAAGCCAGATAACTGCTAAAGATAAGCTGCCACACAGAAAGACAAATATAGAGAAATCATGTAGGATGTAAAAGGGGGATGTTACTTACTACCACTGTGATAATTCATCTATAATTTCAGAAACAAATGGGTTTAAAAGTAGCTGTTGGATAACCAGTGGTTTGTGTTGTTTTGAAAGTTTTCTGGGCTATTTGTTTTTTTTTGCATCCCCAATACCGAAAATGCAACAATTCTTTTTAAAACCAGGTGTTACTTCTCTGATCTATGCAGGGGTCTGGCTAACAGCCCTCTCAGTGTGCATATCAAACACACCTGTATACACACTCTGGTGGTGGACTGATTAGCTGATAATCCCTCTTTTTCATATCCTCTAAAGTTGGAACAGATCGACGTCTTGTTTGCAACCGAGGGTGACGACAAAGTGAAGGAGGACTGTTGCCCAGGGAAACCATTCAGTGTTTTCAGATCAGAGGTAAATGCTATAAGCTGTGCTGGCGTTTCTCAAAGAAGGATGCAGTTGTGAGAACATGAACACATCCTTTTAGGTTTAGGTGTGTGTGTGTGTGTGTGTGTGTGTGTGTGTGTGTGTGTGTGTGTGTGTGTGTGTGTGTGTGTGTGTGTGTGTGTGTGTGTGTGTGTGTGTGTGTGTGTGTGTGTGTGTGTGTGTGTGTGTGTGGTGTGTGTGTGTGTGTGTGTGTGTGTGTGTGTGTGTGTGTGTGTGTGTTGTGTGTGTGTGTGTGTGTGTGTGTGTGTGTGTGTGTGTGTGTGTGTGTGTGTGTGAAACAAAATGTTTTCCTTTTGCCTCAAATCGACAATGTGTGTTTCATGAATACGTCTTGCCTCCATTTCCACAGCCTGGAGTGTGTGTGTCCCTGGTCAACCCTCAGCCATTCAACGGACAGTTTTCTACAAAGGTTGAAATCCGGCAGGGCGACAGTGGAGACAGCATCATCCGCAGGCTAGCCAAGATCAACAGACTCATCAAAGGTTAGTACGATGAAAGGATATACAGCAAGAAATTCATAGACGATGGTTTGGAACCATCTGCATAACAACTAAAGAGGGCCAGAAGAACACTATTAAATACATTGAATCAGTTCTTTTTGTGTCTGTACTAGTGTTGTCACGATACCAACATTTTGGTTTCGATACCGATACCAAGTCAAGAATTGCGATTCCAATTCTTTTTCGATACTTTTCTTAAAAAAAGGGAAACAGTCTTAAATGTAATTATTGTGCATTATTTCACACCAGAACCATAACACAAACTTTTAAACAATGAGAACAATAAATAAAATAAATGACTAGAATTTGTATTCAATACAATTAAGCATCATCTATAAACAACGTTTTTCGCTTCTGGCGTCTTTTTTGTCAACAAGCCGAGGCGCAGCAGCTGTTGCACTCCCACTTGCAGCCATCCTTCTCGTTTTCTCACATGCTCTGGCAGCTAGCGCGCACGAGAGAGGGGAGGGACTGCAGGCACAAAATGGAGATGGTGGAGGATCTGTAATACAATATTCATATCATTATTCATGTTTCTGTACTGTATCATTTGCTAGATGCACGTGGTGTTAGGTTTCACAGATACAAAGATGTTCATAGTTTGAACCATTTTCCTGCTGAATGTGACCTAAGGAATTATCCTAAACCCATGGGACCTTACAACTTCGCTTAACAAGAACACATACTGTTACTTTACATTCGGATGTGGGTTTGGTCTGCACAAAATGGAGATGGTGGAGGATCTGTAATACAATATTTCCCTGATAAATCCTCAGACTATCAGGTTTTCAGTAACTCAGGCACGGCTGCAGTGCAGGGAGTGGAAGCAGAGCGCTGAACACACACGGCTCTTATTAAAACGGCGCTTTCTCACCGGAGTGCTTTTCCCCGTCATTCTTAAAGTACCGATACTAATGAAACGGAGGAATCGTAACGTTTTTAACGGCAGGGTATCGCGGTACCTTTCAAGTATCGGTACACCGTGCAACACTAGTCTGTACTGCCTGATGAAGTGAAAGTGCCTCAGGCGAAAGTGGTGGCTGTAGGAATTATGATTTGGGGTTATCAGACCGTCTGTCCTTACATTCGTCACATTCTTGTAACGCAATATGATTCTGGCAAATTTGAAAAGAAAATCTCTCTGCTCTTATTATAAAATCAATTCCCCTGCTCAACTTCAACATTCTGCGAACTAATTTCCTCCCTCCCATGTGTCTCACTTTGGCCCTCTCCCCTCCAACAGACCTGTCCAGAGTCAAGTTAATGAGGTACGAGGATCCGGTGCAGGGTCCCCGCCAGGTGCCCATCCTGGGACGAGAGGAGCAGGGCAAGCTGCCCGTCTCCAACAAATCAGTGTTCAATGTCAATCTGCAGGAGAAAAAGGTCACTCTCACTGACAATAGCCTGACTGTTGACATCGGAGACTCTCTGATTTATCTGGTTAATTAAAGTCACATTCACTCTCTCCCAAACACATACAGGCACATTCAGCAGTGAATGATTTGTTAAAGGTTTAAAGGCATCAGGAAATGTTGCCACAAAATGGGTAAGCCATAAAACACTGACTCAAACATATAGTCTATGTATGTTTCATTATTCATGTTTCTGTACTGTATCATTTGCTAGATGCACATGGTGTTAGGTTTCACAGATACAAAGATGTTCATAGTTTGAACCTTTTTCCTGCTGAATGTGACCTACGGAATTATCCTAAACCACTGGGACCTTACAACTTCGCTTAACAAGAACACATACAGTTACTTTACATTCGGATGTGGGTTTGGTCTGCACAAAATGGAGATGGTGGAGGATCTGTAATACAATATTTCCCTGATAAATCCCCGAACTATCAGGTTTTCAGTAACTCAATAAGGTTATTTGGTGGGTTGAAGAAGCAAATATAATCTTAAAAATAGACTTATCTTTCCCTCAAGAATTTGATATGGGTGATTAACACCAGGATTTGTGTTCTGTTCTGTCTTTTCATTGTTGGTTCAAGGTACATTTTGTCATATTTCTCTCTGTAGGCCATTCTTTGTCATGTTTATATGATTGACAATAAGTGATCAACTATCTTTATAATGAAACACAATAGAGTTTTTTCTGAAGGTGTTGAGCAAACATACCACCGTGTACTATCATGCCATGGCCATCCACTTTTATTTTATTACATCGTGAGACTGCTCCCACATGCTCCTGAATGCCTGTTATTTTCATATAGATGGTAATGCGTCTGTGTTATTTTATAAATTGACATTGAGGCATATCATTCCCTAATGTTCTGTCAACCTGTCACACAGCTTTCCAATGTTCTAGTGGTGGATGGTGTTTATCTCACGCTTGCTTTCCAGAGAAATAATAAAACCTATGAAATATTCAGCCTCAGTGTTCATTGTTTATCTTCTTTGTGCTGTTTTATATCTTTCAAGAACATAATATTTCTGTTAGAATATGACATGTGTCATGCATCTGGTGAAGCCATTGGATCGTGGCCACGTGTAGAAAGTGTGAATAATCTTGTAGAATGCAGTATAAACAACCCCAACAAGCAATCTTAAACAGAGATGTGGCCAATAACTTCTCCAGTTGAATACAAATATTAGCAAAGCTGTTTAGCAAACTCAAGTACAGAGTACTTAAGTTAATGTAACAATCAACACGTTCTCACTCCCAACCCGTCACATGTTGACGGTCGGTCAGGGCCCCTCCCCTCCCCTCCCCTCCCCTCCCATAGCGTTGATCATAGACGCCATGAGAACGCTCCCCGGGAAATGCTACAGTACCCCGACGGTCGGTTGTTATTGTTAATATAATAATGATTTATTTTTTAATAGTCACACTCGATTTCGTCAATTTTCTTGTTGCCCCAGCTGGTTGACACCTCTTTTTTAGCAGAAACAAAGGCTACATTAATGTATTAAATCGATGTTAATCCATGTGTGTGGTTGTGCGAAGGCCTCACGGAATACTTTAATGTAAATTAAAAATGTAAATGTGAAGGGATGTGTGTAATGTGGTGATTGACATTATTCACCCACGGATCTATGGGTTGGGGTATTGTTCCGCACAGACATTTTAGTTAACCAGACTTCCTGTTGATGTGAAATCCGAAAACAGTTAAATAAAAATAATACTTTATTCCGAGTTTGCTTGCTTTTCTCTTTGGAAGTCATCAAATAACGGCATTGTAATACACGGTTCGGCTGCATTAAATATTACATATCTACCGTAGTTCGCTATTTATAGAGCCCTGATGAGAAGACTTCTAGACAAACAGGAAGAACTGCCGCCGAAACTGAATATGTGACGTGGATCATAAATATATCAGCAATTAAACACAATCTTCAATTTCTCTTCACAATATAAGTCTCCTTGCAGTATCAATACTAATTCGGCTGACTTTTATATTTGATCCAATCGGTATAGCCTATTGGTATATTTACACCATAAGGGTGCACAGCTGATAGAAAGGGACACCTGGTGGTTAAAGCACGTTATTGAAATGTATTGTTTTTATTATTAGATATTAATAGGAGACACAGACAGACAAATTAATAAGGCTTTATTTAAACATTAAAGAATACTTTAGGTTAAGGTCTTATTTTGAATAAGAAAAAAGCTTTGGGGGTATAATATTAAGCCTGACAAAGTACTAATATATTGCTTTCCTGCTATGTTAACTACTGTATGTTTAAGCACTTATTTTAACTGATATTATACATATGTATTATACTCTTATAAGTTGTATGTAGATAGTATACGAAATGTGCAGAATACGACAGTTTAATGGTGGAGGTATACACACATATTGATAGATGTCTTGTAATGGACTGTTGAGGAACCTGCGACCCAAGTTTTTCATCTCCGACCTTGTCAGGTATTGAATACTCAATAAATAAAGAACACAGAATTATTAAATATAAAACACAGAATTTGTGTGATTATACTAAATGATTTACAAATAAACACCACTGCATATTTACAACTGTTACACATGCTGATGTAACGCAAATGTTTCCAACTTGCGATCAATAAATTATATCTCATCTTAAGATGATCGATGGCTACTGCCATATTTGCAAAATGTGCCTCTGAACCTTGACAAGTGCATGTTTCAGGCTTATCAATGAACAACAGGAGGGGTCACAGACATAAGACTAGGGTTGGGTATTGTTTGAATTTCCACGATTCTGATTCCAATTCCGATTCCGGTACTTAACGGTTCTCAATTCCGATTCTTTGAGGAGCAGGGTAAAAAAAATGATACATGCTTCTTCCACCAAAAAAAATTACATTTATTAGAGAAACTTTAACACAGGTTAGTTTACAGTAATATTCACATTAATCAATCTGTTTATATTCACTGCTATGTAACTGTAACCTGAGAACCACTGAAGCTACAACAGTGCAACAGTCCCACTTTTAAAGGAAACCCCCCCCCCCCCCCCCCCCCCCCCCCCATTTAAAAACGGTTCTTGTTGAGAAAAACAAGCAGATCTGCCTTCTCAGGCATACCGGGAAGAAATGTTTGAACATTTTAAAGTAAAATGCTTCAATCTGGTGCACTTTAAGCAGAATTACTAGAGACTAGATCTAGGGGGTACAACTCTAAACACCCATATGAAAAAGATCGGTTTACATTTTAATAATTAAATAAGTATGTGAACATAACCAATAACCTACCATAGCCAATAACAAATACATGTAACGTATTTTATTTTTGTTGTTCATTCATATCTTATTTTACTATTTTATTTAAGCATATTTTTTTATCTCCAGTTTAAAACGATATGTCTGGTTTACTGTCCTATAGTATACATTGGAATTATTTCAAACCTGTTTTATCCCAATAATTAAAGGAGTGCCTTGGAAATATGTGTTTACATAAATTGTGATCAAAACGTTTGAGACCCACTGAGATAACTTAGACTAAAGTGAACTATCTAAACACTCAGAGTCCTTTACCTCACTGAGCTGAAGTTATCAGCCTCTCAGTCTGACTGGAGAGGATTCTCCCTCCACATTATTGTAGAAACATCTTCTTCTAATATCCGTTAGAGCAGCTAGCACCAGATGCTAATAACAACAGCGCTGGGACCAGTGCACCCTCCCTTTCTCCCTCTCTCGCTCCCACGCTCACTCGCACTTTGGCTGTGAGCTGCGGGTGCCAGATAAGCCAACATCCCCCATTTGCATCACTTACTGCTTCGTACAGGGCAAATGAAGTGTAACCGGGATGAAAAGGGTGTTACAATTACTTAATTATGAATGTTGTTACATCAAGGCCGAAAATTAGGATGAGCACCAACGGTCAAAACATTTTTTTTTTTCTCCCAGAGCTGTCAGCGCTGCGCCTCCACAGATCTGGCGCCCGGCCGGCCCTGGTCCCAGGTTACGCTGTAGGAAGTGTAGGTACAACCAGAGGCGCGGGAAGGTATTTTGAGTGGGGGTGCTGAGGTGCTGGACTCCAGTGAACACTATTACGGGCACTATAGAGCACGCACAAAAGCACTCCCCACACGCAAACACAAAGTACACCCGCGACTGTTACAATGAAGGCTCGATAATCAGCTCACGGCATATAGGCAGGGGTAAAGTGCTATTTTTTATGAGTGGGGAGTGGACCTCACATCCTCTAGGGGGTCCGGGGGGATGTTCCCCCGGGAAGATTTTTTTTAAATATTGAAGTTAAAAGCATCAATCTGGTGCACTTGAAGCAACATGAAGAGATCTATTCTTTCACACACAGTGACGTAGCTCGACCACAATGCAACACGCGCCATATATATATATATATATATATAAATACGCCATTTTCCTGGAGGTGCAAATATCCTGGAAGTGCAAATATAAACAGCTAGCTAACGTAGCCAGGCAGAGCGCACTAGGTTTTTTTTCTGAATTAACGACCGAAGAAATCGCTGCATGTCTTCGGATTACATCTCTGGACTTGAGGGGTGTGCTCTAGGTCGTTACCAGCATAAACTAGAGCTGTGTGGGTTGTCGGATTGCCCTTACAGACTGCCTGCAGATGTATGGAAAAACGACAGTGGCCTTCGTCGATTTTGACTGCATCTACGTCTAATTTTTGGAAACACCAGGGGAATACCCCACTTGTCACAATAATATTATCATGCCATTGCATATATGTGGTATTTTAGAGTTGACTAGATATTGATTAAGGCAATAGACTATGATATTCAGTACAGGAAGCTTAGCAACACCAAGACGGTGTACGGCTGCTTGCACCTCACGTAAAACGGCGGATACCGAAAGTACGGTGTCGCGCTCGGCCCAATACCCGTATGTGTGTGTGAAAGAATAGATACATCTCTCAACACCCAGATGAAACACAACTGTAAACAGATGTTCTTTTTCTTTATGGATATTTTACAAATCACTCCCCTTTCAAACTGTATTCTTGTTTTACTGCCATATAGTATTTCATAACTGTATTTCCTTTATTCTATTATTTGTTTTATAACTATAATGATCATATGAAGGTGTGCCGCGGAAATAATCTTTTGAATAATTTGTGACCAAACCGTTTGAGACCCACTGAGATAACTTAGACTAAAGTTAACTATCTAAATACTCAGAGAGTCCTTTAGCTCACCTGAGCCTCTCAGTCTGAGCGGAGAGCTCTCCTCCAGCTTGTTGTGGAACCAACAACAGCTCCGTATGTCCGTTAGTGCAGCTAGCTAACCAGATGCTAACAACACGGTCCCTGCTGCTGGCACCGGTCTCCCTCCCTCTCTCCCTCTCTCTCTCCCTCTCTCCCTCTAAATGCGCTATGTCCGCACATGCACATGTAACCCCGGTGTAATGTCCTCTCAGCAACAGACCACTCAGAGCTGGTGATTACTAAAGTTTATTCCATACATAGGATACCTGCATTGCAATGGACACATACAATGAACACGTGAGCTGCGTTCTGTTGGAGAGATAGCACCACGCTCACGTTAGCCTATTAGCTCAAATTAGCTATTGACGAACACATTAATAAATCATATAACACAAATAGCGAATCACACAAAAACATGTTGCTGTGAGCATTAAACGACTAACATTAAACTAAACAAACACAACAGAACGTTATTGTCCTAATAAAATAATAACATACATTTTGTCCACAGACATAATACAATAGCACCTTACTCTCAACAGATCCTCACGCGGTATGAGAACCTCCCACAATCCATTGCGGTAACAAAGCTACAGCAATGCAGGCACACGTTTGTAACACCAGATGGCGTAATTCTCCAATTTAACCTGGATTTTACACCAACCTTTATAACTCTGTCACACACACACACACACACACACACACACACACACACACACACACACACACACACACACACACACACACACACACACACACACACACACACACACACACACACACACACACACACACACACACACACACACACACACACACACACACACACACACACACACACAGAGCCAAGTTTGAATGACACAAGCACACTTTTATTTCCATGCAACTCTCTGATTGGTCTGTTGTCTTGCCTCTGTTGCATTCACTGAACACGGGAGATTACAGTCCTACCGTCCTCTCGAGTGTCATGATGAGGTTCACGTAAAACACGGTTAATGTATTATATTATTGAGGTAGAATTGTCCGGTGCTACAGAAAAAACATTCGGGGCAGGCCAAAATATTATTTTACCAACAATGTGGAATTTATTGGCTACATATTACACAGATTATGCACAGCGGGAGCAGCAATAACGGTCAAATAATAATTCAGACAGGGGAGCTCCGCACCCCCTGCCTGATGCTAGGGGGTGCTGCAGAGCCCTCAGCACCCCCCTTCCTGCTCCCATGGGTACAACGTACAACGCTACATTTCCCCCCCGCGCCGCAGTCATACAGTAGGCTACGGAGAGCGGCGAGAAACATTTCCTCAGTCATCGAAAAGCGGAACCGAAATTCACATTTCTAAATGATGCCGTTGGAATTGAAATGTTGGAACCGGTTCCGAACCGGTTCTCGGTACCCAACCCTACATAAGACCAGCTGTTAAATAAAGCTCCTCTGACCTTAGCTGTCACGTGGGTATATATTAATGCTGCCCATTATGGGCACAAGCAATTTTCACCCATTTATTAATTATATGTTTTGAATCTGAGTGTTTCCTATCCCCTAAACCTCCAGGGATGTACACAGTTTAATACGGGCAACTTCTTATTATGGGAAATACGAAAACGTCTTTTAAAACTACAATTCCCAGCAGAGACGTGCCATAGAACATGTTGCAAAACACACAATAGCCAGCATGTGTAGTTCTGGGGACGGGGTGGACCCGTTCAAATCCAGTTTTGGACAGTCTGCCGTGGTTCCATCCCATTTCAAAGTGCTGTTCGACGCTCGGCGTAACCCTCGGCGCACACTCAAACATCCAATCACAGAGCTTGAGGACTAATCACGGGGTTTGTCAAGCGAAGCGGAGAGAATACTTACTTCCGGGTGTAAAATTCTCTCAAGCAACTATGAGCTGCTCTGAGTCCGACCCTCGGATTCTGACGGACTCCAACTTGTGTTTATTAATCAAACAAATAAATAAACACAAGGATAATTATGTGTTATTGTTGAGTAAATAACAGTGTGTGGTTTAGAAAAGAATACAAAATTAGAAGGAAAAAACGATGAAACAATACAGATTTCAGTATTCTGAGCCCCTACTCTCCCCATAACTGACGGCAAAAAAAGTCCTACATTATTCAATTAAAATAAAGAAGCAAAAACAATAAGTGTGGCTTGATATTGAGTTAGAAAAAGGTTGATAAATGCTGTGAGAATGAATCTGCGGAGAGCATTTCGCCGCGATCCCAACTCGTCTATTACCAACGTTCAGGGAGCTCTATGCAAGTCAATGGGACGCCCTGCCCGTTGAAAACTGACTCTCAAGTGGTACCCTGTGCGTAATATGGTGACGGGGAGGGGCCCTGACCGCCCGTCAACATGTGACGGGTTGGGAGTGAGAACGTGCTGTATTCATCCACCACTGCAGTGCAGTTTGATGTGTGTAAATATGATCGTTCATTTTTGCATTTAAGTTACAAATCTGACTAGCTCAAAAGACTGATCATCAAATGGATCACTAAATAACTGCCAATAATAAAACATTTAAGAAAAGTTTCCCTTACATTCCAAAGAACCAATAACACTTTAATCATGTTTTGTTTATGGATGTTTACTTTCTGTGATGCATATACTCAAACATGTCACTCATACATTTTAAACTTTCTGAAATAGATAAGATAAAAGCATCCACATTTAATGTACTGAATGTTTCTCCTAAACCACTCAATATGTGAATAAACTCTCTGTGCCTCCTCAGACACCTATTTCTAGAAAATAGTTTCACTACGTGTCCTTACACCACGTAAATCTCCCCTCACTTCTCTCTTTATGTTTCACACACACACACACACACACACACACACACACACACACACACACACACACACACACACACACACACACACACACACACACACACACACACACACACACACACACACACACACACACACACACACACACACACACACACACACACACACACACACACACACACAAAATCACTTCTGCGTTCAACACGTCTTTCACTTCCCAGCTCTTCACTGCATGACTCTCTTTCTGACTTAAAGGTAAGTGTAACCGTACGCCTTTTTAGATATATTTAATTAAAACAATGTTTTTAAATCTATAGGTCAAACAAACAGTTTGAATTGTTTAATGAGTTTGAGATAATGTTGGACATCCATGACAAAATGTGTTTATGTCAAATTTCTTTTTATTTGTGTCCTTATTTTAGAAGTTAAATGTTTTTTTTAAGTTCTAAGTAATCATGGTACTTTTTTCAATGTTTTCGGCATATTCAGAGCTGCTTGTGTGTTTATTTTATGTTCATGAATGCATTTTACATCTGATAATATAATGCCACACGTGTATGTTCATGCACCCTGATATCTATCTGCCCTTTTGGCATTAGCTGCATTAGCAGGCGGGCGAGGTAAAGTCGCAGACGGGAGACAACTACAAGACTTATCTCTCTCACACAGCTTCTGGCCGACCCATCCGACAGCTGGTTTATCTGGAGCCACACACCCTCTCACTGGGGAAGTGTCACTCCGCAGCCCCCTCCTCCTCCTCATTCCTGCTGACTCCCTGCTCACCCTCTCCTTTCTCGCCTCCTCGCCTCACCCCTCTATGAATGCCAGGAGCTTTTAGTCATGGAGCAGACGACAGTCACACACCAGTAAGTGTATTTTTTTTTTGTTTCCCTTACCAGCACACTGTGTTGTCACCACTGACCGCAATGGAATTACAGCAAACAGCTCACTTACTCTGCTTTTACATGCTTCTAACTAAACAGGAACATTTCTTTAATCTATTATTTCCACAAACTTAAAAATGTGCAGTGATTGAAGTGTTGCTGAAGGCCTTAATCACTCAAATTCATGAATAAATGCTGTATCATATAAAGTGGTAATATCAGTGGCATTCGAGTAAAATTGTGGGGCCATTCTGCTGAACATTTTCAAAGAAAGCCAGCTGAATAAAAAAAAAAATTGCTCCTCTAAGAAAATTAAACTGGCTGAATGAGTGACATGACATTTCTGCTCACAGGTAAGTAAAAATGTTCTACTTTGGGACTAGTTTAACATTGAGCCTTTGGTTTAGCAACAGTTAAAGGCTTGATAAGCTGGGGGGACATTGTTCAAACATCTATCTAAAGACATGTAAAAATCGAATTTCAGACCGAGGCTCTCAGTCACAGACGCCTCAGCATCAGCGATTCAAGAGGAGGAAGTGGGGGGCTTCACCACAGGAAGTCAAGATGACTTGGAGTCAAGCAATATCTATGCATTTACAGACCCAATACTCACACAGCCCGGCCTCGGCATTACCACGACAACCATCACCACCATCACACAGACGGGTGGGGGCTGGAGCACCGGCCTGTTCAACGTCTGTGGAGACAAGACTACATGTAAAGTGAAAACACAGACAGAAGCTGTATTCTCATATATGCAGGGTCCTACACACGGATCAGAGCTTTACGACTTTCTCAGGAATTAGGAACCAACAAATCACAATTAATTCACTCTTAGTTTTGTCTCACATTTCTTTTAAAGGTCACCTATTATGCAAAATCCACTTTTTCGTTTATTTTATGCATAAATATGTGTCCCCTCTGTGTAAACAGATTCTGAAGGTTTAAGGGGAAAAAATTCTCTCTCTTTTTGTCCTGATTCATTTATATAAAAACCTGCCTGAAAATGAGCTGATCAGATTTTGGCCACTTCATGATTTTTTGTCTTGTGTAACCATTAGCCAATAACCAACCAAGGTACCACCCGCCCACCTTATCACCTGAATCTCTTCCTCGAGCACCATGGTGTTCTTTTTAACCAAATATCTCTCACTAACACACATATTGTGCTAATCTATGCTTGCAGGTGTCCTCGGGGCTCTGGTGCCGTGCTGTTTGGACCTGAGTTTAGCTCACCATTATGGCGAGTGTCTGTGTATTCCTCTGCTGCCAGGATCCACTTTTGCCATGCGAGTTGGGATCAGAGAGCGCTATAAGATACGGGTGAGTGTGTTCTTATATCAGCCTATTTAATAACCATTATCAGTTGTTATCACCTCTATTGCGAAACTGCACCTACCAGGCAAAAGATCAATATGAATGTTTGCATAGTAGGTGAAGTAGGCCCCTTCTTAACCATATCCATAACACTGATACCCACTGATAAATCCTATTTAAAGGTCCCTTATTATACTCTGTTTCATCAATATATTATAGGTCTCAGATATATAAAAAACATGTCTCTGAAGTGTTTGACTCGAAATACCAAACAGATCCTTGTAGCTAGCATCCCATAAACCCCTCTGTTTCAGCCCTGTTTCAAAAGCGCTGATTCTGGGTCTGTTACTTTAGATGAAATAAGGAGCCACTCCCCAAGCCCTTCTGCAAGATATTCGGTTAAAAAGAACACAATGGTGCTCTAGAAGGAGATTCAGGTGATAAGGTGGGAGGGGGTTACCTTGGTTGGTTATTGGCTAATGGTTACACAAGACAAAGAAATCGTTATGACATCATAAAGTGGCCAAAATCTGATCAGCTCATTTTCAGACAGGTTTTTATAAGGATAAGGAAAAAAAGCGAGCTAATCTTTTTGCCTGAAACGTTCAGAAACTCTCACAGACGGGACACATGTATGTATGTATAAAAGAGGGGATTTTGCATAATAGGTGACCTTTAATACTTCACAATAAATGGAAAACCAATACCTACCAGGAGAGTACAGAAAAGATTCAATAATATTACTACTTACTTTTTAATGTATTTTCATATATGCATCTCATGGTTCCGGGTGTTTTCCTGCTATGTTGTTGTCTCTGCATGTGTGCTTCCTGTGCTTCCTGTGTTTTTTGCATGCTTGTGTTTGCCTGTCTGCATGTTAATTCACAGGGCAGTGTGTGTGAGGACTGGACCGCAGTGTGTTGCTGTTACCCTCTGGCTGTATGTCAGATGATAAGAGAGATGAAGCGGAGGATGAAGACACAGACCTATCATGTGTCCACTGCCCTTGAATGCTCCTGAAGAAACTCTATACAGTAAACAAGGACTTTCCTTTTACAATGCAAGAACGACTGGTGAGGGTCTTATGATATTACTGTATGAATAGCACAACAAAATCAATAACGTTTTAGATGCCCCTGGAGATGCAGGAAAATTAGAACTGTAAAGTCTAAATGTAGTTTGTAGTGCTTAAAAAGGCCTCAGGGATTTTGAGATTGTAACCATATTCGTTTTTTTTGCAGAACAAGAACTCATCACCTTTTTTTGAGTTAGGTGAAGCAGGTAGCAGGACGCACGCTTATTTAGTTTCAGCAGCTGTCACTGTCAGCTAAACATCTGGTACAGTCAGTCAACAGAAAATAAACCAAAAACGAGCAACTTTCTTGAGTTCTGAATACGTTTTGAAGCATGCAAACTGAAGTGGCTTCCTGAGTAACTTGAGCAAGATACAGCCATAAAACCATTTTTAATATATATATTTTTTTATATGCAAAACACATGTTTGTACTTATTTCTATAGAAGTCAGTTTACCCATATGCCTTGGAATGTTTACCAGTCACCACTAATATCTGAAATATCAGCCTCAGAAAACCTCTGTGGCCGCCCGAATGGCAGTGAGAACATGTTAGCTTCATTACTGCTCAATGAAAAATGTAATAAAGAAAACTCAGTAACAACTTATATTTCCAGATATTCAATGAAGTATGCTGAGAAGAGTTTAACCAACGTTCTTTAACAGAAAGCGATACAGGTGAAGTCAAAAAGTGAATGAAGTGAACCGACTCTTTCATTTTGTCACGTATTCCAAAGGGCACCAGACATTGTGCTTTGTCCCTCTTAGACATAAAGGGAAGATGAAGTGTAGAAACTAGGGCTGTCAAACGATTACAATTTTTAATCAGATTAATCACAGCTTAAAAATTAATTAATCATGATTAATCACCATTCGAACTATGTCCAAAATATGCCATTTATTTATGTATATTGTAGATAAATGAAAGAAGGCGGATATATCAATTTAACATACAGTATCTATGTTTATTATAACATTTTTCTGCATGTCAAAATGAAAGACAACCCACACACCTATCAATCATCAAACTATGGGCTCAGAACAGTATCATAATACACACATGCGCACAGAAGGATTCACACTTGTATTTCATGATCCACACTTGTGTTTTTCAATGCACACACAAATATATTCCGTTTCATATACATGTAAATAAAATCCAAATACAGAAAAAAGTTTTACATATGTATTTTTGATCCTCACTTATTTGTTTTCCATTTAAAACCTCTGCACCTGCAAACACAACCCGCTTTCTATGCACGGATCGCTGTGCATTCGTGTGTGGGTTTTTTGAGACTCCCCTGACGGTCAGCCGATTCGTACTTGTGATTATTTCTATCTATAGCCAATCAGATGTCTCCTCAATTCTAAGCCAATCACATGAGCGCGCCCCCACAAGGGTAGATTTCTTGCGTTCATGACGTAGCTCTTCATATACGCATTTTGCGCAGTCCGGAGCTGACAGCTCCATGGAGCCTGCCTGCAGGCGCTAATCTCAGGAAACCCTCCACTCTCAGTACAGCTCCACTTTCCGAACAGGAAATGCACGCAAATACAAGCCTTTATATTATTAATTATTATTATGGGTAAACTCCCGTATTATATCTGCTCGCTGATAACACAGAGAGTTGCAAGCAGCTATTGTCTGAGGTCACATGATGTGGTCTTGTTAGATGTGCCAAGAGCAAGGACTGTCTCAGGTAAGACAGCTTTTATGTGCGCAGCTCCACTTGCTTGGAACAATCTTCAGCAAGAATTGAAACTGAGCAATCTCATTCCTCTGCATGCTTTTAAAGCTAGGCTAAATGAAATGCTTGCCGATACAATGGGCACTTGTAAATGTCTATAACTATGTATCCTGTAAATATAATGTATAATGTCCTTTATTGTTTTATGTTTCATGTGGAACCTATATGCTGCAGGTCTCCCTTGAAAAAGAGATCTATGATCTCAATGGGACCAATCTGGTTAAATAAAGGTTTGAAATGAAATGAAATGAAATTAAGGTACAGCGCCACTTTCCAAACCATTGATGAATGCTTGTGTGCACAAAAACGGCAGGCAAAACCGTTTTAAATGTGTGTTTCCTGTATGGCGAATACAGCTGCTTTATTTATGTCTGCATGAAGTTGTTGTGAGTGTGGAGGGAGCAGCTACAGGTTAGCTTAGCCTAATCGATCAGTGCACTACGAAGCCAGTGCTAGACAGTGACCTGTTAACGGGGGGGAGCCCCGCCGGTCATTATCGGCCGATATTCACTCTTAATAGCTTGATCGGTGCTCTCTATAAAGGCCGATCAGGAGAGCTGGATCTGATCGATATGGACATAAACGCGAGTGAAGTGTAACCGGACGCGAGAGAGATCAGATCAGCTGCTGAAGTCTGACGGAGACACGCAGCTCTGCATGATCACCTGAAGCTCCGCCCTCTGTTTAGCGAGCTGACCGGACTGCGCAAAATGCGTATATGAAGTAATCTTACCCTCGTGGGGGCGCGCTCATGTGATTGGCTTAGAATGAAGGAGACATCTGATTGGCTATAGATAGAAAAAATTACAAGTACGAATCGGCTGACCGTCAGGGGAGTCTCAAAAAACCCACACACGAATGCGCAGCGATCCGTGCACAGAAAGCTGGTTGTGTTTGCAGGTTCAGGGGATTTAAACGGGAAACTAATAAGTGAGGATCAAAAATACCTATGTAAAACTTTTTTCTGTATTTGGATTTTATTTACATGTATATGAAACGGAATACATTTGTGTGTGCATGGAAAAACACAAGTGTGGATCCGGAAATACAAGTTTGAATCCTTCTGTGTGCATGCGTGTATTATGAGACTGTTCTGAGCCCATAGAGAAGCAGAAAAGCCTTTTCAGCTTGATTTGATATAAGTGGTCATTTGGTTTCTTAAATAAGACTCAACAGTTGTAAGAGTTGTTTCATTGATCTCAGTGCGCCAGTCCATTTAGTATACAGAACAATTTTTCTGATTACCTGGAAAACAGGCCATAGCTCTGATTACAGTCACAGTTTGAGTATACAGCCTGATGATAGTAAAGATCATTTCCTTATTTCACTTCAAGCATTCAATGATATTATCAATCCAGTCCTGATTGCTCTGGTTCCCTGAGCCCAAAATGTCAACCAGCGAGAGAGGCAGTGGCGGTTCTACGAGGTGGCACGGAGTGGCAGCTGCCACCTCAGAAAAATGCCTTGCCACCCCAGCTGCCACCCCAGTTGGCAGCTTTGTTTTGAAAGAAAAGTTGTGGCTCATCAGACATGTATGAGAGAAAATCTCTAATGTCCGAGTGCAAGTGAATGCAGCACAAGACTCGAGCCTTGTAACCCCTCCCCCCCCTGGCTCGAGCTTGGAAATATGATTGGCGGCGATTTCCTTTGAACGGGGGGGACAGCGCAAAACGAGAAGCATTTCGGATCCAAGTGGAAGGAATGAGGTATTTACGGTCAGGGTATGGCTGGGGTAGGCTACAGCCATACCAAGAAATGGCTTAGCCCCACCATGAACAATGATGTTAAAGTAAGCAAAATAATGTACGCCAACTCGCGCGGAGTAAATTGCACAGACAGCAGTTAGTAAGATTGATTTCAGTAGCCACTTGTCTGGAAATACCGAAGACTAGAAACGGTTTTGAAAACTTTTGTCACGTAGTGATCGTCTTCTCAATAGAACATCTTTGATAATGTCTTCTGGCCAATCAGAATCAATATAACGGCGTGGTGTTGTTGCAGGAAGTCCCGACGGAGAATACTTTTGCTGTAGTACATCTCTATATACATCAGTGCTTCTCAAAGTGTGGTCCGCGGACCACTGGTGGTCCGTGAACGCCCCCTAGTGGTCCGTGAGTGGTACAATTTCACATTTGAAATAAATAAATACATTTAAGTTTTCCGCACTCTCGCGGGACTATCTCCGCAATGGAGTGAGGTTAAGTTTCACTTTCGATTGCATGATATAGCAACACCTTCATCACACATGTTGCCACTTGTTTGTACCATTTTCAGGCGATTTGTAATCTGTTCTAGAAAAACGATGTGTTTTTTGATATTTGTGGAGTTAGGAGGTCCGCGAGTGTTTTTTTATTGGTCAAGTGGTCCTTGGTATGAAAAAGTTTGAGAAACACTGATATACATCGATACAACAGTGTGTTGATAGAAATAAACACGTAAAGAAATAAGACCCCACGGTTTGATGATTGATAGGTGTGTGGGCTGTCTTTCATTTTGACACACAGAACAATGGGGGCTATCCACATCCACCCTTATCCACAATGTAAAGTAATTCACACAGCCTCTTCCCTCTTCTCTCTGTGAGGAGCAGCAGGTTCAGCTTTCAGAACAAAGTAACAAAAAACTAAAATGGCATTCATTTTTTTAAATATGTCGTGGAGTAATAGATTTATTTATTTTTCTTCTCAGGAGAGTACCAGAATGTGTATTTTATGTTAGTATTTAAAAAATCTCCTTGGGGAGAATCCCCCCAGACCCTCCTGCAGGGGTTGGGTTTTCAGCATGTCAACTCTTTCACTTGTGGGTAAATTGCAGGATTGGCTCCAGGTCGCCCTTTTTATTTACTAAGACAAATGTGCCGTTTTATTTCATACAGTTCAATTTGGATTGAGACAGGGAAATCATCTAAACCTCACGCGTGGCGTTTCACTGTCAAGGGGGGGCGGTATACCGTGTATGTAATTACATTGCAAATACTGACTTGAGTCAACCACTGTATGGGTTAGCCCAGGGGTTCCCAAACTTTGCCATGCCAAGGACCCCCATATAGCATTATCGTCTGGCGGGGACCCCCCTGTTGCAATTTTTTTTTTTTAAATGATGAGTACATTATGATGGAAAATATGACAAATTAATCATACGGCTTAATACATTTTCTTAATATATATTTGTATTAATAATTAATAATCAGTTAAAACAATTTTTGTATTTATCTTTTGTTTGTCATTCATTACATTGATTGTGTCTTCTGTTATAAACATTCTTAACACAAACAGTAATATCAACAGTAAACATATTTTAAAGCATTTTTAAAGTGATTTCTGTCTTTATAATATTATATAATTTTGAACAGTAATATGAACAATTAACATATATTTGTAGCATTTTTGAAAGCTATTTATATATAATATTCAACAGTAATATTAACAATAAACGTATTTATATTCATATATATAAACAACAGTATTTGCTACATCCGTGCTCTCATCCAGCTGCAGAGCGAAATATTCACTAGCTCTCACTTGCTCCAAAAGCTAAGCAGATACTCAGTTTCACTCTCAGTAGCGGCAGCTCAATTCTGATTGGCTTGAAGGGCGGTCGTGTAATTTAAAATATTAATAAATAAAAAATATTAAAAGATTGGCATCAAAGGACACATAGATTGATAGATATGCAGTTATTAATAACATCTAAAATAAAAAATAAATAAATAAATGTAACTTTAAAAAAATAAATTCCCCTTTCCCTCAAACTTTGCGTGACCCCCCTGGCGCCCCCTGGCGGCCCCCCGGGGGGTCGGGGCCCCCACTTTGAAAAACACTGGGTTAGCCCATATAGATTACCCAACACAAATACTCTGGCGCCGCCACTGTTACTGTCTACAATGACAGAGAAGAGAAGAGCCTGTCAAGTTTGGCTACTCAGCATTGAATCAAAACGCACCATATAGCTTTAAATCGTTTGTGAGGCGTTTTGCTGATCAAGATGGTAATCGCCACATTCAGCTGTTATAGGCATGCCAACTTGATGCTCTGCTCACTGATGAGTCGATGAGAATAATAAACTGTTAAGATGATGACCTTACGTGTGTAAATATATTTTTCTTCTTTGTGGGGGTCTGCCCCCAAAAAACACTTTCAAGTCCTGAGAAAGTCAAATAAGACGGTGTGTAAAACTTCACTGCCCAGCCAAAAGAAAGTAACCACTTTGATTTAACTAGGCCAGTAGGTAAGGACTTTCCACTGGATAATAACTGCAGCGATGTAGATGTTTTAGCTGAATACACGTTTTTTAACCCTAACTGATGCAGTTAGTCACTTCTTTAATGTTTGTTCTTTCTGATGTAAAGTCCAGGTTGTAACTGTTTGCAGTAAAGTTGTGGGGCGCTGAACTGTTCTTTTGATTCGTTTGATTTATGATAGTAATTACTTGTCTTTCAAATTTGAGGGAGGGTGAGCAAGCATCTTGAGGAACATTCATCATTAACTCCTCCAAAAAATATAGTTTATGTAATAATAACACTGAATATGTGAATCATAAAAGGGATTGACAGCTGATAGGAATTATATGATTGTTAATATTATCATATTCATTCAGACAATCATCGATGAGACAGTTAATTAATGTACTTATTGCAGCAGTCTGCATATATTTGGTACCCCTGCTGGTCTAAGAGTGAAACCAACTAATTCAGTTAAAATTCATTAAATTATGTCTGCCACCTTATATATTTATATTTAAGGCTTTACTGATGTGCCACAATAATGTCACCTATGTTATTGAGTTAAAATATCAATATTGTGGCTTTCCAAGTTAACATTGATTGATATGACTGCGATTAAATCAGCATATACTTCTGCCAGGGGATGCCACCCCTCAAATTCTCCTGCCACCCTCTTGCCACCCCATGAATATTTTTCTAGATCCGCCCCTGGAGAGCGGATACGGAAAATGTTATTTTGACACAAAGCAGACGGGTTCTCAAAGGGCAAATATGTAATTTGTTAACTCTTAAGCATATGGTGCCCTACCTTGCAACTGCTTCAAATGAACTGGGAGAAATAATAAAATGGGTTTAAGTGTGGAGAGATGTGAATAATGAATTATAATCTTATTTTACACACTAATCTGTTCAATCATTGCAGATTTTCACAACTGTAGATTTCCCTTTTATCTGATTATTTTGTTGTTGATTTTAAAGGAATGGTCCACTCATTAGATAATTAATCAAAACGTCAGTATTTAGTGAAACATTATGTTTAAACCATACCCTGAAGAAATCAGCGATATTCCCCGGTAAATAATGATTTTATAGCTCTTTTTTATCAAAACCTGTATATTCCTTCTGGCCGCCGCCATTTTTGCCATTTTCAGTAGTCACGTGATGGTTGTGACGTCATCCATGCGTTCACTTTGTCAACACACGGAAAGATGGCGGAGTATTTGAGTTCGGACTCGTCAGCAGAGGAAGACGTTTTGACCAATGTGAAGAGATTGGATGGGGGAATTCAGCCATACATATCAGTATGACAATACGACACCCTCTGTCCTTAGACCCTCTCATCGTACAAGGAAAAACTTCCGAAGAAAACCCACAGTTTAAAGGGAACATGGGAGAAACCTCAGGGAGAGCAGCAGAGGAGGGATCCCTCTCCCAGGACGGACAGACGTGCAATAGATGCCGTGTGTACATTGAAAAGATAATACATTTGCAACATAGGTAGTCCAAATGTTTGGAAATGCATGTGTGTGTATAATAGGAAGATGATATAAGTTATAAGTTGCTAGCGATTCCCTCTCTAGTTTAGCATCCTCAGCTTCGTTGTCCCTGGCCATAGAATCACGATTTTATGGGGCCGGAAAAAACTGGGGGAAAATACACACTAGCCGGTACTACGCTATATGGAAAGGCCACCAAAAACTGTCCTGGCCTGGACGCTAAAGGACGTTAAAACGGGGCTAGCCGCTGCAATGGAAATGCGCTATTTAACATACCTTTGTAGTGCCGAGAGATATGGAGTCAGAGGCGGTGCATCGAAGGTGCAAAAGGGAACTTTAATGAGGAGCAGAAAAGGACATGTTGCTGGCTTGCAGTCCGAATAGACAAGAGAGAGATAAAGGAAGGAGGACACAGTATATGCCCCGGAGGTACAGTAGGCATTAGTGTCCGTGCGGAACAATACCCCCAACCTGTAGTTCCATGATTGAATTATGTACCAGTGGTTAAATAGGTGGTCACCACACCTTATTCTTACTCCGAGCACTACTCCTGCTCCTCCGTCGCTTCACACTTGCAGAGGGCGATTTCTCAACTGGCCGAACTGGTGTCCTGGTCGGTGATGACACCAGAAAGACCGATGGTACTGCATCTCCATTAAGTAATGGTTGTTCCATAAATCCCATGTTATGTTTTATCATACTCTCAGAGTAGTCGTCCGGAAATTTGAAATGTTCGCTGCATACATGAGCCTGTAAATCTCTCGGTTCGGGCCGGCCACATTTCGCTAGCCACTGCCTCCGAATGTACTTATTACGCTTACCTTTTGGCAACAGATGGAACTGAGCATTCCGTGGATTGTTCCTATCAGAATTGTGGCAATATTTCGCGATACAGTGAGGCATATTTGAAGAGAGAAACTACAGTAAATAACATGGAGATCAACGTGTCTTCTAAAACCAAACGCATGGTTTACGTCACGTCCGGAAAATGGCGGCGCCCACAGTGTTGATGTTATTTCGGTATATAATCAGTTTAAAATCACTGATAATGTCGTCGGATTAAAAAAAAAAAAAAAGACTGGCAGAGACTGGTCTGTTTTATCGGATGATAATTATTTAAAAATGAGTGTCATGAGCATACCATTCCTTTAAACATATTGGAACTCATCATTCTTGTCTGATGTGGAGTGTTACTGAAGTAAAGAAGTCCTTCTGAAGTGTCAGAAGGACCGAATTATCCACATTGCATGAGAACAAATCACTTCAGATTATAGGCCTTGCACCATTCAATCAAACGCAGCGGTGTGCAAGCAATTTGTTCCCACTAAAAGCTTTAGTGAAAAAATTATGCTTTGTTTTGCATTATGGGGGATTCCACCTACAGGTTTATGTCCCATTGTGACTTTTTGAATTCACACAAAGAACAGTCCCTGCTGTGTTTCACTGCACATCAGAGAAACTTCAGCAAAAACTACATTTCTTTCAATTCCCAGCTTGGAACATGATTCATAGAGTAAAATATAGCAAATGGCGCAGATCAGTAAAACTACCCAGAATAACCTCAAAACAGAAGTTGTTGTTGTTTCCAAGATTGTATATTTTATGTTCTGTCCTCAGTTACAGAAATATGTTAATGGGAGTCTCATGACAGCAGTGACATACTGTACATTCTGGATAATAAGGATTGCGATGTCTGCATTAGGCTCCAGTGTTTCCTGAGTCGCTCTGAATGGATACATCTCCGTGCTGCTCCACTGCTCTCTGCCTACCGGGGGTTGTTAGTGAGCAGATCTGCCTCGAGCCATGCTGCCTTCAGGCGCCGTGGTAGCATCTTTCCCTCCCTGTGTATTGACCAAATGTCAATTGCTTCAGCATCAATAGCTTTAAGGGTGTATTTGAATTGCAAAGCAAATGTATTTCCAATTTACCAAGCCAATTTAAAATGCCCTACATGCTCATTCCAACTGTATATATTTATCTACACAGATTTTAAGTAATAAGTGATGTATCACTGTTGTTTGAAGTAAGGCTAATCTTTTTCACTTTTAAAGGGTAATTTTAACATTTTCCTATTTCTATTTGGGGTGAATTTATGTATTTAGTTTGATTGAACATGACACAAAATATCCAATTATTGAATGAACATGTCTGCTGATAGTTTACACATTTTATATTTTTACTGCATCACCACCATGATCACCACACATACTCACACAGCCCGGCCATACGTCATCTCTACCAGACACACCTCCACTCCTGAACCATTAGGGGGCAGTGTTGTTCCGGATCTGGACCCCCGTTGGCTGTTTCCTATTCTCACAGCCTCGTCTTAAAGAGCCTGTGACACGGTTTTCCCCCATCATCCAAACCCATCAATTTGAGTACATATTGTCCCCTTGAAAACCGTTACTGAACTGATTTTGGATATTTGTACTTTGATAACCATTAATCTGCCTTCAATGTTGACAATTTTCTGGATCTTCTCGCGGATTCTTCAAGTCCCGCCAAATGATGGGTGACGTCATTGCGGGCACAGCGCTCCAGCTGCACCGTCCAGGATCCCAGCTTCTGCATGTAAACCTTTATATATATACAGTCAGATGTAAACGCACGACGGCGCACACAGCAGCAAGCTCAGACAGCGATGACAGGTTAATGTTGAACGTGTCTGAGAGCTCATATGAGGCTGAAGGATCGGTTTATGTTGTATCTGTTAAAAGTTTAGGAATGAGGTGCGTCAATATGGGCGATCATATGGTCATGTAGCCAGTGGTGGAATGGGACTAAAAATCATCCCGGGACTCTCGACCGGCCCACTTCGGTACCGCTAGTAAATTGTCAACGGGGGGAGCGGGGGATGTAAAATACAAATATAATGTATAATGTCTGTGTCTTTGACATTAGCGCTGCTAGCCACCTGTGCCCTGTACTACGAAGCCAGTTCAACAGACCCTGGATATGTTTGAGTAACAAACAAACTAACAACAAACTAACAAACGAGATCTCGCTAAGCGGTCCTACGACGCTGGTTATCAACTCGGTAAATCAAGCCAGGGTTTCTCTCTCCAGCTGAGAGCGCGTTCACGTCTAAAACACGAGTGGATCTGACTTTAATTACATTTGTCTCGAGTGTTTCGTCAACATAATGTGTTAAATAATACTTCTGCATACAGTCTGTGACACTGTGAGTGTTGCACGGCCAGATGAGGCTGGAGAAGCTGACTCAGATAAGGAAATATATGATATATTATGATATTATATGATCGATGATCTCATTGATGATGTAATATGAATGATAAGTGCGACACGTCGGCGTCTTCTCTGCATACGGCAGTTTAAACTGTATTTCCTTTATCCTGTAATATGACTTGAGAGATTTAAACTCCGCACACTGAGTTAATCTCTTTTCTATAGACGCCGGAGGCGGGCAGCGTCAGGTAAAATAAGTTATTTAGCCTTCTCAAACCTGAGCCTCACGCGCCGCCTATGGGGGATGTGCTAGTGACTTATCCGACCGGCCCACTTCGGTACCGGCCCATCGGGATTCGTCCCGATGGCCAGTCCGCCACTGCACCCAGCCCACGTAAACTGTCAACGGGGGGAGCCTCGCTGCGGGGAAACGGTGGACCTAGTGTCCCGATCGGAGTGGGAATAATAATAATAATCCGTGCATTTTATCCATTAATTTCCCCAACATTGTGGTAAAAAACCACACGTTTAATCCATGTTGTTGGTGTACTACAACTACAAAAAGCATCGGTTTGTTTTCTCATCAGTAAATGCAGACCGGCTCAAACAAACGATTTGTAATCATCATCCTCACTCATCATTTAATGTATAATATGTTCGCCGAATTGACATGAAAGCACTGATAAATGTAGTTTCATCCACTTGAGTTTATAACCACAAAAATAATCGATTTGTTTTTATATCACATCCGACGGGAGGAAATTCAGCAGCTCTCACTCCCGATTTTTAATCCTCATGTAATCATCATCTTCACCACGATCATTATGTTTATGTCGCCGAATTGACATGAAAGCACTGACAAATATGAATATACTGTAGTCAACTTCATTAAAACGTTATTAACGTGCCTAAACTCAGTAATTTACCATTTCTACGCATGACACAACACACTTTGTCCGTGTTTGGCTCTCGAAGCGTTCCCGCATTGACGTCACTTCCGGCTTCCCCCAAAACTTCAAAATGAGTGAAGGAATTTCCCCGCGATGTTCGAAAGTATTGATATTTAACGAAACGGTATCGCTTTTTCTTTTTTAAACTGACGGTTCGAGATTACTAGTAGCCCAATATTTCATTGCACAACAGTTGTTGGGATGGTGTCACAGGCTCTTTAAGTGCTGATCTGGGGTCAGAGTTGGGATTTCCACAGCAGTTGTAGCCTACAGGTCAAGATTTTTAACAGTGAAGCCCATCCTCACTCAGCAGCCCGACAGGGACCATAAAGCATCTCTGCAGAGGATGTTTCCTGCTGTTTCAGCACAAACACGACCCACCCTCCCACCCCCCCCATGCATCAGGTGCAGAGTACAGGATGTTATCGACAGTGGCCCCTCTGGGAGCCATGTTAGTGTGGGTGTGGAAATGTGTGTGATGTATGCAGATGTATCCTGGAAGGCCCTTCCCATAATTGCGCTCATCGTGGACAGTTACTGGTACAGAGGACGAGCAAGTAAACCATGCAGTAAACAGATAAAATACAAAACACCGCACAGGGGGGAAATAATTCATCCCCTCCTGAGCTGCACAGGACTGAACAACAACCAGCTGAAGGTGGAGTGTTTGTGCTTCCCGAAACGACACACTGACATTTCTGAAATGGATATTTAATACCTTTCACTTCTCTCTTCCTTCGCCTCTCCTGCATCTATTTTCTCTTCATCATCCTCTTTTTCTTGCCCACCCTCTACCCTCAATAATCTTATGTCTATTCCCACATTTCCTCTTTCCTCTTTTATTTATTTACTTCTTTCTGACTCCTGCTCGTGGGTGTGTTTGAGAGCGAGGTGTGGAGAGAGCTGCTAAGCTGGAGCACTCGTCCCCCTGGTAATTCTTCTATCCAGGACAACAAGCATCACCTGGGGTTTACATAACACACACTTCCTCACACTCTCTCTTCATATCACTTTCACCTTGCCCTCTCTGTGTCCCTCTCTGTTTTTCATTCTGTCTTTCTCTCACACACATCACTGTCATGGAGGGAGGGGGGTATTCAGCTGTTGTAGAGCCTGCAGCTAGGACCCTGTGTGCTTTTCTACTGAGAGTTGTCTTGTTTTGGGTTGTGTGTGTTTGTGTGTGATGATGGAAGCCTGGAATTTGTTGGCACCGCTCCGCTCCTCAGGCTAAGCAGGCGGTTTTATAGATTTTTCTTCCCAAAGGCAGGCAGGAGTAGGATTTCATTGTAGGAATGATTTGAAAACCACTGTCATACACAGGGATTAGAATACTAGAGATTTGCCCGCTTTTGTAGTTGTTGTGCCTCTGGAAAATAATGTATCACTAAATTCCTCGTATCAAAAGAAAAGGGAGGTTGATTTTGTTTCACGATATAAGCTGTGTGTCCTTTGAGGTCATTAAACTGTGGCAGTTGCCAGAACTAGAAAACATGGCAGATGGCTTTCTTTTCCTCTAGCATTAATTAAACAACAATTAACAAATATGGGCTATGGTTACAATGTTGTTATGGTTGATACTGAATAATAACAAATGTGTTTGTTAACATTGTACCTACACATTGAAAAAGTTTATGAATAAATAAGCATATAACACTACATTTGACCTATACAGTATATCCTATTTCAATAACTTGCATAGACTCTTATTGCACTATTTCACTTTTTAAAACTATTTTTCTTTTTGTATTTACTAGCACTGAATCTGTGATTTGTGTTGCTCTGTTGGAGAAGCCTGTGACACAAGATTTTCATCGGCATAACTACACTGTAACTATATTCGTATGACAAATAAAGAACCTTGAACTTTGACTTCAAAGTTACATTTCAATTAGAGGTACGTGTCTTATTCAAAGGAAGTCTTATGTGACCACATTTATAAGTGAGCTGAAGCAATATAAGTTAAACAAAAAGAAGGTTAAAACAGGTCCAAAAGTCTAAACCTTTGTTTTCCAGGAGAAAACATAATTAATATGCAAAGAGTACAGTCTGTTGAGAACACGGCGTGCGGAAATATACGGGTCGTGCTCTAGCTAGATTTTCCTGTCCTCTGCAAGAAGTTGTCGGCGACTGACGTGCGAGGAAGAACGGCTGTCCACAGGCTGTTCCAACTTTAACAACTTTATTAACTTCCAGGGTAGTGAATTGAACATGCAACTGTAATTGGGTGTGACAGTCTCAAGAATCTTTGGACAGGATTATATATTAAAACACATTAACAAGTAGGATAAATGAAGTTAGAAATAATCCTGAACGATTACAAAATATTACAATAATCACAATTTAATAATCAGGATTATTCCTAAACACCGTTTAAGCTCAAGGTCGAAACCAATCGCAGAACATTGCTCAGTTTCTGTGCACACTGGTGCTCAATACAATTAGAAGCATTTTTTTTTTTGTAATGAAATGGTTAGACAATTAGAGGCCATGAGATTAAAGTTAAAACAAGAATAAAAGAATAAATCAGGTTATTTTTCTTTCTATCCTGCTTTGCAAATGTCTTGCTATTCTTGTAGAGGTATAATCGTCCAACATTTCTTTGAGTCCCTGTTGAGATCAAATACAGAAACCTTAGTGCCTTCACTGGCCTTTTGATTCTTGCAGAAACATTCATCATGATGATTATGAAAGGACAGGTCCTTGATTTCTGGAGGACCACTATTGCACCATGTCCGTATGAACCACTATTCCTAAATGTCCCACAGAAAACTTTAGGTGATACACACTCCCTTTGAAGGTGTCATGGTGGCTTCTCTCTTGTGACAACTTCAAAGAGAGTGTTTTGGCCAGGAGGAATTTGTTGGCATTTCACTGTGCAATGAGCACCTCTTGATAGCAGTCACCTCGCAGAGAATTTCATCACCTAAAAAAAAGGAAGAGAATTATATGTTGTTTCTCCATATAGCACAGCGCAGAGTGGTAGGAACTGTCATTGCAGATAAGACCTAACATTATCCCAAGAGATTCACTTCTCATTATTCACTTTATTTACTGCTGGCTGATGTGACAAAGGAGAGTAGATGCCATGCCGCTCTGACAGAATCACGCTTCACTTTAAGCTCTGAGGCTTGCATCCTGTAATATCTCTGCACAGTCTGTGGACATCCGCGCAGAAAAAGGTCAAATGTGCCGAATTGACTTGGATATTTAAAGATTTGAAAAATGAATAGACATGTAAGCTAGGACATACACGCTGGAGAGGGCCATCTTACTTATTCAGAAAGCATGTCAGCATAACATCAGGTTATGCATGTGATTGAGATCCCAGATAAAAATAGTAAACATCTTTATTTCCGGCCTGCCTACCTGTCAATCTAACATTCTTCTCATTTAGTCTACACTGTGTACCTTTGGCTTGGCTGCATGGGAAACAATCATTCACATATTCAATCCAAATTATCATAAATATAATTCAGCTCTTTTCTTCATATGTGGAAATTCCTACAGGCCATTTTCAATTCCCCCAGTCCTGTCACATTAGTTTTGCCTGTTCGCATGTCTTAAATGTCCCTTCACACCTAATATCATGTGACCTGTAAGTGTGTATATTGTATGTAGGTGTGTGTGTGTGTGTGTGTGTGTGTGTGTGTGTGTGTGTGTGTGTGTGTGTGTGTGTGTGTGTGTGTGTGTGTGTGTATTGTGCCTCATAGCTGACATGACATGAAGGGTTGTTAAAGGCTTGCATGTGTTGCATAATGCTTTTATCTCTGTGACACACATGCTTCCACAGTCCTCCCATTGATGTATGTGCTCTTTCATCTGGCAATTTAAACATGTGTGTGTGTGTGTGTGTTTGTTTGTGTGTGTGTGTGAGTGTGTGTGTGTGGGTGTGTGTGTGTGTGTGTAATTACTACATGTCAAAAGTCTGCAGTGCCTTAGTAAGTACGGAAAAATTGTGTCGGTGTGTGCTGTGAAGGCAGATAGGAAAGGAGAGTGAGCGTGAGAAGGTATGATGCAAAGTCTTTGGGATCCATCCTATATCTTTCTCCACGCTCCCTCCCTCGCTCCATCCTTTCTGTCCTCCCTCATTCCTCCCATGCTAGATGTGTGACGCAGAGAAATGTCTCATCTTAACTACTAACATATCAGCTGGGAAACATTGATGATTAAACTATAAAAGCCTCCGACTCTCGCACGTCTGCAACGCGCCGCGCATGATAATTATATCAGAGTGATAAAGAATATACACTATAATAGCCTTCAACACACTTGTTAATTAAACTGTTTACACACGAGTGTATTGAAATATGTGTTGCTTTGGTGATGTATAATGTTCCTTCTGCAAAAAACTAGGCATCTGAAAGAAACACATACATTTCTTTCGTTCCCATTGTACTGTATTTCACTCAGAAATGTAATTCAGAAAGCTGTGAGTGTAAATGTATCTATCGCGGGAAGCCTTAGTAAAATGGGACTTTCTTCTCTTATAATCCAATCGGGGTTAGGGTTATGCCACAAGTAAGATTTGACCCTTCAGTCACTTCCAATGGGCCCTTTGGTGGTTATATCCTTTCCACATGTGACAAAGGTAACTTCGTCACTGTGGACTGACGGCTTCGGGCCTTGTAATATTGCACATGTGGTTTAGTTTGAAAGTGTTCCCCCTCCCGTTTTGTCTGTGGCTGGTGATTTGGTTCACCTGGTGCCCTGTGTTGTGTCCTCCCCCCCACCTGTGTCTTATTGGCCTGATTAGTGTGTGTGTAATTTTAGGCTCTGTTTTCCCTGTCAGTGGACAGATAGTGTGTGTGAGATCCTTGTTGCTGGTGACTGTGTTCACATGAGACAGTACGATTGAGGCTGTGTCATGACTACCACAAGGAGTAATACATGCCCACACCGGGTTATATTTGAACTCTTTGCCTCTGCCTCCTTGCTTGGTCGGGCCGCTCAACGGTCAGCTTCACACCACAACAAGGTCCGATTTTTGGGGGAAAATGTACTGTCTTGCTTGTTGAAAAGTAAGAAGATTGATGTCTGTCATGCTTGCGGAGGTGAATAGCCTATAAGACGGAAAGCAGGGAGTAACTGTTAGAGGTTAAAAATGAGGCGCCTCTAAAACTCAATGTGTTGTATCTAGTTTGGTAATATGCACAAACAGAAGTATAAAAAGGAAAATGTTTGGCTTTATTTCTTTTCAATTTCTTTATGAAAAAAGTGTCTGCCCACCCAGGACATCTCACTTCATGGTGTCAACGAAACACCATCTCTAGAAAGTTGTTTCTTAGAGAAATAGTTTAACAGTTTTTATCAGAAAAGTATTTCTGAGGGAGAACAGCTCTTGTGGTTTCTCCTTGTGACTCACACGTGTGTGTATTTGGGGCATTATGGCTCATGACTCAATTTGGATCCAATTTCACAGATTTTATTACCTACGGCATTTATTGTCAAATGAATGAAGGGAAATGGAACCAGATAATGGCTATGTTTACATGCACATAATGATCAGATTATGGCCAATTATCAGAGCAAGGCATCAATCTGGTTAGGATGTTCATTGGTTTACTGTTCTGTTAATAGTCCTGTTTCATTATCGACTGTGATTGTTGGCTGAAGAAATGTTCTACTCAAAATGTTATAATGTCACAGCCTGTCCAAACTAGTCAACCGCAAACCTGTTTATCCCACAGTGAAGCCACAGTGGTTTAACCTTGTGGCTAAATTCATGAATTTTTAAGCTGTTCTTTTTATCAGTAGCTTCAACATTGTGACTTGTACAACTGTGTCTTTTTAGCGAAACACCATCAATCTTTAAATATACTGTAGCCTTGCCAGTAATAATATGAAGCGTTAAGAGTGTTTTTAAACAACACTCTGTAAGTGACAGAGTGAGATTTCCTAGCAGACAGAACATTAACTATGTCACCTTTTTTGTTAATCTTGTATATTTGACAAACATGTGTTTAAATTGTGGTAACACTGTTTTTTTATTGAAATACCCTTTAACTTCCTACCTTTAAACTCATTTGGGTTCATGCTGATTTCTAAGAATGCATCTCAAGGTCCAAAAAGTCCATTCAAATATTGCTGTTTAATTTGTTGATTTTCCAAATCACATATCATACAGGGTGATTGAGCCAAATGTACTGATTTTCTATGAATTATCATGAGATCAAGCTACAGGCTGCATGTTTTGTGTTTTTCAGAACAAGGTCCTTATTTGTTTATTTTAATATGCTTTGGGACTACAACTAGAACATTTGTCAATTGGCTTAATAATAAGCAACAAATAAAGTGCCTATGCGTTTTTATAAATGCACACACGCACTACAGATGACAGCTGGGCCTAGATGTCCGACAATACTAAAGTAAATGTCACCAGCCCCTCTTCTGTGTGTGTGTGTGTGTGTGTGTGTGTGTGTGTGTGTGTGTGTGTGTGTGTGTGTGTGTGTGTGTGTGTGTGTGTGTGTGTGTGTGTGTGTGTGTGTGTGTGTGTGTGTGTGTGTGTGTGTGTGTGTGTGTGGTGTGTGTGTGTGTGTGTGTGTGTGTGTGTGTGTGTGTGTGTGTGTGTGTGTGTGTGTGTGTGTGTGTGAGACAGAGTGTTATACACAGTGGGAGAGAGTTGAAAGATGAAAGCTGGTTTCTATCATTCAGTAGGATAGCAGGATGCAAGCCCCACCCAGTAAATGGATTACCTTATTACAGATCTCTAGAAGAGTGTGTGTGTGTGTTTGTGTGTGTGTGTGTTTGTGCACGCATGTGTGTGCACTTCTCTCCTTCACCTGTACACATCCCTCACTCTGCTCTCTTCTTACATCAACCTACGTACCCCGTAATGATCAGAAATTATATACTGTGTACTTTAAGATGCAATTACAGTCAGCCCCCTCCAGCTCCAACACAATGGCATGGGGAAATTATGTTTGAATTATTGGACCTTAGGAGCTGATACTAGGACGAAACGTGAAATCTAATTATGTGAAATACATGAATACACACATATATTAAAGGGACCGTGTGTATCATTTGGTGGAAACCTGTTGTTGTTGCAGCATGACTTTAAGGGCAGTGAAATGAAGAAGGTTACCGCAGGTTTTCCAAACGAGAGCATCGATGTTTACGCCAATTTAGACTGCAATCTATCCAATTAGTATTGAGGCATTTCACTCAAAACCACACATATGCAATTCATATGGGGAATAGAATACAAACCAGAGGATCACCTTATCATTAGGACATATCTACTAGGGACCATCAATGTCTGAGCATCATTTCCCATCATTTCTCCAAAACCTCTATGATTGCAACCTTCAGAAGAATGCCGAATAGTGGCTAAAATCCTGATAAACATACAAACATGGAATTTATTTCCTGGGGATGAGTCAACCCTCAAGGCCTTTATTTAAGCTAAATTACAGGCTGTTTTTAACACTATTCAGACTCAGCTCTCTGAATTAAAGCTTCTTTTAAATGTGGATAAAACCAAGGTAATGCTCTTTTCAAAAGCAAAAAAGACACCAGAGCCTGTTTTAGATATTGTAACTACGCAAGGAACAAAACTTGAAGTGGTTACCTGTTACAAATACCTTGGTATCTGGCTTGATGATTGTCTCTCTTTTAAACTTCATGTCAATAACCTGCTTAAAAAACTGAGGGTTAGGCTAGGGTTCTTTTTCAGAAACAAGTCCTGTTTCTCGCTTGAGGCCAGGAAAAGGCTAGTCACTGTGACCTTTTTACCTGTGCTGGACTATATGGTGATTTATTGTATATGAATGCACCTGCCAATTGCCTGGTCAAGTTAGATGCTGCGTATCACAGTGCTCTGAGATTTGTCACAAATTGCAAAGCGCTTACACATCACTGTACACTGTATACCAACGCAGGTTTACCATCACTCTCTGTACGGAGGCTCAGTCACTGGTACACGTTTATCTATAAAGCTTTGTTGGGTAAACTCCCGTATTATATCTGCTCTCTGATAACACAGAGAGTTGCAAGTAGCTATTGTCTGAGGTCACATGACGTAGTCTTGTTAGATGTGCCAAGAGCAAGGACTGTCTTCGGTAAGACAGCTTTTATGTGCGCAGCTCCACTTGCTTGGAACAATCTTCAGCAAGAATTGAAACTGAGCAATCTCATTCCTCTGCATGCTTTTAAAGCTAGGCTAAATGAAATGCTTGCTGATACAATGGGCACTTGTAAATGTCTATAACTATGTATCCTGTAAATATAATGTATAATGTCCTTTATTGTTTTATGTTTCATGTGGAACCTATATGCTGCAGGTCTCCCTTGAAAAAGAGATCTACAGTATGATCTCAATGGGACCAATCTGGTTAAATAAAGGTTTGAAATGAAATGAAATGAAGCTCAGTATAGTTCCTGTGAGCATCCTTGATATATGACCTGGATTGTCTTACATTTTAAATTAAAGTGAGTGATGCTGATGAACAACAATTCCTTCCCGGTCCGTCTATTAGTACAAAGTGACCTCCTTGCAAATCATGAACTATAATTATATTACTGTAGCTGTGTTCAAGGACAAACATTCTCAACACTCATTAAGCCCTGCCTATAATGGAACACTTTCCAGAAAAGGATCTGACTTGTCATGATTTGACTCACTTTACCTATATCCGGAAAAATTAAAACAATTACTACAGATAAGGTGTAACTACTGAGGAAATGCCTGTGTGTGAGGCTTCTAATGAAAATATTGTCTTCAGAGTGTGAACAAGTGTGAGAGACTATAAATAAACCAGAACCAAGCGGTCTGTCTTTCTTCAAACGCAGCCCAGGCTGGGATCGTGCAAGCGTGTCCAATCTAGAGTGCCTTGGCGATGCAAACATCTTTTGAGGATGACATGTCAGTCAAACGAAAAGCAAAACGATGAAGAGCAATGAAGCATTGAGGACACCGACTGGTTGAGGTGTCATTCAGCACACAAAGGACACACACATATGCAAGACACTAATGCACACACATGGAAATGAGTACATCCAAAGATATAAGTTTTGTGTATGATCGTTCACAGTAAAATGGACATACATTTAATAACATGTATCTAGTAAAGACACCTAACTCATTAATGTGTGCTTTGCCATTCTTACATGCAAATAGTGAAAGAAATGCTTACAAAATATTCTCTAGAGCAGTGATTCTCAAACTTTTTTCAATAATGTACCTTCTTTAAAAAAAGAAATTCAGCCAAGTACCCCCTGATCAGCGCAAAAACTATTTGTTAAGGAGAAAATGTCTATAAACAGGTACAGTACAGTGCTGCACCATCAGTGTCTGATTTATTAAAACAACAACCTTGTAACTGAGAAACACTTAAATGTTACATTCCAAATGTTTACAATCCATCACTAAATCCATGGCAAACCCATTTTAACATCATGCAATAACACTAAGACGACATTAGTTGCATTGAACTGATCTTTTTAATAAGTTGTACTTACAATGTAGTGAGAAACATGGGCTTGAGCTTCACTGAGGGTCTTTGTTATTCTCAGTGACAGGAAGGCAAACTGCAGTTATTACACTTTGCGTTTTGAAATATGTGTAACTCTGTTAATATAAAACCCACACTGCTCAAACTTCGCTACTTTTCCTGAATTATTATTATTTTTTTTTCATTAAAGGTCCCATGTCATGGCCATTTCCACTGATCATAATTCCATTGTTGAGGTCTACTAGAATAGATTTACATTGTGCAATTTTCCAAACTCACATTGGTTTCGCATACAGCATCTCTGTAAAGTATGTGTATTCAGCAGTATTCACTCTCTCCACTAAACGGCTCGTTGCAGCTCTTGCCCCCCCCTCCCTGTGAGCCCAGTGTGCTCCGATTGGTCGGGACCAGTCGGGACGTTGTGAATCGCGCTGAGCTCCGTGGAGGTGTTGTTTCCTTGTTTAGCGATACACAGCGAAACACAGCCAAACTCATCCTGAGCACACACAAAGTCACAGCCGAAGTAAAAACAATAAGTGTGGCTTGATATTGATTAAGAAAAAGGTTGATAAACGCTGTGAGAATGGGTCTGCAGAGAGAATTTCGCCGCGATCCGAACTGTCTGTTATCAGCCTGCAGCCAGGGAGGAGAAATCAGCAGAGCTGCCTGCACTGAGTGTGTGTGTGAGGAAGTCCGTGGATTGGTCAATTTGGACCAATCAGCGGGGGCTTAACGTAATGGCTCTGCGGACGAAACGTAACGGCTCCACGGATTGGTCCATTTCGTTCAGGGGACAACATGACATCATGATGTACCCGGAATAATCAAATGGACAATGACGTATCTCCAACGAGGCGTTTTGGGGAGGTATTTTCTGTGTTAGAGTTTTACTCGCTACAGGGTGTACTTTGAGGGTTTTGACTCTGCACACCGTTTACATGCATAACAACCTTCATAACACACAAGGGGACGGGTAATAACTGGAAAAGCATGACATGCCACCTTTAACATAAAATAAATGTCACGTACCCCATGCAGTACTCAAACGTACCCCTAGGGGTCCGTGTACCCCCATTTGAGAACCACTGCTCTAGAGGACACAAAATATATAGGAAATTGAGAAGAGATGGGGGAGAAATGGCTAGTTAAAGAGACATATAAAAAGAAAACAGATACTCAGGCCAAGGCAACAAAGAAGCAAACTCCTTTCAAGTTAGATAGTGACTGTGAGAGATTGTTGCCACAATTAGAGAGAGGGAGTAAGATGCACAGTGGCAACAGGGATTCAATTACAGCGTATTGTTTTGACTCCCACTCCCTGGGACACCAGCAAACATCAGTCTTTCAGTGGAAACAGCAGGACAGGAGCAGTATGTGTGTGTAGTCAAATCATGCATTTGTATGCATGCAGTTTATTGTACTGTTCTTGTGTAACGTCTATGAGTCCAGCCCCTGGCAAGATAGAAAATCTGAAACCAGATGACAGACTTCATCTCCCAGCCAACACCTACATCTGTCATCCTTTCATAGGTACTGCTGAGAGCTGTCTGTGAGAGACAGAGTAATGGACAGAAAAACGACAGGGGACACCAAAGAGACAGGAAGAAAGAAACCGATACAATAGCAAGAAGGAAACATATAGAGACACATATTTCTGTTAAAGTGAGATGAGATCTCATCCTGTTCTTAGAGTTTCATTGACATTCTGAAAGGAAGCGAAGTGAAGTAGACAACCGGTGAAAAAAGGAAGGAGATATATAGGCACAGAGAGATCAAAAGAAAACAGATGTAGGAAAAACAAAAGACATCCGTAGTATATGGCAACACATCCTCACTCCCAGGTCGGCCTATGTTGACGTTATGTCAAGTCCCCTGCCGGCTTTTTCCAACGAAAGGGGGGGGGGCCTTAGCGTCCATTTTCAACGCAAGGGGGGGGGCCTTAGCGTCCATTTTTAACGCAAAGGGGGGGGCCTTAGCGTCCATTTTCAGCTTTCCGGGATGTCCATGTGCTTCTATGGACGCTCATGGAAGCACGGCATTCGTTTGTGTCGACTGCCCTTAAAGGCAATGTGAGCGTCCATTCTCATTGGATAGCGGAGAATTGTACACCCGGAAGTAAATATTCCCCTTACTGACGATTGATTTTACAGTGATATCTGCACTACTCATCGACTAAAAAACACCAGATTATCCTTGTTAATTACACAACATTGATTGGTTTAAATTGTGTGCAATGCTTTTGTATTTTTCCCCTTCGATTCGGAGAAACAAATCTTTTTTCGGAGTAAAGGATAGCAGAAGACACTACACTACCCAGAATCCCCAGCTATCATTTCTCCCTGCAGAAAAAGAAAACATGGCCGAACTTCGTTTTATTCTGGGTGTAAAATGCCTATTTTAAAGTTAGTTTGGCCATTAAAATGCGTTTTGATGTCATTTGATGCGAGAAATATGAGTTGTTATTTCAGATTATGTGTGCAGTGGATGTACATGATCTTTAGTTTGCTAGTTATTACGAAGATTACTTCAGGAAATTGCGTCCAACGTTTTCATTGTTACCAAGGTGGTTGCTAGGGACGCTGCTATCGATATTATTTCTGTTATGTTGTGTAACTGTTTAATGGTGTTATCTTTATTGCTACCCCCTTCCCGTCAATGTATAGTGTTGGTCCACAGCGCAAACTTATTAGTTTAACAAAATCCGCATCTAAAGATACGTTATTTCCCCCTCTGCAATTCCAGTCTCACATCTCACAGCACATCGTCATTAACAAATACCGGAAACAGACCGAAAACATTTAAAAAAAATAAAATAATACCTTATTCCGAGTGTGCTTGCTTTTCTCTTTGAAAGTCATCACATAACGGCATTGTAATACACGGTTCGGCTGCATTAAATATTACATATCTGCCGTAGTTCTGTATTTATAGAGCCCTGATGAGAAGACAAACATGAGGAACTGAAAACGTGACGTGGATCATAAATATATCAGCCATTAAACAACATCTTACATTTCTTTTCACACAATACGTCTCCTTGCCGTATCAACACTAATTCGGCTCACTTTTATATTTGATCCAATTGGTAGATAGGCTGTATTTACACCATAAAGGTGCACAGATGATATAAAGAGACACCTGGTGGTTAAAGCATGTTATTGAATTTCATTATTTTTATTATTAGATATTAATAGGATCCCTATAAAGTATATTCATTACTCGTTATTCTCTACTAATAGTTAATTAAAGACTGTATATAATGACTATTTTGCACATCCCGTTCAAGATTTCAAGATGTTCTAAGGTTTATTGACATATCATATAGGCCTACACAACTATGGTGTAGTTCTGCACTGAATGAAAAACTTGGGTCGCAGGTTCCTCAACAGTGCATTACAAGACATCTATCAATATGTGTGCATACCTCCAGCAATGTTAACTATGTTGAAGCACTTATTTTAACTGATATTATACATAATGTATTATACTCTTATGATGTATGCAGATATTTAATCTCCGGCCTTGTCAGGTATTGAACAATCAATAAATAAAGAACACAGAATTGTTAAATATAAAAGACAGAATTTGTGTGATTATACTAAATGATTTTCAAATAAACACCACTGCATATTTAACTGTTACACATGCTGATGTAACGCAAATGTTCCAACTTGGGATCAATAAAGTATATCTTATCTTAAGCTGATCGATGGCTACTGCCATATTTGCAAAATGTGCCTCTGAACCTTGACAAGTGCATGTTTCAGGCTTATCAATTAATGTAATGTTATCAATTAACAACAGGAGGGGTCACAAACATAAGTCCAGCTGTTAAATAAAGCTCTTCTGACCTTAGCTGGCGTGTGGGTATATATATTAATACTGCCCATTATGGGCACCAGCAATTTTCACCCATTTATTAATTATATGTTTTAAATGTGAGTGTTTCCTGTCCCCTAAACCTCCAGGGATGTACACAGTTTAATACTGGCAACTTCTTATTATGGGAAATACGAAAACGTCTTTTAAAACTACAACTCCCAGTAGAGACGTGCCATAGAGAACATGTTGCGAAACAGAATAGCCAGCATGTGTAGTTCTGGGTACGGGGTGGGGGAGGGGGGGGGGACGCGGTGGACCCGTTCAAATCCAGTTTTGAACAGTCTGCCGTGGTTCCATCCCATTTCAAGTGCTGTTCGAGGCTCGGTAACCCTCGGAGCACACTCTCCAATCACAGAGCTTGAGGACTATCATGGGGTTTGTCAAACAGAGCACATGGTGTAGTCCAAACGATAGCTGGGGATTCTGGGTAGTGTAGTGTCTTCATTGCCTTTAAGGGCAGTTGACACAAACGAATGCCGTGCTTCCATGAGCGTCCATAGAAGCACATGGACATCCCGGAAAGCTGAAAATGGACGCTAAGGGCCCCCCCCTTGCGTTGAAAATGGACGCTAAGGCCCCCCCCCTTGCGTTGAAAATGGACGCTAAGGCCCCCCCCCTTGCGTTGGAAAAAGCTGGCAGGGGACTTGACATAACGTCAACATAGGCCGACCTGGGAGTGAGGATGTGTTGTATATGGAGCCCCTATGGATTTTTTTGTTTACCTCTGTAATTTGCAACATGCGGACGATGAGAGACAGTGCAGTGTTTCTACTAATTTCATCTCATTTTTATTTAAAGGTCCCCTATTATACTGTTTTTCATCAATATATTATAGGTCTCAGATATATACAAAACATGTCTCTGAAGTGTTTGGCTCGAAATACAAAACAGATCAATGTAGCATCCCCCGTATGTTCCTGCCTGTGTACATGACATAAGCTGCTGCTCATAACCAATTGCCCCTTGCAGGATTACTAAAGTTGTTGATTGATAATCCCCTCTGTTTCAGCCCTGTTTCAAAAGAGCTGACTCTCTGTCTGTTACTTTAGATCAGGGGTGTCAAACTCAATTTCATCGCGGGCCACATCAGCATTATGGTTGCACTCAAAGGGCCGGTTGTAACTTTAAGACTATATAAAAATACATATATAAATATATCATATATAGAAAATAATGTATTATATTACATCATTGCCTCTGCATTGGATTATCATCGGATAGGGTAATAACTTCATAATTAACTACGTCTGAAAGCAGAAGTCTATGGCAAATAATTGCAAGTCTTTTCAGTGCGTATGTTCCAAAATGATTTAAAAAGAAAAGCCAAATTCTGGAAAAAAAAGAAATAGAAGTGACATTTTAAAATAAAAATCTAATTCTGAGAAAAAGGAATTCTATGAAAAAATGCATATTTTCAAGAAAAAAAGGCAAATTCTGAGAGAAAAAGGCAAATTCTGAGAAAAAAGTCATATTTGAGATGTATTGTGGGACATGTAGTTTATGGGCAACGTGCTTCTGTAGCATGTAACCGTATAATAAACATATTATATTCTTTGCAAGCTCTTGTGGGGCCACATAAAATGAAGTCGCGGGCCGAATGTGGCCCCCGGGCCTTGAGTTTGACACCCCTGCTTTAGATGAAAATAAGGAGCCCCTCCCCACGCCCCTCTGAGAGATATTTGGTTAAAAAGAACACAATGGTGCTCTAGGAGGAGGGGGGGTTACCTTGGTTGGTTATTGGCTAATGGTTACACAAGACAAAAAAACTGACATCACAAAGTGGCCAAAATCTGATCAGTTCATTTTCAGACAGGTTTTTATATAAATGGATCAGGACAAAAAGTGAGCCAATCTTTTTTCCTGAAAGTTTCAGAATCTCTTTACACAGAGGGGACACACGTTTATGTATGAAAGACATGACAGAAGATTTTTGTTCACAAAATATACTTTAACAGATTGAAAAGTACCATAAAAAAACACCATACGAATGACTGAAATGAAAGGATTGGAGACAGCTATTAAGGACAACCTAACTTATTTTATAAGGGTCTGTCTAAAAAACGAAATTATATTTTCCCTGGCTCTAATCAAATCCTCTTCATACTGCACATTATAAGATGATTTCCTGTGTCTCTATGATTGGGACCACATTTTGTGAATAGTTGTATTCAAAGAAGTGTGAAGAAGCTTCAGCAGTCAAATCAAGTATGACCCTACAATATATTTTTCCAATATAGCAACATCTTTGCAACATGCTTTGATCGTGTATGCACAAAAGAGAGAGAAACATTGATTGATCCGATCAAAAAACCACGGATGCATGTCAAAAAATAACAAGCATGTGGCCCATGATTGTCTTGTGAGGTCAACTCACCTGCTGTGAACAAACCCCACTGCAGCTAAAGTAGTTTTTCTGCATTCGATTAAACTCGAGGTCAAAAGTGAACTTATTGCAGCAAAATGTTATGAGAATAACTTTTTCTAAATAACGTATTCTCTTCTCAATAACTTATTCTCTGCGGCTGCGAACAATAAAAACAATAATTTCCCCATTTGTTTCATTTCCCATTACAGTTCAACCTGCTTGACGTCTTTATTTAAAGTTTTTTATTTCAACAAAAATTACATTTTTCTTTCACTGCATTTCTTCCAAAAGAAAACTAATTGATTCATTTAGATTATGTCCATGCATTTGAATGAAAAATCTATCCAAAAGTAATCTTATGCCCTGCAATTTTCTGTTTAATACCGGGGCTCGGTACCCATGTCACCACATTTTGCAAATATGATTTTATAAAAGATACATTTAAAGTACTTTTTCTAAGAAAACCCATAAAGTTTGAACGAGGCAAAGTCAGAATTTCATTTAATATCGCCTTATAACACTTTCCATAACATTCCCCTCTACTTATTTGAGCAGCTGATGAAGAAATCATTGAGCTCACAGTGTTTCTGCCTGTGAGGTTCTTTACTTTGCTTCACACATCATTCTCTTTTACCACAGATAATTACTCCCATTGCTGCCCTTTATGCTGGTCTCAGGGTGATTGATGCATCTCTCCTTCTACAGATAACAGCTCTGTTTGGTTTCGTATTCTGCAGTATCACGGCTATAATTCTTAAATCATGCGAGTGCGGCACTGACATAAAGAAAGATGCATCTATAGTAGCATCGTAATAAAGGGTTTTGTGAGCAGCAGGACGGAAAACAGGCAGAGAAGACGGTAGTGTTGAGAGCTGCTCTCTTTCTCTCCACTTCACTCTGTAAATACACGTTATTATGTAAATTATTTCTATATGTATGCAAAGCTTAGTCTAACCATTTGTTTTCACTACTTGTTCTGTCAAGATGGTGGCAAAAAGACAAGTGCTTCCCCACCCCTTACCATCAACATATGTGCTAGCTGATACTGCAGTGTGTGAGAGTGTGTGTGTGTGGGAGAGAGAGAGAGAGAGAGAGAGAGAGAGAGAGAGAGAGAGAGAGAGAGAGAGAGAGAGAGAGAAAGAAAAGTGCCTTGTATCTGTGTATTAGTGGGATCAGGGCTTTGTGAAGGATGGTGATAGCTTGAGATGTTAGATACTGTAGGCCACCTGTCCCTCAGTTTCCCTCCCTATCAACCCTTTATCAACCATGTGAAGTTTGCACATGTAAAGGTTTCCTATTATGCTATTTTTAGGCATATATTATGGGTCTCAGATATATACAAATATATAAAAAATATGTCTATGATGTGTTTTGCTCAAATACCAAACAGATCATGCATTTTAGACATCCCTCATATCCCTCTGTTTCAGGCCTGTTAGAGAACTGCAGGTTTGGGGTCCTTAGCTTGAAGAAATAAAAAGAGGAGGGGGAGCTTGTGTCTGCTCAGAATTCAGAAAAAACGCCATGAACATATCATGTTCCAAACCACATCAAGGATTATTTCTGAAACAGTATGGAGCTCAAATGCTTTTTCTCTTGCGGGTATACCACAAGGTGATTTCCTTTTTTTATTTACTGCTTTTTTACACATATTCTCGACCAGTACAGGTTAGCTCTGAGTGTTAGCGATGCTTGCTAACGAGATCATATTATGTCCAAAACAGTCGGGCATTGTTTCTGATAGCAAAATGTATTTCTGATAGTGCCGTGGGTCAGCATTTCCGATATTACGTCAAATCGGAAGCAAATCTGGATCAGCTCCGTTGTACCCCCGTTTTTAGTGATTTGGGTATGGAGGAAAAGAGAGAGGGTTTTGTTTTCTGACACTTTGTGAGTTCCCTGACACACCGGGGACACATATTCATGTACAAAAAACATCAAAAAATGCATTTTGCATGATAGGTCCCCTTTAAATGCTTGAAATCTCTTGTTTTTTAACAGTGTGTGGCCAGCAGTGTGCCAGGTGTTCACTATTATTGTTAAGTAAGGGGACAGCGAGTAAAGTTAAAACAACAGTAACAACTACATAAATCACTAAGCAACAGGAAGAATAAATATCTGCAGATCAGCAGATTTAAATGTGCTCTTCATTTGCTGCCTCAGCATTTGTTTTTGGCTTTGTCAGATTGTCAGATGCCAGTCGGCTCTGCCTTAGGCTTGCCATTGTTTAAAAGTAAACAGCTCATCCACATGATGTGCAGCCATGAACATATCTTGTTAGTTTTAAGAAAAACAAGCACCTCTTTAGTTTAAAACATAGCAGTTAAAAAGAAGTCCATGTGAAGGGCACTTTCACAAAGCGGAAAACCTTCTTAGGCTTTCTTTTCCCATCATACACTGCGGTCGCCTGCCAGCGTTCTCTCGTGACTGGCCTCTTGTTTACCATTCTCCATTCAGCAGCACATAGAGCCTCTGCTGAAGACTGCAATCTTACACTTGTGACTGGTACAGCATCATCACAAATGAACAGTTTGGACAAATGTTTAATATTTAAAATAAATCTTTGTCCCATCGTAATGATACAATAACCAGAACTTAATTTAGGTTGAAACAACTTACAGTGGATTTATAAATACTTATTATTTTAGATTAGGTCGTAATGTTCACTATCTGTATTTGAACTCTCAAATGGGATTCGGTAAACCTATTCACACTGGACATGAACAGTATTAACTGTGAATCTTATGAGATTTCTAATAACTGCAGAGGTTTCAATTGAATCTATCATCTTTGATCTGTAAAGTAACATTCCTCTGCAAATGACCTCTTAAAGTCAGCCATCTGATATTAGCCCAATGGAAATGTAATTCATGTGATTAGAGTGTGGGGAAATCTAAATTACAGAGTGTTATGAAGCTGAGAGAGCACAGATTTTGATGGATTGTTTCAGCAGCTGAAGGTTAATCTAGGTTTTATAAAGCATGTCGATTGAGTAGTTATATGACATAATGGGAGCCTTTTGGTAACGAGATTGCACAATATGTAATGATTAAATGATCAAGTCTTTAGCATTGGAATGTGTCTGAAAAAATGAGTTCGAAGTAGTCTGGGGATAATTTGAGGGCACTGAGAAAAAGTACTCAAACTAACAGCTTGAACTTTCAAAGAACGAATTTGGAATAGAATACATGTATTATGAATAACTGGCTTTATTATGTGTCAGCCACAGCTTGTTACAAAAAACATGACTGATAGTGTGTTTAACGAACTTAAACTAGCTTTATTAAATGTCAGGTCTTTGGCAGGAAAAACATTTTTAATCAATGATTTTATCACTGAGCACAATCTTGATTTTATGTTTTTAACAGAAACTTGGATTGAACAAAATAACAGTGCAGCTGTTCTTATCGAATCAACCCCTCCCAACTTTAGTTTTATGAGTCAGGAAAGAATGCATAAGAAAGGGGGTGGAGTTGCTATTCTGTTCAATGATTCCATTCAATGCAGGAAGACATCGTATGGAAACTTTGATTCTTTTGAATATGTGGCCCTTCAGCTGAAATGCTCCTCTCGAGCTCTGTTCCTAAATATCTATAGGCCACCCAAATACTGTGCAAGCTTTTTTGATGACCTTACTGAACTGCTGTCTATAGTGTGTATTGACTTTGACCGTCTAGTCATTGTTGGTGATTTTAACATCCATGTTGACAACCCCCAGGACAGAGGGGCTAAAGAACTGTTTTGTGTTCTTGATAGCTATGGACTGACTCAGCATGTGACGGAGCCCACGCACAATAAGGGGCACACTCTGGACTTAATTATCTCAAAGGGTCTGAATATCTCTAAGGTTGTGGTGACTGATGTTGCACTGTCTGACCATTCCTGTGTTTTATTTGAGAGCTCTATTTCTGTTCACACAAGTGTTCAAAAAGAGGTAACCACAAAGCGATGTTTAACTGAAAATACTAGGGAAATGTTTACTCAGAATTTTTCTTCCACACTTGCCCCTGCTAACATCTCAGTAAATGAGCTAGTAGATCATTTTAATTCAAAAATTAAAAATGTTATAGATGCCATTGCTCCAATTAAGGTAAAGGAAGTGACTGGGAAGAAAATATCTCCATGGAGAAAGGCCATGACCGTGAAAACAGAAAAAAGAGAATGTCGAAAAGCTGAACGCAGGTGGCGAAAAACAAATCTCCAGGTTCTCTTTGAAATTTATAAAGAGAGACTTGGCCTTTATAATTTGGAATTGAAAAACGCACGACAATCATTCTTCTCTGACATCATTACCAAAAACAAAAACAACGCACGTGCCTTGTTTGCTACCGTCGACAGACTAACTAACCCCCCAGTGTCAGTAGCCTCTGAATTTCTATCCACCAGGACGTGCAATGATTTTGCCTCCTTTTTCACTGACAAAATTCAGAAAATCAGACAAGCAGTCAGTGCCTCTGCATCAGGAACAGCAAATGTGTTGTCTCTGTGTCCACTTAACATCAATTCAGACATCATGACACAATTCCATCAGATTAATGATAAAAACCTGGAGGACATTATACAACTTCTGAAATCCTCCTCCTGCTGCCTTGATATTATTCCAACAGGATTTTTCAAAGATGTTTTGCCTTGCATGGCCTCAGAACTACTTCATATAGTAAACAAATCTCTTCACTCAGGTATTTTTCCACAGGCCCTGAAAACTGCAGTCATTAAACCGCTCTTAAAAAAGAATAATCTAGATGCTTCAGTAATGAACAATTACAGGCCCATATCAAACCTGCCATTTCTAGGTAAGATCATTGAAAAAGTTGTTTTTCAACAGTTGAGTAATTTCTTGAATTTAAATGGTTGTTTCGATGTGTTCCAGTCAGGCTTTCGTCCAAACCACAGCACTGAGACTGCTCTTGTAAATGTCTTCAACGACATCCACTTAAACACAGACAGTGGCAGAACTTCAGTGTTAGTATTATTAGATCTCAGTGCTGCGTTTGACACTGTTGACCACAGCATATTACTGGACCGACTGGAAAACTGGGTGGGACTTTCGGAAACAGTTCTAAATTGGTTTAAATCCTACTTAAAGGACAGAAACAACTTTGTTTCTATCGGTAAATACACATCTGAGTTGACAAATATGACATGTGGGGTTCCTCAAGCCTCCATCTTGGGGCCTCTTCTCTTTAACATCTACATGCTACCACTGGCTCAGATAATGAAGAACAACAAAATAAGTTACCATAGCTATGCAGATGACACACACATTTACGTAACAATTTCACCAGGAGACTATGCTCCAATTCAAACACTGAGTAAGTGCATTGAACAAATCAATGACTGGATGTGTCAGAACTTTCTCCAATTAAACAAAGATAAAACTGAGGTAATGGTTTTTGGAGCCAAGGCAGAACGTTTAAAAGTTAGCGCTGAGCTTCAGTGTGCAATGTTCAAACCAACAGATAAAGCCAGAAATCTAGGTGTAGTCATGGACTCTGACCTGAGTTTCAACAGTCACATTAAAACAGTTACTAAATCAGCCTACTATCACCTAAAGAACATATCTAGGATTAAAAGACTAATGTCACAGCAGGATTTGGAAAAACTTGTCCATGCCTTTATCTTCAGTAGACTCGACTACTGCAATGGTGTCTTCACAGGTCTCACTAAAAAATCTATTAGAAAGCTGCAGCTGATTCAGAACGCCGCTGCTCGAGTCCTCACTAACACTAAGAAAGTGGATCACATCACTCCTGTTCTGAAGTCTTTACACTGGCTTCCTGTGTGTCAAAGAATAGATTTCAAAATACTGCTGCTGGTTTATAAAGCACTGAATGGTTTAGGCCCAAAATACATTACTGACCTCCTGCTAAACTATGAACCATCCAGATCTCTCAGGTCTTCAGGGACTGGTCAGCTTTCTGTCCCCAGAGTCAGAACTAAACATGGTAAAGCAGCGTTCAGTTATTATGCTCCAAATATCTGGAACAAACTCCCAGAAACCTGCAGGTCCGCTGCAACTCTGACTACTTTTAAATCCAGGCTGAAGACTTTTCTTTTTGTCGCTGCTTTTATTTGAACTATTCGTATCTTAAACTGCACTGTAACTTTTATCCATGTACTTTTTCTTGTAATGTTTAATTGAACTATTTATATTTTAGACTGCACTGTAACTTTTATCCATGTATTTTTTTCTTAATGTTTATTTAATTAGCTTTTCTTTTTTAATGCTTAATGTCTTTCATTTTTTTTTTTTTTTTTTTTTTGTAAAGCACTTTGAATTGCCTTGCGTTGAAAAGTGCTCTATAAATAAACTTGCCTTGCCTTGCCTTGCCTTGAATACTCAGAAATAAAATGAAAAACTCAGAATTAGTGGGTTACTTTGTAAATCATGATCCTGTGCGTTTCAATATTTCCACAGTCCTTATTGTATGTCTGAGAAGTAAGATCTGAATTCCAGTCCATGAGGTTTAAGGTATTTGTGAATAGTCTGTTCAACCAAAAGATTAATTACAGTGTAGAACAAAGACAATGCTTCTACCCGATTGCTAATTATATGATCCATTGTTGGACTCGAATGAGCAGCCGACATGACAATCCCATCCATTATCGCTCTCTTCAAATGGACTAATTACATGACGGCTTTTCTACATTTCCCCCCCGCTGATGTCCCACAGAGAAAGTCTCATAGTTCTGTATTTTATCCTCATATACTGCAAATATACTTTAATTGATTGGATGAATGCACTCTGCATTAGATACTTTACCTACCATTTGTGTGTTATGGCCTTGCAGATACTGATCTTGATTCTTCAGTCATTTGCAAACGGTTAAGGTTGCCCCCCACCCGAAAAAAACATACTTCTCATTCATTCATGTGCTTTACCTTTCGTTCATGTGAGTAAATCAGTCAAATGGCTTATAAGGTTGCTTATGGATGTATAGCACTTGTAGGTTGGACTGCCTTTGACAAAGTAATTCAGTTGAATCGTTGTACAGGAAGAGCAGATTTTACATACCAAGTAATCCTCTTTTCACCCCCGTCTTCAAACAAAAACATGTCTTAAGTCTGCAACACTGCTTTATTATTCCTGCTATAATTCAGTCCGTGTCGAATCTGTAACCTGCTATCAATCGGGATGTAAATGACTTGCTAATTTCCCCCCATTGCAGCAACGTGACAGACAGGCCCCATTCTCTACCTCGTCTCACATTTTCATGCTCTTATTTATTCCTATTCTCAAATGAATTGCATGCTGGGTCTGTTAAGGAAGCAGGAAATATGCATGCATTTGACTTTATAGCTAATAAACATCTTCAAAACAGTATGCACACAAGCAAAAACAACAAAAAGAGAGGGTTCGGGAGTAGGAGGATGCAGCAGGAGAAACTGAGAAACAGATCAGTGAGAAAGAGATGTTCCATTTCACACTTTTTTTGGCAGGAAAATCATATGACATAATTCCTGCAGAGAGATGGAGATCTTGTGTTTTATTAGCATTTACTTCCCACAGCCAAAGAGCATTGAAATTGACTGGTAAATCACAAAGACCCTAAGCAGTAAAACATACAGTGCACTACCCACTAAACTGCAGCATTTACTTTACCAAGATGACAAACTACAATATGTTCATTAGACAGGAAAAAATAAAGTGTCCAATATGTATTAAAATGCATATTAGCCTACAATAATTCACATACAGATGCATAGTGTGTATGCCGCCTAAATTGACTGAGTAATTGTTGGTATTAATATCCTTTTTGATGCAATTTTTCAAAGCTCTAAGCATAGAAAAGTCCATTAAAGTGCAGTGTAGTAAGTCAGTGGTAGAAGTCTGCACATAAACATAAAATATCTGCATGGCTGCTACAATGGCAACGTTGGTAAGTTGTATAATAGGTATGAACTGACACATATGTATGCTACCAATAATGCCTGCCATTGTCTACCAGTGTAATTTAAATGTATTATTCTGCATTGGTAGCATAACAAAAGTTAAGAAAGTTATACTACAGCTGTGAAAGCATTACTTGCAATAATAACTAAACCAATTGCGACTCGGCATGTTTTATAATGCACCAGACACTAAGCTGGCAGATCTCTCTCCCCCTGTGACTACTTCCACGGCTACTAATACTAATTAAGTGATTCTTCAATTACGTTTATATTCATTCTGTTTGCTCAGCTAGAAACACCGACATTTAAACAGTCTCTGTGTCTCTTACTGTCGAATTATATAGGCATTATAGTCATGAATGTTGAGGTAGTTTAACAACTAAGTATAACTAATTAACTATAAGAAATCAAAAGACATTACATTACATTACATTACATTGCATTTAGCTGACGCTTTTATCCAAAGCGACTTACAATAAGTACATTCGACCAGGAAGACACAACCTTGAAGAAAACAGAATCATATAAGAACATCAGGTTTCAAAGAGCCAATCGTTTCAAGTGCTACTCAACTGGCTTTAGATAAGCCAGTCCTTTATTAGTATATAAGTGCTCTGTTAGCAGTTCTTTGTTAGTCATTCGATCGCTCGAAGTGGAGTCGAAAGAGATGAGTTTTCAGTCTGCGCCGGAAGGTGTGTAAGCTTTCTGCGGTCCTGATTTCAATGGGGAGCTCATTCCACCATTTTGGAGCCAGGATAGCAAACCCAGGTGATTTTGCTGATGGGAACTTGGGTCCCCCTCGCAGCGAGGGTGCAGCGAGCCGTTTGGCTGATGCAGAGCGTAGTGCACGTGCTGGGGTGTACGGTTTAACCATGTCCTGGATGTAGGAAGGGCCAGATCCATTCGCAGCATGGTATGCAAGTACCATTGTCTTGAAGTGAATTCTAGCAGTTACCGGAAGCCAGTGGAGGGAGTGGAGGGAGCGGAGGAGCGGCGTGGTGTGGGAACATTTTGGAAGGTTGAAGACCAGACGAGCCGCTGCATTCTGGATGAGCTGCAGAGGTCGGATGGCACATGCAGGTAGACCAGCCAGGAGGGAGTTGCAGTAGTCTAGGCGTGAGGTGACGAGAGCCTGGACCAGAACCTGCGTCGATTTCTGGGTCAGCTGGGGACGTATCCTCCTGATTTTGAAAAGCGTGTATCTGCAGCAGCGGGTTGTAGCAGCGATGTTTGCAGTAAACGACAGGTTGTTGAAACAACAGAGGGGCCGATGTTGATAGTTAGGTCAAGAGAGGGACAATCTTTTCCCGGAAGGAAAAGCACTTCAGTTTTGTCAAGGTTGAGCTTGAGATGATGAGCAGACATCCACTGAGAGATGTCAGCTAAACAAGCAGAGATGCGTGCAACGACCTGGGTCTCTGAGCGGGGAAAGGACAGAATTAATTGGGTGTTGTCAGCGTAGCAGTGGTATGAAAAACCATGCGGGCTAATGACAGATCCGAGCGAGTTTGTGTACAGGGAGAAGAGGAGAGGACCAAGAACAGAGCCCTGAGGGACCCCTGTAGTTAATTGACAAGGGTCGGACTCTGACCCTCTCCAAGTAACCCTGTAGGTGCGGTCTTTGAGGTATGAGGTGAGGAGGGAAAGTGCAGAGCCTGAAACTCCAAGTTCTTGGAGAGTGTGAAGGAGGATCTGATGGTTCACGGTGTCGAATGCAGCAGACAGGTCCAACAGGATGAGGACAGAGGAGAGGGAGGCTGCTTTAGCAGTGTGCAATTCCTCAGTGACAGCAATGAGAGCAGTTTCGGTGGAGTGACCTGCCTTGAAACCAGACTGGTGCGGATCCAGAAGGTTGTTCTGATGGACCATTTCCCTAAAACATTAACAGGAGTTTAAATGTCCAGATCTAATAACGCTAGTGCGAGGATGAAGGGCTATCCAACTGTCAAATGGACAGTTGAGGCTCATGCAGACTTCCAGTGCAGAAATAATGAACCTTTTTGAGAAAAGGTTGTTTTTTGCAAGACTTTATTGTGGATGTAATGATGCAATGAAAAGGAACAACTAGTGATGTTGACGATTATTAAAAAACTTCATCATAGAGTATGATGAATAACTTGTTATAACATAATAACAGTTTGTAAGCTAATTCTTGGGGTTCTTTTTTTCTTTGTACTTGACAGAAATAACTTTTATATTAAAGTGTATTTAATTAAAAGACAAAAAAATGAAGAGTGAGAAGAATTTAAATTTAGTTTTAGAGTAAGAGTAAAACAAATGTTGTAGAAGGTATAGAAAAACAGAGGAAAATATAGCTAAAGTTAAAGGAAGGAGAACTGGAGAGTGTGAGCTATAGACGCGGTAAGATAGAAAGACAGAGAAAGAGGAAAAGAAAGAATCAGAGGCCAGCATCTTCAGAGCAGTTGGGCAGCAGGTTGTGACAGAAGCAGCCTTCTGAGACTAAATGCGTTCTCCAGCTCTGGCGCCCTCCCTGCCCGCTGTGTCAGCCCACACAATGTCTGCCTGCTCAACCATAGCATTCTTCTCTGGACACACGACCACACACAAGGTGCACACACACTTGATTTCACTGCTCCCTTGACTTGGGTCGAGTTACCTGCAGCTTCCACCATGATGAAAACGAGTGTAGGCTTTTGCTCAGACAGGAGGGAATTGGCATTCCCTCTCCTTCACCCTTCTTTCCTCCCTATTTCCTTGGCTAAATAAATCCACAGTAAGCGATTGCAGTCAAGAATTGTTCTGCTTCTTCTTTATTGATTCCTCCCTCTGTCTCTCTTGACAGAGCCTATTTCTTCTGTCTCACTTCTAATCAGTGCTTCCTTAATTGAAACTTAAAGGCAAATCTTGCAACCGCAATTAAGCTTCATAAAACCACACAACTCGGAATGTATATCAACATATATAATGACACTCAGCTAGACTGTTACTTTCGACACAGTGCATGAACAAATTGGAGTAAACCCACATTAACCGCAATAAAAACAGGGTCGTAGTAATTTAACCCAGTACCCTCATTATCTCAGGCGACACTGCTAGACACCAAGATGGCAAAAATATTACAGAAATACTTTTGTTAGGTGTTAAATAATGGTCTTTATAGTGAATACACACACCATTCCTTCTTTTAAACTGGCTTTTTTAAGTAGCCAGAAACATGTACTGTAGAATGTTCACAAAGATTGAATGCTGTTCCTTTTTATCCAATTCTCAGTCACTGCTTTCCTAATGTATGCATTCTTTCTGGCTAACTCTGACAGGCATATTAATACCATTACAAAATATGTCAAAGTGTGAACTAAACTTTAGTGAAATGGTTTCTATATGACATCATTATGAAGAATGTGCAGTGTGAGTGTGTGTGTTATAAATTGACAGCATGGTTAATGTTGAATTAACTGCTTTTATATAGCGTCTTCCTACCTTACCAGACAAATGGCTTTAAAATGTGCCTGTCCACTCATTTACACACAAATACAAACACATCAATGGTTGGCTGAAATGATGTCCTGCCCATCAAGATAAACTTGCTTGGCTTCCTGTCATGAGAACAGGAGGAGCTGGGGATCAAACAACTATCCTTTTGATAAAGAGAACAACCCGTTCAACCTCCTGATTCACAGCTGAACATATTCATCCCCATGGGACAGATGGTTTGGTCATGGTCCCTCCAGATGAAAACAGATGAAACACTAGGAATTTCTGGCTTGTGACTCCCTGTGCAGGGAACCATGGCCACATTTTGACATCAAAGAGCCAGGTTCATGCCTGATACTTTGGATAGACTTTTTAGACGTGCATATAGAAGTGTATGAAGCTGGCTCAGGCTTCATGCTTTTTTTGTTGTTGATGTATTTATGCTGCAGTCTGGAGGCATATGGACTTACCCTGGCTCAGAGAAACAATGAGAAAAGGCCAGTGCATATCAGCAGCTTTGTAAACAACTTCTAATTAACTCATTGATTACACACACCTGGCTCAGTCAACCATGAGATAACAGTGTCCAACATTCTGTCAATCTTACATACTGTAACCTCTGGTATGATGCAATGTCAGCAAGAGAGAAAGAGAAAGGAGAGAGGAGGGAGACAGCTAAGTGATGAAGAGCATTATGTGGATTATCAGACGGCTAAGATGGTAAAAGTAATAATTTGTCTAGACACTGAGAGGTAAATGTCACTCTGTTAACCTCCAACTGTTTTAGCATAAAACAATCTTCCTTAACCCATCGGAAAAAAATAGCCAGCAGCTCTATTGCATAGATTGATTAATTCAAAATTAATTAAATAATGCCTATTATTCCATCAACAACTTATGCTATTCACAGTGGGGTTACCAAGTCCTCCGAATCGAACAGTTTAAACTTTAAACTAATGTTTTTAAATTAACAATAATCTAAAATGAGGCCTAGAGACGTGTGCATTTGTATGTAAATTGTGTGCTTTTGTGTGTGCCAGTTTACAATACATCTGATAGTGTGTGCATGTGTGTGTGATTCTGATCTGTGTGTCCCTCAGATAAACAGGTAATTGGGCCTTTGTTGTTATGTGGATAGGTAGCTTGCCTGCTGCCCTGCAGCCAGCAGAGTCACAGCAGGGAACAATTAACCACATGAAAGAAGTCAAGGCGATATTCAGATTGATGAGTGTCATCGGGAACCCAAACATGTTCTCTGTCTCATAGAGACGATAGTCCTCATTTTGACAGATAAATGATGGCTGCTCTCCAAATCTCTGACATTCAGAGGAGGATCACAGTGCCTGCAGGACGTCGGCTGGCCTTTATTTCCTATTTCTGGTATAATGAGTATTTAGTCTAGCCATAGCTGAAAGTAGAGAGTTTCAGTTTTATGTACATTTTGCCAGGAATATTGCATTGACTTCAATTGTGTTTCTGAAAATACTCAGTTTACCTTTGGGTTGGTATTGAAGGACTTTTGGAGGACAGTACCTCAGAAAACATTCTTCTAATTAAAACGTTTTAAGCAAATGTTTTTGAAGAAAGGAATCAGCAGTGAATTAATTAAGATGTAAACATACGATGTTACCTGCTTCTTTGCTGACCTTCACTCCAGAAACCAATGCCAGCCAACAACATCCACATAATTACGTAGTTATGGCTTATAGCAAGCTACTTTAGAGGTTGTGTATGTGTGTCTTACAAACGGCCTGAATCCATAGAGACAGATCTGTTCCATCTTCCTCTAATAAAAGAGGGTGAGAGCACCTGTCGCACCATTAGCAGCCTTTTTGTCTCATCTATCTAAACTGACCTCACCCTCACCTCATTTACCCTCTCCTCTGGATCTTTTGGACTTATTTCCTAACTCTTAGCAATTCTATGTGTCCAATCTCAATCACCTGTAGTCCTATACAACAGGTTTAGCTATGATATTTGGCATACTGTCATTTGCAAAAACTTTCTTCTGTTTTACTGCATTGTCCAAGGGGTTTCAGTCACCTCTGCAACATCACTCTGCTTCTCCCCTCTTTATAGCACTGCCCCACAGTGTCCTCCTCCTCCTCCTCCTCCTCCTCCTCCTCCTCCTCCTCCTCCTCCTCCTCCTCCTCCTCCTCCTCCTCCTCCTCCTCCTCCTCCTCCTCCTCCTCCTCCTCCTCCTCCTCCTCTCGGCCGTCTCATTATGAAAGCTAAATTAACCATGGCGCATACCTTCAGAGCATGCAGCGGTTTTACAGCGCCATCGGTCTCGCCTCACAAATACTCCATCATGTAATTGAATATCAAATCTACCGGGGCCTTCATAACTGACTGACCCTCTGCAGGCACGTTATTGCACAGAGAGATGAATCTGCACTAACAGACACATGTAGATGCATTTGAGACAGCTAGCTGATGCTCTTATCCACGGTGGCTTATAGTGAGTGCTCAGCGCCTTGCTCAAGGGCACTGCATACAATAACTATTGGGTTTGATGCCAAATCAGCTGGCTGAGGATGTTTTATAGCTACAAGGACAAACAGCTTGCAGAACACGCTGATAAAGAGAAGCCCTCTGGAAATTGGTTAGACATACATTTCAGATAACTATAGTCATTATAATAATTGCCTTTCTTGGCAAAATATGTATTATGTTGTTAATTTTGCTTGTCATCTTTTTTTGAATGCCAACAATTATGGATTTTTTTAAATGATTCATAAAATGCACCAAACTCTTTTTTTATTCGATGTTTTGTGTCATAACAAAATAATATCTCCCGCTATTGTCAAAATAGCTTCTGATGAATCTCATTACATTCGCATAGCTAATAATCAACACTTTAATGCATATAGTTCAGTTTTAATCTTTTGTTGCTGCAAATGTTTTGAGTTGTTAGGTGGTGCAATCCCTACAGACACATTTTAAACGTGCAGATAAATATATTGTGGTTATATTGAATAACCTTTTTATGATTTAAAGGTCACCTATTATGCAAAATCCACTTGTTCATGTCTTTTATACATAATCATGTGTCCCCTCTGTGTAAAGAGATCCTGAACATTTCAGGAAAAAAGATTCGCTCACTTTTTGTCCTGATCCATTTATATAAAAACCTGTCTGAAAATGAGCTGATAAGATTTTGGCCACTTTATGATGTCATAACGATTTTTTGGCTTGTGAAAGCATTAGCCAAGCATTAGCCAATCACCAACCAAGGTAACCCCCCCCCCCCTGGGAGTCTACTGAAGCCTGAAGGTGACGGCCAGAACACCGACACCTCCTCATCTCCACCGCTCCCATGTTTTATTTTGTGTTGTCATAAGTTAGTCTCTCTGCGTTTCTGCGCTGGGCTAATGCTAATGCTAATAATGCAATGCGAGGATAATAAAATGGCGGCTTCACAAAAGTTTTTGGGAGTTTGACTGGGCGTGGTTTGCATTCCGCCCAGCCAATCAGACACAGGAATCCACAAAACTTCAGGCCACATATTTGATTATATTTCCACAATGCAGAATAACAGTTCATATTTTTTCTTTTTGGCACTGGCACCTCTCTCGTGTGTCCAAGCATAATATGGCTTGAGTTTGGGTCTGTCTGTTCCTTTATGTGCACGTACCATTATGTCTACAGGTGCTCCTGTGATTCCATTCCCGTGTGAGACCACCTTGTCTTCAACAGCCCTCAGTCAAGGAACAAAATGACCCATCTATTAATTCCCTTCAGATTTGAAAGGACGTGGTCGGTATAGCAAACCTGAAATGTCAAGCTCTCAGCTGAACCTGCCTAGTAATGAGGCATCAGTATTGGCAGTTCTTATTAGCTTTGAAGACATATTTGCAATACCAGAATGTGTATACATAAATGTCAGACATGCACATCTATATGCATTACTGCACTTTTGCCCAGCTGTAATGGCACAGAGGCTGCTGGTCTGTGGGAGCCTGCCAGCACAACACAGCTTGTTTTAACATTGAGGTTCCTTTAATTCAAGGTCTGCTTTACATTTCGCCATTTCCTGAGGTTTGTCTTTGATTTCACTCTCTTTTAAAAGCCTTCATTTATCACAAAGTGCAATCTTTTTAGCGCTAAGCAGTTTTTTTCTCACAGTTACTGTATTTGAACCATGTTGTCAGCTCTACTCCCAGAGCTTACTGATACCGCATGCTGCCCCCTACGTTCAGCCTCCACTAATACAGTCTGCGCCACCAGCTGTGGGGTAATTAATTTCTCATTAGTGTAGGCAATAATGACTATCCCGGAATCTTGCGTTCTCTCTCTCTCTCTCTCTCTCTCTCTCTCTCTCTCTCTCTCTCTCTCTCTCTCTGGCTGCTCATGTATCTTTTTTTGTCCCCCTCCCGAATCCTCTACCCCCGCCAATGCCCTGCTGGAGGGAGGTATTAATATCCCCCTAGAACAAAAATAAAGAAGCAAAACAAACAACAATTAGCTTCCTGTTGACATGGAGAATGGTAGACTCTTCCTCCGCAAATTACCCCTCGCTGAGGAATTGGAAACTGAGATTTTCTCTTTAGTTTCAGTTTAATGAACCGTCTACATAATTGATAATCATTTACTGGCATTACATTGCCCACACATTCAGGCCCAATTTAATTCGTACTAAACTTCAGAAGGCTAACTCTAAAAAGATCTATGCAATTGTGCATGTGTCAAATCAAAGGCCAATTCAATTTGTCTTGCCGTCACAGAAAAAGTCATACTTTTTTAATGACAGTCTTTAAAAGGAGCTCTTGGAGCGCAAGAGCATGACATTCAGTTCATCCTCTGTTTCATGCACTAATGTGATACTCTCGTATTATTCCATATTCATCTATTGCCTGTTCTATCTCTTTTTATCTTCCCTTTACTCCTCCCCCTCGTTCAAAACACTGTCTGCTGTGCAAACTGCAGTAAATATGTCAGATGAAAGTTAGACTGTGTCTGCTCTTTGACTCCTCTGAGAGATTCCAATTTACCACAGTCTAAATATAGAGCAGCTCAGAGCTTCTTTTCCACAGATATCTTATCAACGGATGTTTGCAATGTTTAATGGGGAGAGGTTTGTGTATTATGTTTTTTCTTTGACTTATTCTTAAGCGTCTTGCTGTTATGGTTTGTTTTTCCGTAATGAGTAAACTGAGGCAATACCTGATAATTAAGTTGTGTGGCAATTCATTAATATGCATCACTGACAATAGTTGATAACTTGTAGGCAATGAAGCAAACCATCATACACCAAGGTGTGACCCGGAATAGTTAACATTTGTGCAGTGACAATTGTAAGTTTTTAATTGTGCTTTTAGAAATCTATTCATATAAAACAATATTAAGTTTTATATAAACATCATTATTTAATTTTGTTCTCAAAGACGTATACTGTATGAAGTCTAAAGCCTTCAAACCGAGCAAATCTAAATGATATACAATACAATGAATAGTAATAGCATGCAATCTTCTGTTCACTAAGTAGAAAAAGCTAAATAATTTACCCCCACTCTTACAATTAATCATTTATCAATTAAATTCAGTCCCATCCCCTCTTGTGTAATGAGACCTTCGATATAACATGGAGACACTTTCAATCACTGAGTGTTCTCCCTAATTGGGTAAACAATGGTGGGGCTTATTACAAGAAGATCAACCTATAAGAGGGTCAAAGAGATGTGCTGAATGTTTTCTCCCTGTGCCTCTTAAGGCTGAACAAACACGTTAGTTAAGTATCATATCAAATGCTGTGTTGAATTGAGGGGGTGTTTACTTTGAAAAAGTACAAAAATACAAGGCAAAAGTGCACACAGACACACAACTTCTGCGTAAAAGGTTAGGTCTGTTATTACTCATTGTGTTGTGGCTGAATTCATTTGTAGGAACACTGTCAATTACAGTAGTTGGCAATGGTGGAAACCCTGTGCAAACACTTCATTCACTGTGTTGTGGATGTGTCGACCTGAAAATCTTTGGGTGTACAGCAGTCTATGGTGTACACGCACAGGTGGGATTAGCATAAATCCTATACAGCTCTTGAGCAACGTACTTGATGGACCCCACACAAAAGAAAAGCACTGACTTGTTAACTAGGGTGATATACTGTATTGTGAATGCCTCATCACATCCCACTTTGCTCTTGCTTTAAGTTATGAATATTACACATTTCTAAGCCTCTCTTTGTACAGAAAAGTACCCTGAATATTGTTGTGCTAATGTGAGCAGCTACAGAAAAATCCATTATGCTTTTTTAATACTGCAATGGGAATACTGCAAGGCAGGGGTGTCAAACTCAAACACACAGTGGGCCAAAATAAGAAAATCGGTACTACAGTAGTTGACGGCCGGACTGGTTCAATGTTTATTGCAAAACGTATTGAAATGAACTTATTTCATATATTAAACCTGGAACTAAAAAAGCTTAAATGATTGCCTATAAAAAAAACATTAAACATTAAATAAAGGAAAAATCAGTTGCATTAATTTCTTATGGCTCTATCTGCAGCTTTTCCGGAGTCATTTCTTATGATTACATTTTTCCCGCGGGCCTTGAGTTTGACATGTATGCTGTAAGGCAACTTAAAACATTACCAGCGTTACAATTTTTGGATAGAAGTTTGTAACCGGCAGAGAAAGGCTAAGAGATAAAAGTGATTAGGGTTTCAAGTCTGAAGTCTTCAGTAAAAAACTAATCACGTACTCTTTTAGCTGAAGTGGCAGAAAATTAGGTATACAGGAAGGACCACCATCTTCTGAGGGTTAATCCATTCAGCCCATAACGTTCACAATACTCAAACATGGAAATCCATAAATCACAGCTTGTAAGTCAACAGCAGAGCACTTTATGTATAACAACCAAAGGTAAAATGAGGTCTGCCACTAGAAGACATTCATTAAAAATCAATATCAGTGCAAACACTGAATATATTTTGACAATTAGCTATCCTCCACCTTCAAGCAACGCAACAAAGTCAGGTTACATTATTACACAGCATTAAAAGTCCACACAGGGATGTAGTCTGTGCCGACTTTTAATAGATTTCTTTTAACCATCTCTTTTTTTAAAACCAGATGTTAATTATGATGCCACAACGAATAGGGCCCTCTAACACTGTATTTATTATAACTTACTTGGTGATCTTTCTGTTAGCCAAGTCATTTTTGTGCTTAAACTTTACCAAACCTTGACCATGTGTCATAACAAGATCCAACTATAATTACTATCTACGAACAAATAAAATGTTCCTCAAAGAACAATGTATAGTTCAGTACACAACAACAGCACCCAGAATTACACAGTCCCAGATAAACAACAAGACCCTCACACATGCTTATGAATGTAGACATATACATTTACATGCATTTAGTTCATAGTAACACCTGTCAATGTAGTCCAAGATGAATGTGAGCTTTGCTGTCAATAGCATACGTCAGTCAGTCAGCCTGTGCAACCATTCATTTATTTCACATCGCTTTGCATTCCACCCAGCTCACAGCACCACTTCAGCAAGTAAAGTTATTCATCAAGCAACTTCTGCAATCAGAACATTCCTCTTTATTGAGTAAATCTTACAGCTAATCGTCTAATCTGCTGTGCTTGATGTGAATGTGAAAGCATGAGAGAACATGTCTTTCTGCTCTGAGCTGATCTCGGGAGCCTTTTCTTACAAGAACCAGCAGCTCTGCTTGGCTGTCTGGTGGGTAATGGAACAAATAAATGATGCATTAAAGAGTTTTGGGGGAGATTAGAAAAAAGAGAGAGATGGAAGGACGCTGGAAGTAAGGGAGAGACAAAGCCAGGCAGCAGTGTAGTCTCCAGTGTACTTGGGCAGTATAGTTCAAACGAGGCAGACTGAGAGTGAAAAATGATAGGTGGTTAATCGATTGTGGCTTTATCTCAAAGAAACTTGAAAAGGAGAGAGGAGTCAGCTGACCACAGATACAGCTATGTGACTCAAGAGTGCAAAGCTCCCATATACTGTATTACATTTTTCATTCTTATCGAGTATAGGAACAAAAAACAAGGTTCCCTGAAGTTTTTATCCAAACGTATAAGATGTATATATTTTTTTAACCAACACAAGCAGCACCAACTGGGCTGTACAGGTTCAGTTTTTGAGGAATATTGTATTTCCTGTTCTAGAAGTGTTACCTTGGCAAGAGTCCATGAACATTCAGTTTGTGACACTAAATGTTCTCAGTGGACATATAGAGTATACATCATTGAGTTGCAGCCAGATAGTAACCCTTTATAGTTTAAAAACACTCAGACATGTCATTAAGAAATGTGCACAGTTTAACCTCCCATCAACTCTTTTGGTAGGAAGCTAAAATATTGTTACATCATTGTCAATTATTCAGGCACACTTGACTCTGGGACTTGAAACACTTCTGATTCCTGTGTTCTCAGAACAAGTAGGCCTATACAGTCTATAACACCAAGGCTGCAGACAACATAGTAACTACAAAAGCATGTAGTAACTTAGAATGTTATTCCTTCTTTTTTTATCCCGCTCTGAACAAGAATGCAAAGAGAAAGCCTAAAGGTACTTTCAGCGTATTTTGAAAACACAAATGGATTCTGCTGACCAAATTGAGTTAGGGGACCACACAGCAGAAAACTTTGGATTGAAGATTTGTCCTTACTCACATTGACAATAAAACAAGAAATAAATCATTATACAGTGGAAAAAGAATGCTCATAAATAAGGGAGTTTGGGTCGTTCTGAAATACGAATTTCTAAAGTTTTCTTAATTTTATTTTCTTAATTATTTCACGAGGATACCAAGTATTCATACATTCAATGATTTAATTCAGGGTTAAGATACAGCACACTGATTGAGTACCCTTCATGAGCCAGAAGTTGCCTTTGCCTTAATCTCCTCCTTCATCTAAGTACCATCTACTCATACTATAAAAACAACTGTCATTTACCCAAATAGATGGATGTGTTAAAAACACGGCTGTTTACTGTAGTAGACATGCATAAGCACTTAAGCTTGTGCACACATCACATGCAAAGACATTTCCACAGTGTATAGTCACACAACTAAACACACCATAACTATATTCTCAGCACGATTCCACACACACGTATTAATCACCTGTGTTCCTGTCCCGATCCTCTGCACTGTCACTTGCTTCATGGGGAGGCCTGTATTAAAGAGAAGAGACAGGAAATAGGAATCTGTTCAACCAAGGCGCACTGGCAAATTAGAGTCTCCTGCATCTCTGCAGAAACTGGCTAACATGTTCATTGCTGAAAATAAGGTTGTAAATGAAAGAAGGATGTTGAGGGGAGGAAGCAGAGAAAGAGGAAAAGCATTGAAATCAAAAAGGACGCCTTTATTAAACCACATTTACAATTTAATTCCAAACAAGAAATGGGTTCAAGAATGGAAGAATATTAAATTGACAATATCTTGTCTCATTGTTGTGGTACAATGCAATTCACAGTGCACACAGAGCTGTATCTGTTTTTACAGCACCTAGCCATTTCTATGGTTCCTCTAACTGTCTGGATCTGTAAACCATTAGTGCTGTAGTGCCTGTAACAAACAGTGGCGCAATTTATGGATTATGTCGAAGAAAACAGTGTCAATTTGTATTCATCATTCAGAGGGTAAAGTCAAATACATTTGTGTCTATCGTCTTTGAAGCAAAGACCAACTGGATTCATGCATGACAAAAGCTAAGGGCTTTCCTAGTTCTATGGGCCGGGGTCATACAACTGGAAAAGATACAACCCGCTAAGACATACATTTCACATTCAGCCATAAAGTAAAGACACACATTCGCCCTGAGATGTCCGTGTCTCCCTCTTGAGAAACAGGACATTATATATTGCTACTGTTCTCTTGCTCAGAGCCTATAACCAAGTGATAACTACAGACTTAAGGGCCCTAACCAGAGATGGAATATAGATTGCATCACTTGCAATGGGGAAATATGACCAATATGTACATGTATATATATACACATCCAACACAAACATTTGCACAGAAAAAAAAATCTCATTACATGTCCAGTAATTCATCTTTTATTGACTGTCAGAAATTGCACTCTGATGACCTTCCAGCCACCCTTTTGAGATAAAAAAAAAACATAACTTGAAAAGGTCACATGCAGACCATATGCTTCCATCTATTCTTGCAAATGTAACCATCTGAAGAACAGAGATTGGTTTTAAAATGCCAATCATGTTGTAGCAAAGTGCTCCTTTGACAACCACAGACAAAAACTTATATTGTTAGAAAAACCTCCTGCTTTCATTAGGGCATAAAAAGCACATCTCAGAGAAAGAAGTCCAGGGGAAAAAGAGAAAACCATGGCTGTCTTTCACTGTTGACTGCAGAGATGTATGTGCAAAGCAAAGCCTAGTGCCATCATCTAATACATTTAAAATCACACCAATTTGCCTGACAGCGTAAACTGCAATATGCACCCCAATAACATCGGTCTGAATTGTGGAAATCGCCGCAAAAAGATCTGCATCAAGTCCAGTGCCACAAGCTGCTTCAGGGCTGATTGGTGAGGGTACTATCCAATCAGCACATATAATGAAACACACCTGAGCCAAATTCCCTGATTACAAGCCTTGCTAGCAATTCATTCATTCAGATATCCAAGTCCACTGGCATGCACTGTGGCACGGAGACCACATCCCTGTAAGAAAGTCCCATAAAACATTGCTATAACAGTTTTGCTTCCCAGAAAGTTGGAAACTTAACAACAAGAAGTCACAGAGAGAAACACACAAACCGTGACTGGATTACACAGCCATCATAGTACAAAATAAATTCTACTAAAGATAGGTATCAGCAAATATGCGGTTAGAATTTGCGATGGGGAGATTGCATAAAGAGCCTGGTGGCCGATCCCTAATAATGCTACATTGTGACAAATGTGTATTGAAATCAGTAAGAGAGCTAGTAACATTAGCTGTTAGAGTGATGATTCATAGCAGATTGTTAAAACTCTTGATGAAAATGCTTTGCGGACTTGGCAGAGGCAGATTTACAGCTCGATGAATTCAAATGTGTTTACTTTGCATAATCTCTTTCCGAGGTATGTTTGTGAATGTATACCTGGCTTGTTTACCTTCGGATTTTCCTCAGATGTTCCCCCTCACACAAAAGATTGCCTTAGACATGTTCAATATAAGGCAATTTTCCATTGTGCCTCAACTTCTCTTCCTTATGACATCTTGCCTTTTTGTCTGATAAGCTTGAGCTCAAGGGCATTCATATCACTCTTTTTTTACCCTCGACACAGAAAAATATAAAAAGACTTGACAAAATTGAGGTTTCATGATATGTAAATGTAAAAAAAACACTTGCTAGTTTGATACTTTATTTGTAGCCAATTTAAAGTCACTAATATAGGGCAAAGAAAGTGTTCTCGATTGGCTAGCTACCTCAATATGTGCAATAATAATAAAATGTTTAGATATAGTAGAGTCTGTCACCGGGTGGCTCTCTGATTGAATCCCAGACCTGTTCTCAGCAATAACTCCTCCACTCTTTCAAGCTGTCACTTGAACTCACCTTGCAAGTTCTCTGCTAGCTGGAGTTAACTTGCAAAAAGGAGAACTCAAACTCAGCGCAGCGCCCAGAGGCTCTTCACATCTCCAGACGAGAAGTCCATCTCCTTCCCCCAAAACACTGCATGCGTGACGGATCTATTTACCTGTCTTCCTGCTCTCCATGTGCCTTCTTGTCTCCACTCTTTGAAGTATATAAAACAGATTTTTAAACTTGGAAACTTAATAATTTCATACAAAAAGCCTAAAGCTAATGCATCATTTCCATAAAGCACAATTTCACACTTAAATGTATAGTTGAACCATTAACCAAAGTTGACCACAATTGTTTATACATTAAGGGTGTGTGTACAAGTCAGCAGATAGAGCGTCTACCTTATTTTTGAGTTTCCTTTCCTGTATCGACAATACATACATTTGTTTTTGTATAAAGAATTGATGCATGTACATCAAAAAGCCCTGTTCCTAGCATGATGGAAATATATATACTATGCATTTCTCATGTATTACTATTAGGGATTATACATTGCGTCATCACTCATGAATGTATTCTTATGCTGCTATTTTAGACTCTTAAGAGGAGAATAATTTTCCGTGAATATACGGCATACCTATTTTTATTTTACATTTTGTTTTTATTTATAGACCGACATTTCAAGCCAAGCAAAGTGCAAAAAAACTTTCACATTAAAGTGAAAATGGGATGGAACATTTTTAGGACAACTTTCTCTGTTATTCTTTATTTCAGTTGAAGTGACTGAACAGCTCATCAAAAAAGAAGTGCTAAAAAAATGACTGATTCCAAAGATGAATGTGGACTTCAGAAAAAGCATGCTGACATATAACTCTTGATAACATTATTTTGAAAGTCACTTAAATGTAACAAAAAATACTGCTGCTTCAAGTTTCAGCTTTGTGTTAATTTCAGTAAATATTGCAAATTAATTCACTCAAAGAATGTGTTCGTTTGTGTTTGTTTACATTGGCTTATTTTTGGAAATGAGGAGGGACCAACACATTTTTTTGTTTGCCAGCGAGGGGCCGGGAAAACTTTGGAAACATCCAAATTAACATTAGGGTTCACCCAAACACTGTAGCCAAACCATACACATACTGAACTTCTGTCCAACAGAACATGTTGGTGGACTCAAAGAATGTGCTATCACCTCTTGAGAAATGTTGCCAATCTTCTTCTCCATGATGGGAGATGTTGTCCTTGTGAGTACAGGAGAGTTCTCTTGTACACACAAACAAACACACACACACACACACACACACACACACACGCACGCACGCACGCACGCACGCACGCACGCACGCACACACACACACACACACACACACACACACACACACACACACACACACACACCATGATTCAAACCCCTTTCCATTACCTCCCAGAGGAGTTATACAGATAATGAAGTCAGCTGTCGTAGAGATAACTAGTGGTACTTCAGCGTAAACAAGTCACTGTCACTTCTGCTTTAGAATTCACTTTATTCTATCACGGGTGTCCTTTGAAGCAGTCTGCAAGTTGTAAGGGTGGCAACCTAGAACAGCTTGAAAATGGACGTTACTTCAATTGACAGCAGATACAAAATAAAGAGTAGAGTAAGGGCAGCAACAACAAACACAGGCATTTACAGAGAGAGACAGACATCTGGCATCCCTTTCAAATGTAAGTGTATTTTAGAAATGAAAGGTCAATATCTAGTGCCTCTCACATTCATCCAAGGTGAACCACATAACTGCTCTCAGAGGCTACAGTCTATGGGGACTATACCAAGTAATATCACAGAAGGTGCCTTTGGAATAGTGTCTTCCACAGTTGGTTTTAACCAGCCTTTTGCGTAACACTTCCTGTCAGTCATCTCAGTCCTTCACTTTTTCTGGATATGAAGCCATACCAGAAGGCAACAGATGCCTTCATGTGTTTGTAACAAGCCAACAAATTAGCATGAAATAAATGATTTAGAGACACTGAAGGAGCCAGCAGAGAAAGAAGCTGACCAAATGAGCAAAAGCTCTGGTTGATAAGTTAAAGGTAAAGAGTGAATTTATAAAAGATGGCATTTTTGTGAAGGTGAACCCTCTTCATCTGTTTCTCTCTGTTTTAGCAGAGCAACCCTCTGTTAGGATTTTCCAATTTGGGTATTAGGCCTGTCAAAAACTATTCTTATATCTGCCATTGTCACCCAAATTACCATCATTCTGTATCAATCAGCCTCTCTCTCATAATATAATCTACTGCTGCAGCTGCCTCTATCAACACTGCATGCCTCTCTCCGTTTCCATCAGTCTGCCTCAATCAAAGATAGGTTGGAGAGCAGCCCAACAGAGTGTAAATTGATGCCTCACCCCCATCTCCTTATCTGATTGGACTCCAGCTCTTCAAAGATGAGCACCTTCTGAGCAGCTTGAATGGTGGGAATATGGTGATTATTTGGTGGAAACTGATAGCCTGGTTCACTCTATGCCTCTTGGTTGGAAATGTGGCTACGATTAGGGAATTGCTTTGCAGGTAAAATCTTACAAAATTATTGAATTGAACATGTGAAAGTAATTTAGCACCTCATGTAATTTTTCTAAATAACTTGTTTCACTTAGTGATATAAAGATAAGATAAAAATGCAAAAGTTCTGATCAAATACCCAGATCAAATGCAACAATATTGCAGGGTTGACTAATAGGCACTTTATCAAAACATTCACGTGATGAGCATTTTGATAAAACAGAACAAAAACAACCTTATTTGTGTGCACCATTCAAAACCAAAATAATACTATTCTTATATAACAACAACCAAAATGTAAGATAACATGTTGCCTTATATCCCCATATCGCATGGATTAAATACTATCACGTTTAATCGTGTTTTATGCCGTTTGCCAAGACTTGATAAGTCGCCCGTAAAACACAGGAGGTATGGAAGCTAAGAACACCATATGTGGTAAATTGTACAGCTAATATAACACAACACATTTGTATTTCCTTTAACTGGTGGATATAGGGTTGCTGCTGGAACACAAACCACCAAATACAAAAAGATAATTCAGATCCAGTCGTCATGACTCCACTCCGGAGGGATTCCCCGTTCACTTCTTACAGTTTCTCATCAAGGGGAGGGTCTCCTGTCCCCGGTACAAACACACTACCTGAGGAAGGCTATGTGTATTCTTTTTGTCATTAACCTTTTTCGGACCACTTATTTATTTATTTTGGTGACGATCCGACCTGCCTGCTGCTACTCTGGTTCAAACTGCATCCACCAAACAATATGATTTATTACAAAATTACCAAAATCTGACACGGTGTGAGATGTCTTTTTTAGCTGTTCTGTCGTAATTTCCTGTGATCTCCTTCATGCAGTCAGTCAGAATGAATGAATGAATGGGCGTTTCTTTTACTATTTATAGGCAAATATGGGCGTTACGTGAAGCCCGCAAAAGCTGCACCGCATTTCGAGTCGGTTGTGATTTATAAAGGGAAACCGGCGTAGGAAGTGCTGTACGCACTTTCCTCGCCGGTGTGCAATGTTTGGTGAATCGGAAAATGTCGGAACATTTCTGTACCTATTTTTTGGATTTCTACTACGTAAGCAACCTTCACACGTGAATCCTACGCACGGCGTTATAAATGAGGCCCCAGAACGTCGCTCCAGGGTTGCGTTCCAATAGTCCATTTAGCTTAGGAACCTTCCTAACCAAGTGAAATGACCCGGAAGTCCCTCAGTGGCAGCCATGATAAGTGCCATTCCAATTATCCAAATGAAAGGAGAGGAGGTTTCAAACTTCCTTTATAACCTCCTTTAGCTTAGGAACCACTGGACCTCCCTAACCAAAAGGAGAGGAGAAAATGCTGCCCCACAATGCATTGCAGCCGCAGCATTTGCCGTCACTCAACAGTCGGCCGTTCACGGAAACAACTGATTATGACCGAGAAATGATATCATGAAAGTTACGGTGCTGATTAAGCATTTTAAAACGTATGTGGTAAGTTGCCAAAGTGCTTTTTTCTGAACGTTCATCAGTATTATAATCAAAAAGAGATATATGAACGTTAGTTTTTACTGAAATGATCAAATAAAGTCAATATCTCACAGACTTTACTGAGCTGTGTGGGGTTTGTTCAACTTTTAAAAGATGTTTGAATGGTGATATACACAGTGATAGATGTTAAGGACTAACGTTTATAATAAATACATTTGTATTGATTTTAAGATCTTTAGTTCATACAATCATACGTATTGGGATCATTTGTATTAATGTGGACCGAAGGGAGAGGGTGACGAGCATAAGTTTCACTTTCCTTTTTTATTTCAATTCCAACTTAGGTCATGAAGAATATGTTTCTCTGTTGTCCACGTTCATAAAGCATACAACAACAGCATCAGAGCACGGTGTAGAGTCTCTAGATGAGTTTACAGTAGTCCGTGGTTCTTATTATACATCCATGTTGTAGTCTGCTGTATATAAAACTGTAGTTTCCATAGTTTCCCCACAGCAGCAGACGCACATTCATGACGTCCGCTGGCGCATCATAAGGAGCCGTACACATGCCGCAGTTTTTGCGTGGCTGTGTCTTTAGTTGAAAGCCCAGTGGCGATCTGTTCATCTGTCATACTGATCATTACAGTCAATAACTGTGTTGTTATTAGCATCTGATTAGCTAGATATGCTAACGAATATAAGAAGCTTTTTCTCCAACCAGTGAGGTAAAGGCACATCTTTATATGATCATTATAGTTATTATAAAAAAAATAAGAGAATAAAGTAAACAGGTATAAAATACTATATGACAGTAAAAAAAAGTTGTTATTAATAAACAAGAATACAGTTTGAAAGGGGAGTGATTTGTAAAATATCCATAAAGAAAAAGTAAATCTGCTTACAGTTCTGTTTCAAATGGGTGTTGAGAGATGTATCCATAGATCTCCTAATGTTGCTCTCAAAGTGCACCAGATAGATGCTTTTAACTTCAACATTTAAAAAAATAATCTTCCCGGGGGAGCATGCACCCCGGACCCCCCTAGAGGAGGTTAGGTCCCCCCCACTACTTAAATCATGTCCACATGGATAGGAAACTAAATACATTTGCAAACATCTTGTGTCCATATCTTTCTGTTTTGGTGGTCATGCCACAACTGTGCACGTGCATGCATGCGCGAGTCATGGTAAGATATCTGGATTAAGAGGTTTCTTTTTCTTTGCACAGCATGAAAGAAAGGCCAAATGAATGGGCTGTGATTGTTGTAATTTTAAGCAGAGGTCAATAATTTGTACGGCCCTCGGAGGATGTTGAAAAAATTGAAATGGCCCTTGAGAGGAAAAAGGTTCCCCACCCCTGCACTAGAAGAAGAAACATTATTTCACAAAGAGTCCCACAAGGAAGCTGTGTGCATTGTATCTTTAAGAATACGGTTTAGTCAATTTGATCCTGGCTTGTCAGTAATAAGTAGTCTGATCCTATTATGAATACGATAATATAAATTGGATCTGGGAAGGTTAAATTGGATGCACTGAATGAAAAGACACAGAAATGGATGACCCGACGATTGTCTTTGTTTGACCTTTCATTATCACCATCTTTAATATTGCACTCGTCGCATACAATTGATTGTTAAACTGAGCCATTATTGCGCTGACCCTCTCTGGATGCTATGAAGTGGCTTGATTAACGAAGGACAGAAAACTTTCTCAGCCTATCATGTCTGTTTGTTAGTGGTCAGAAGTTTATACCCTCCATGTAGCATGGGTGTACAAAGAGCAAGTAATTAGCTTGAAATAATGTTCCAGTAAGCCTAATGCGCAGTAACGTTTCCTGGAATCATGGGGTGTCCTAAGTAAAGAATGCATGTGTACATCCATTTCAAGCTCATACATTTGAGCATAAAGTACAATATGATTGTATAATTGGATTTAAGTGGGCTTAGGGATGGGCTTAGCATCATTAGGGATGCTCTGATCGATCGACCGCCGATCGATATCGGCCGATATTCACTCTCTGCCGATCGATCGGTGCTCTCTAAAAATGCCGATCGCGAGAGCCGATCGCGAGAGCCTATCGCGAGAGCCGATCACATGACGTAAAATGATGATGTAAAATACATGACACTTTTCTCTGTGCGCGGCAAAACAAGCTAGCCAAAATGGCTTCACCAGTCTGGCAGTAGTTTAAGGTGTCCGAAAATGACAATAAAATAGCGGTATGCAATGCGTGTGAAGCAGAAATCCTGCAACTCCGCCCGCTGTGACGGACCGGTGAGTGGAGCAAAACACACACTAACGGCCTGTCCACACTACAGCGTCGACAGCGTCGAAAACTCCAATCTGCCCATTCACTTTCAATGGGGTGACGTCACGTTACCTCGCTTTTTCGCCGAACTGAATTGTGGGTAGCAGAGCGGTCCGTCTCCGCCGTCTCCGCCGTCTCCGCCGTCTCCGCCGTCAGAAGTTGAACAATGTTCAACTTCTGATGCCGGAGACGCCGGAGTAGCCAGCGCCAGCCAATCAAATCCCGTTTCTGAAAATCTGACAGCTGAAGCCGTAGCCAATCAAACCGCGTCTAAGCTGGGAGAGATATCCCGCCGTTCATTTCTATATTTCAAAAAAAGTTGGAGGAGAAACTAACTATCGCCGTAGCAATCACCCGGTTTTGTATGACCAGACCCTCTTCACCTACCGGGATACAAACCGGAGGAACCAGGCATGGAGGGAGGTGGCAGAGACAGTGGGTGAAACTGGTAGGTTTTCGCCTGTTTGGGGAGTTTATATATATATTGCTCCATAAAATCCCCGGGGTTTTTTGCTTTGTATGTCGGGGGCGGGAGATTCATGTGATTGGTTGTTGGTCGTGTTGCTTGAATAAAATCCCCAAGCTCCAGACACGCCCAGCTCCAAGCTTTTTTTGAAGCTGTAGTGTGGACGCTCCGTAAGAGTTAGACCTAACACACTTAGCTATTTTATCTACCTCTGGAACTAGCTAAACTAGTTATAAATATATGTATTCTTCACTGTCGGGTCACTCAGTCATTACTGGATCAGGCTGTCAGGAGAGAGAGAGAGGGGGAGAGAGGAAAAGAGAGCAGTTCCGCTAATTTCTCCCGTGTTACTATCCAAAGTTAATGTAAACTTGAACAATGTACTTCATTTGAATGTAATAATTATGTTGGTTGTTGTTTGTGGAAGCGCCAGTGAATGAGCCCCATTAACTGAATTTTAAACATCACTTTAAATGGAAGATCCCCATAGGCCCCGCCCACTCGATCGGTATCGGCCGATACTGATTCCGGCCATCGGCAATCAGGCCCAAAATTGGCGATCGGAGCATCCCTAGTTTTCATCCAGAATTTGGGATGGGCATTGTGTGCAAAATTGTAATTTTCTGACCAAGAACTACAGAGTGATACATGAACAAGAGAGATAAGTGTCTTTACACAACATTGAGCAACAGAAATTGTTAAAATGTTGCAGTTTCATTGTAGTGAGAGCAGTAGCATACCAGGCAAATAGGTAAATTAAGAACAAATGTTATTTTATTATTAAAATAATCAATCTTTAAGACAACTTAAATTCAACATAGAGAGAGGTGAACAAACTAACTAAATCCAAGGAAGTAGATAAAAGACAAAGCAAATATTCTTCTGTGATCAGTCGGATCAGCTAAGGAATAACAGCCTTTATATTTACATTATGCGAGACAGATGGTGATGTGAGCTCATATAATCAGCAGAGAGTTAATAAAACAAACACTATTCTCCTCAGTGAGGAAGTGACCGGGATGATTACCAATGAAGCATCACAGTCATTCTGCACTGCAGTCATGTACAGCTCCAGCTGATCAGCATCAGCTGACATAAAACACGAAAAACCTTCATTGGAAATAATGAGCCGTGCTTTATGATCTGATGCTCTGCTACTACCTGATACACAGCACACTGACAGGACTGACTGATTTCTCCCTCAAACACTGCACATCCTTCAGCCCTTATTACCTCACTGAGCCTCTAACCGTCTGCACTTTGTACATCCCAAAACTCATACTGTATGTCTTTTGGGTTCTTGTCTGTTAAGTCCTTTGTGAATTTCTTTCTCTCCCCACTGAATCACACACTGCTAGATTCACTGGGGATACACCTTCAGGAGCAGTGCCTATTGTACCGAGAGTGTGGACTTATTTCTCTCTGATATGATTCCCACATCTTCTTTGAGGCAGAGATAACACAGAGGTTATACAAGATTTCAATCTACAAGTCATTATCAGCGCTGGTGTCCAAAGCAAAGCGCATGTGGAGACTTCAGAATTGTATTGGCCAATTTCATTTTGAAGTTGTGTACACTGGTTTGTAAACAGAAGGGAATATACAAGAGCAAAATTGAGTAATATACCATATTTCGACTGATAAATATTCAGTATGGGATGACATTTTTGCATTTTCTGCAGCGTGAATCAAGTTCAGTGTGAAACAGTGATTATATTGGCCTTTGTTTGCTTAGGGGGGACTTTCTGTTCTGTCCTTTTGAACTTAAATGATTAAACTTGCCCTTTGGATTAAGGACACTCTACATGTTTTAGTTGCACTTTCCCCTCTTTGTGCTTGCAACATAAATCATACAGTGTATATCATTTTAAATCAAATTATGGCTGTGAAATTAGTTGGTAACATATGCAAATGCTAATTATGGAATATGTTGATGTTCTGAGCTGCAGCCCTAGGGATGCTTTGTGTATTCAATTGATACAGTTCGGAGTTCATGGATCTGGTTTTCCACTTAGGGAAACAAATCATGTTAGTCGCAACATCTGTAAAATAATGTTAAGTGTGATGGTTATGAAAATTAGCTCAGAAAGAATATGCAGATGACCTAAATGTAAATGTACACTACTACATATCTTTACAGCATGCACTGCTCATTCTGATTGACCAAGATCAATCATAATACTGAGATCAGGTTTCCCTGCAGAATCATCTCCCTAAATGTAACAATATTGTATTCTTTGTGTCTTTTGGTATTGCACTATTTTTATTTTCCTCTCGTTCACATAAAAACTGAATTTTCCAGGCAAGCTTCCAGAATGGGGAGTAGAGGCAGGTAAAAAGTGGCATCTTTGAATGAGCTTGAAAAGCAGTAAAGGGACTTTTCCAGACATACACTGACAAAAGTGATCACCTTGGACTAAAATAACTGGGATGAGTATCAACACTTTCTAGCATTTTGTAGACCAATATTATTTGGTTAATCTAGAAAATAATCATTAGTTGGAGTGCTTAATAGCATAGCAGTTAAACTACTGTTACTGTTGATGTTGATACAATGGATCTGGTAAAATTGTACTTACTGTCAAATAAAAAGTAGACAAGTTGAAATGTTCCCTGGGTATAGGGTGTTATACGAAAGACCTTTAGAAGTAATTGTAATAGTCCTTTATGCTATATAGTTGACCGCAGGTCATGGAGAGTAATAAGGTATCCGTATACCTTTGTATGAGGCATCTTTATTTACTTAACAGGTCTTCAGCCATGATACATACATGCGTCCTATAGATGCAGGCTTGCATACACACCGTATCACTCCGCAGCCGCACCCCATCAGTAACGTCCTGATGGTATATGTGCGCGGCACTATATACTACATCCTCCTTTCTTACAATGAAAGTTGCATATAACATTTGCTGTTGTAAACATTCTATAATGGTCTCAATATTAACATTGTTCACTTGTTAACATATGAATATATGAAATTATATTTTGTATGCCATTAACATGTCAACTTAGAATCAGTGTATATCACTCCAACATCCTCATATAAACATGAATCCTGTATATAAACAACACACCTTACTCTTCTCTTTTTTTTGTTGCAAATAGAGTAAGGATTTTAACGTGTTAAATCTGTCTTAGCACAACCTTTAGTCTGAGCTAATTAGGAAATCTTTGTATTTCTCAGGTGGTCGAATAAGTCGGCCACATCTGGTTCTTCTTGTGCTCTGCGGTGATGACATTTCACATTCAACAGTCTCTGATGTGTCAGCATCTGGCGTGCATAGTTGATTGTCTTCAGGTAAGTCAGGTTCTGGGTCCATTTGGGCGTCGTGTGGGGTTTTCCTCAGATTTCTCCTGTTGCGCCTGTAGTGCTGACCTGAAGATGTGACAACATCATAGGAAGGTGGCTCACCTCTCTGTGCAGTGACCAAAGCTGGACGCCAACCCTGTTCAGTTTCCATGTGAACAGTACTTCCTGGTTGCAGCTCAGGAAGCGGCCTCATTCCTCTGTCATAATACTGCTGCTGCCTCCTCTGTAGATTCTCGAGAGTCGAGTGAACATCCTTAGGCACAGCAGGCTGAAGCACCACGGTGGAGCTCGGTAAGGTGCTCCTTAGCACTCTCCCCATGAGCATTTGTGCGGGTGAGTATTGCATGCCTGTTACAGGTGTGTTTCTCAGGATTAGCAGGGCAAGATGAGGGTCTGTGTTCGTTAGTTGTGATTTTTTAAGAAGTTTTCTAAGAAGTTTGTATGGTCCTTTCAGCCAGACCATTGGACTGTGCATAGCCTGGGCTGGAATGAGTGAGTTTTATGCCCCATGATTCTGCAAAGTTCCTCATTTCTTGACTTGCGAATGGGACATGGTCACACACTATCTCTTTTGGTATTCCTATCCTGGAGAAGACTGATTTCATTTTCTTAATGACAGTGTGTGAAGTCTTGTCGTTAATGTTAAGCACCTCAGGATATTTTGACAGGTAGTCGACCATCAATCGGAATTATTGTCCTTTTATTTCAAAGATGTCAGCCCCTATTTTGAGCCAAGGAAGCTCAGGAAGGTCGTGTGAGATCAGAGGCTCCCTCTGGTTTCTGGGCTGGAACTGCTGACATGTCCCACAATTCTCGACCATTTGTTCTATCTCTCTTGACATGCCTAGCCAGTACCAGTGCCTTCTGGCAAATGCTTTTGTCCGCTGCATTCCTTGATGAGCCACATGTAATGTTTGCAGCATGTTACTTCTCATCGAGCTCGGGAGGATTATCCTGTCACCTGCAAACATTATCTCATCTATTACTGACAGAGTATGTCTGATAGGCCAGTATTGAACCAGTTTAGTGTGTACTTGTTTTCTGTGTCGTGGCCAGCCCTGTCTGTGTGTTTCCTGCAGCAGCTGTAGTATTTCATCATTAGCTGTTCCACTTTTGAGCTTTTGCAGCATCTCAGTGCTCAAAGCATCTGTTGGCTCCAGAGCATAGACAATTTCTCATCTGTGATGTCATCAACTGTTAAATGTTCATTATGTGTGACAGCTCGTGAGAGTGTGTCTGCAATCAGTAGGTCTTTACCTGGTGTGTACATGACATTCAAGTCATATCGCTGCAGCTGGAGGAGCATCCGTTGGAGTCTGGAAGGAGCTGCTCCAAGCGGCTTTCTCAGAATGCTTTCCAGAGGTTTGTGGTCTGACTGCACATCCACTTTCAATCCGTACACGTACTGATGGAACCTCTTAAGTTAACAGAGAAGACAATTGCTAACAGTTCCTTTTCTATTTGAGCATAGTTATTTTCTGTTTGTGTTAGTGCTCTTGATGCATAGGCAATTGGGTGGCCCTCGTACATTAGACATGCCCCCAACCCATCTTTGGATGCATCTGCCTGTATGATGAGCTGTTTCTTTGGGTCAAAATAACTGAGTACAGGAGCTGTAATGAGAGCATCTTTCAGTTTTTTGACTGCTTCATCATGTTCGTGCTGCCACAGCCACACACTGTCTTTTCTCAACAACTGTCTCAGTGGTGCTGATATGGTGGCCTCACCTGGGATGTACTGAGCTAGGTATTTTACCATGCCCAGCAATCGCTGTAGTCCTGTTTTGTCAGTTGGTGTTGGCATGCCTGTGATAGCCTTGATCTTAGCGTTGTCTGCTTTAACACCCTCTGAAGTGACAGTATGACCCATGTAGTTGACACTGCTCACCTTGCAAGGGCGCCGGAAGCGCAGCAGATCTTTTAGATTCTTTTATTTTTATTTTTTTTCAGTCTTTATTTCGAACAGATTAAAAAATAACAAATAAAAAATAACAAATGTAAAAAACAGAATATCGTATTGTTATAATACAGTATTTATCCACATTCATGGTAATATTTGTATATTCAACAAAAAAAACAAAAAAAGTCTTCATATTAATAATAATAATAATAAATCATGTGTCCGAAAGGGAGTAGGAGGAAGCAAATGCTTATTAATTCCCACCCCTCACTTGATCAATGATTGGCCTTTAAATCATTATGCAAGTTATTCCTACTTACTGTAGATTTACATTTATACATATACAATAATTTCTTATTTTCAATCACCTTTCTTCATTCTCATATTTTTCCAAAAAAGTGTTTCTGTACATCCTTTTAAACTGAATTATGCTTGTGCTTTGTTTTAACTCCTGCTCCAAACCATTCCATAAAATCACCCCACAGATTGTTAAACTCATACTTCTCAGAGTTGTTCTGACCTTGAGTTGTTTAAAATGTAGATTTCCTCTCAAATTATACCCACCCTCTCTGTCTATGAACAATGTTTTTAATTTCCTAGGAAGTAGATTATGTCTGGCTCTGTACATGATTTGTGCCGTTTTAAATTTAACCAGATCAATGAACTTCAATATGTGTGACTTCAAAAATAATACATTAGTGTGTTCAAGATATCCAACATTATTGATAACTCTTATAGCCCTTTTTTGTAATGTGCATAACGGCTGTAGGTTGGTTTTGTACGTGTTTCTCCAAATATCCACACAGTAAATCAGATATGGCAATATTAGTGTGTTCTATAGAGTATACAATGAGTTATAGTCCAGAATGTGTCTGGCTTTTCCCAGTTTTGCTTTTACATGAGTGATATGAGGTTTCCAGCTGATTTTGTGGTCTAAAACCACACCAAGGAACTTCATTTCATATACTCTTTCTATGTGTATGTTATCGAGTATTAATTGTATCTGTGGATTTGTTTTATGTTTTCCAAATAACATAATCTTTGTTTTGCTTATATTTAATGACAATTTGTTTGTGTCAAACCAAACTTTAATAATTTCTGCTGTTATCACTTCCATTAGCTCTTTCAAATTGTCACCGGAACAAAAAATATTAGTGTCATCTGCAAATAAAATAAATTTCAATATATTTGATACTCTGCAAATGTCGTTGATGTATATTATGAACAGCTTTGGACCCAACATGGACCACTGAGGTACTCCACAAGTTATGTTCATGTATTCTGATTTATGTTCACCAATTTCAACAAATTGTTGTCTGTTGCTTAAATAATCTCTCACCCAGTTTAATCCCACCCCTCTGATGCCATACCGTTCCAGTTTTATCAGTAAAATATTGTGATCTATGGTGTCAAATGCTTTTTGTAAGTCTACAAATATTCCCACTGCTTGTTTTTTATTGTCCATGCAGTTTGCTATTTCCTCACTTAATTCCATTAGTGCCAAAGATGTTGATCTATCTTTCCTGAATCCATATTGACTGTCGTCCAAAAGCTGATGTGTTTCCATGAAACTGTGCCGCGGAAAACTGTACAAATCCCGTTTCAATAATTCCCCTCTACTCTAACGGTACGTCCACACAGCAGCTTCAGAAGAAACTTCCACCGCTTCCAACGCTTCTCTGCCCATTGACTTTGAATGGGGATGACGTCACTTTGCCTCGCTTTTCGCCGAACTGCATTGTGGGGGAGCGAAGCGAAGATTTCCAGGATGTCCAGGATCTCCAGGATTCAAAAGTTGAGCAATGTTCAACTTTTGAAGCTGAGCTGGAAGCGCCAGCCAATCAAACACGTTTATGCAAATCTGACAGTAGAAGCGCTAGCCAATCAAACCGCGTGTAAGCAGGGAGAACCATATTCCAAACGAGAAATTACGGTAGCAAATCACTCGGTTCTTTACGACCAGAACTATTAACGGGATACAAACCGGAGGAACCAGGCATGGAGGGAGGTGGCAGAGACAGTGGGTGAAACTGGTAGGTTTTCGCCTGTTTGGGGAGTTTATATATATATATATATTACTCGCATAAAATCCCCGGGGTTTTTTGCTTTGTATGTCGGGGGCGGGAGATTCATGTGATTGGTTGTTGGTCGCATTGCTCGCAAAAAATCCCCAAGCTGTCAGACACGCCCAGCTCCAAGATTTTCAAGATTTTTGAAAAGCTGCTGTGTGGACGTACCGTAACGTAGTATCTAAAACGCGATCTGATCTAGCTGTTCATATTTTGTTATTTTTGATTGTTATATTCAATCTCACTAGCTACAGGCATGTTTGAAGCATGTAAAGGGAAGATGACAGCTCTCGCCACTCTGCTGTTCCTCAGCGCCGCCCCCCCCCCTCCCTCCCGCTGAAATTATGAATGTAAAGTGTATAGTAATCATAGATAACACGGCAGGGTCCGTTACAGTTTGTTTTTATCTGATTTCAAATAAGCAAAATCTTGGCTTTCAGAATATTAAACTTGTTTCGGCAAATTCAGATGATTAATACAACTTTGAAGCTTCGGCATAATTACAAGCGGAGAACGGAGTAGCTTAACGTCACAGCAGGCATAACAACAGCCGGTGTTTCTCGTGAGTGCAGTAATCCAAACGAAAATATCTTCCCTCCGTAGTATTTTGATCATTTGCTCCGCTAATAATCAATCATGATGATTGATGATGAGAAATTATGGATTCCAAAGAAGAGAAAACTTTAAAGGCCTTTTTCTCAAAATGATGACTCTGTAACAGTCATTATTATAATGTGACATATTTTGCTTAATATTTGGAGTACAAAAACAATCCTGATATCATTAGAAAGCTCAAAATGTGTCTTCGGGTCAATGCAGATTTCGATGGAGCAGGTCACATTGCATTAGGTAAAATAAAGCAGGCAGACATAACAGGAAGAATATGTACATTTTAACCCAATCAAATAGGACATTGTCACACCATTCAAATGTATCCATGTAAATTACAACCAATAAAAAAGCTTAGATTTGTTTATTCGTTACGTTGTTTACTTTATTTGTTACGTTGTTCTGTGTGTGTCAGCCGTTAACCTACACTTGCACACATGTCAGAAGAACCAGCGCAGAATAAAACTAAATACAGTCAATCTAAACTTAAATTTAACAACTGGAAGGTCACATCCCTGACATCCACACCTCCGGAGCCTGGACCTTCATCAATCATATAAACAGCGAAGCCAGATGAACCCAAAAGCAGCACCTCTGCGGCCGCAGAATCTGTCAAAACTGCCGCCGCCCCCGCCGCCGTTGAACCGAAACAGGCTGGTTCCGACTGCATGGAGGTTTGTTGTCGGGACATTGAGGCGGGTAAAGCTGTACAGCTAACTATCGGGAAAAAGGAGACCGCTAGTAGATTATTTGAGCAAAGAGAAGGTACTTCAAAGCAGAATGGTACAAAAACAGAGAGTGGTTAATTCTTTGCAAAACCACTAAACGATAGTGATAAATTGCAATGTTAATAACCTCATGATAACCTCATATTTTTTTTAACTTAGGATCATAAGATCACTAAGAAGCTTAAAGAAGGTTAAAGAAGGTTTAAAACTAAAAGAGCTTTACAAAAAAGTAACACAATTAAAGATGTTTGGAGTTTTATTTGAGTTATTCATTTACATTTTTTGTCAAAGAGATGCTGATTTGAAACCGTTGTTAGGCCTACATACAGTTACGGCCTTTCCTATTTCTGCCGGAGAGAGGGGAGTTTGTCCAAAAGCTTGCTGCTGTATTTACTCCCTCCATCTGACAGGAGGGAGCCTCATGTGTCATTCCACGGAGTTCACTCCGTCATGGAGGGGGAGTGTGTAGGTGTAGGGCGTGGTTTGGGATTGGGCCATACACACGCACTTTTTTTGGCCCCCCCCACTTCTAAAATGAATCCGGCACGCCTGTCACCTTGTACTGTATCTTGTCTTTGTCGAACTTCACATTAGCCTCCTTTGCTCTGGCTATCACTTTCTGTAATATCTCATCGTGTTCTTTCTCTGACGATGCAGCAATTATCATGTCATCTGCAATGATGTGGATCAGTGGCGGATTTAGGATTGTAGGAGATCCGGGGCTCTGATGTGGATCCCTTGGATATTTCCAAATGTCTCACAGTTGCGTTGCTGGAAAACCTCACTTGCTGACTTGATCCCAAATGGAAGACGTTTAAAGCGGTATCTCCCCCATGGTGTGTTAAATGTGCACAGTAGGGAGGACTCTTTATCTAGCTTTATTTGCAAATATCCATCTTTTTCATCCAGCACTGTGAAAAGTTTCTTACCAGCTAGTTTGCACAGAACTTCATCGGTCGTTGGAATGGAGTAGTGCTGCCTAAGTATAGCTTTGTTTAAGTCACTGGGATCCAAGCAAACCCGTAACTTTTTCCTGTCCTTTTTTTCGGTGATCACCAGGCTATTAACCCATGGTGTAGGCTCAGTTACCTGTACAATAACATCAGCTTGTAACAAGTCATCGAGAGTGTCTCTCAGTCTGTCCATTAATGCCAGTGGTATTTTCCTACAGCCATGTATGATAGGTGTGGCCTTGGGGTCAGTGTGGATGTGATATTCCCCAGCAAACTCACCTAAACCCTCAAAGACAGTTGGGTGCTGAGCTATGAGCTCCTCTTTTGTTGTGGGATGTTTTACTTCTATTGAGTCAATGTCCACTCTTTTCACCAGGCGCAGTTCTTCACATGCCTCGTTTCCTAATATGGGAATGGATGAGTGCCTGGAAACATAAAATGTCAGACTTGCCTGTGTTTTGGGAGTGGAGCATTTGAGTGTTACCACCCCTTCCGGCTTCAATCTCATCCCTCCATATGCCACCAGCACTGTCTTTGTAGGCTGTAGTTTGAGGTGTGTTCTTCTTTCACGTCTAGCTTTTCGGGTCATCGCTGTGAATACTTTCAGTGGCAAGACGTTGGCCTCTGCTCCTGTGTCCAACTTAAACTTCACACACATGCTGTCAACATTTACATTAGAATGCCACGACTTGTCAGCTTTAGACTTTAGCTGATCAATGTTCACTGTCCCAATATATAGGGTGTCTATTTCCGGAGAAACATCATGTACTGTCTTGTGATGTTGGGCTTTAGCTGACCTACACATCTTTGCATAGTGATTCTGTTTTCCACAATTATGGCAGGATCCTCCATATGCTGGACACTGTCTTGGCTGGTGTGATTTACCACATTGTTTGCATGTTTCATGTCTTTGTCCCTTGTCTTGTGTACGTTGTATAGGCGGTGTGTGTGTCTTTTTGTCCTTGTCGACTATTCTTGTGCACTGCAAGTACAGACATCTCCTGGGCTGCTGCATTCATAGCTAGCATTTGAACTTTGGCCATCTCAGCAGTTCTGCAGGTGTCTATGGCCCTTTCTAATGTGAGATTAGGTTCTCTTAAAAGTCTCTCTTTCAGTCTCTGGTCATTCATACTAAACACAATCTTGTCTCTGATCATGTGATTTTCTGTGGTATAAAATTCACAATCCTTGCTCTTTTGCTTGAGCTCTATCACATATTTCTCAATCGTGGTGTTATCTGACATAGGATGTGCCTAAAACTGATGTCTCTCAAACACTGTATTCTTCTTAGGCAGACAATAGGCTCTGAATGCTGCTAGAATATCATTACCAGTCTGTTCATCTTCTTCTTCACCTTCATCTTCACCATGTGCGATGTCTAGCGTGTTGTAAACTTCAAGAGCCTCCTCTCCTAGTGCATGCAGCAGTATGGCCACTTTAATCTTCCTGCCCTTACCGTCTGCACCACTCGCAGTCATGTAGATTTGGAAGCGTTGTTCCCATCGTCGCCAGTTTTCTCCCAAGTTGCCAGTGAGTACCAGTGGAGATGGTAATTTGAATCGATCCATCTCTCTTGTTTCTTTCTTCCAAAAAAATTGCGACTCCCGCTCTCTGGGGACCGCACCTGTTAGCTAGGCTTTAGGCTAACAAAACTTCCATCTGTTTACCTCCGGCAAAATGACGAACTGGACCGACTTCTGACACCGTAATAGTCCTTTATGCTATATAGTTGACCGCAGGTCATGGAGAGTATAGGTATCCGTAGACCTTTGTATGAGGCATCTTTATTTACTTAACAGGTCTTCAGCCATGATACATATGCGTCCTAGATGCGGGCTTGCATACACACCGTTAGTGATGGCAGTTTGACACTGATGCTTCGAACGGAGCTTCAACCCTGGACTTCCTATTTCATAGAAGCAGTGCTTCGAAGCTTGCTGCAAATCACGTGACATATGACGTCAGAAGCAGTAACTGCTTCAAATTAGGTGACGTGACGTCAGAACCAGCAACTGCTTCATTTCCTTAATTAATCACTTGAATCGCGGTCCATTCACGCGATTCAATGCACTGCCCGCGATTCTGACAGGTGACAGGTTGAAACAGTTTCGTCGTAGTTTTCGTTGTTGCTTTTGAGTTGTTGTTGGTATTGCATTTGAATTGTCGTATCATTATAGAGCAAGCCAGGAAGAAAGATAGGTCGTTCTGGCTCGGGAAACACTTCGAAATGTGGAGAAGTTGTGAACAAAAAGACAATTATCAGTAATATAAAAACGGTCCAATATTTTAAGGAATAGATAGCCCAGTGGGTAGAGCCGGCGGCCCGAATGTGGCGATGACCTCTGTGCAGCTGGTTCAAAGCCCGGAATGGATGTACTTTTAATCATTGCTTTTCAACTTTAATACTTTAATAACTGATAAAGGGTCCTCTCCTCCCAAAAAAATGTCCAGCAATCTCTAGTCTCTTCTCAATAACCCAATACACACAATTATCAATCTTTAATTGCAAATAGAACATGATATTCAGTCTTAGTGTGTGTGTGCATCGAATATTTTTCAAGGCAAAGATACGTTAAACCCACTGCAGCCTTGCACTTCGCCAGGAGAGGTCGCTGTAACTGAAGCTTCGAGAAATTAACCTATTTCCGACACAATTGTCCAAGTGGTTCGATGCTTCATTCAAAGCTTCATTTTGCCATCACTACACACCGTATCACTCCGCAGCCGCACCCCATCAGTAACGTCCTGATGGTATATGTGCACGGCACTATATACTACAGTATAAATACTAAAACATAAAGTGCATCAACCTGTAAACAAAGCTATAGCTATCACAACACTGAACACTGTCAGCACAGAAACAGAAACTGCAAACTCTTACTTTTCTGTATAAGGCACCTTGCAGCGAATACAGCGAATACAACTGATTGCCACTTATACTCTATAGGCCTACTAAAATCGAGAAATTAAACGACCTGCCACTTCTTCCAGCGGAATGAAACGTCACAACACAGATAAACAATAAATATTCAACAGTGGCTGCAGAAAAAAAAAATCACCCATAAAAGCCAGTTTGTACATTGCATGCAGTGCAAACATACACGCACACACAACGCTACAGTATGTTCATCTCCTGCACTGAAGAACCATCACAGTTATATTGTTGTTGTACTCACATGTCTGATTTTTCTTTTCCGTTAGCCTCATGCACCGCGAAGTCCTCCTTCAGTCTGCTCCAGGTTTAGCTCCACTGCTCGGTTATCCTCAAATAATGAAGTCCACTGAAGTAACGTGTTATAGCAGAAGGTTTAATACAGCGTATTTCTGGTATATTAATTTTTATGTCACCTGATATATAGGATGTGTGTTAAACTTGAATGGGACAAATTGATGTTTTCCTCTTAAGCATACTGAGGTTTTTAAATGATTTTCCATTTAAGTAGAGTAGATTAGCGCAATTGTCTTTTCTTCCACTTGACTTGTTAATAATCAGAAGGTGGTTTTTTGTCTATTTGTGAGTAGGTAAGGTACAGTACAGCCTGTGATTTTTGCCTTGAGTAGAATGATTACTTGAGTACTTGATAAAGTATTTTTCAGAAAGTCATTTTGGGCTTTCAGGGGCAGAACTCAGTAGGTTGTCTGTAAGAGTTTTCTGTATGATCTGCAAAGCTTAAATTAATACAAGAAGGAAATATTATGTCAATTCTTGGACCTTCTCAATATAACTATACTTTAATTTTACAGTTTCCAGATATTTGAAGAAACAATAAGGATGTTGGTGTGCTTCTGAATTGAGTCACACAGTTAGAGAGACAATGGTCCTTCTGAGTTATCAATAGATGCATTCATTCTAAGTGAGCTGACTTCGGGTTGGAAGGAAGTTCAAAGAAGGCCTGAGGGTATAGGAACAGTTAACCTTTGTTAGTTAACTGATCCTAAAGATGTCATAAGACAAGGACGTTTAAACCTATATACAAGCATAGCTTTCAGTGGGAAAAACATGTGACATTTGTGTGATAAGCTACATGATAAGATGTGTGTTTATTCTGGCAAAGAGTCCTCTGTCTGTAAGATTTTACTACTCCAAAGCATGACTGTGGGACTGCCTGAGGGCAGAGGGACACACACACACACACACACACACACACACACGCACACGCACGCACGCACGCACGCACGCACGCACGCACACACACACACACACACACACACACACACACACACACACACACACACACACACACACACACACACACACACACACACACACACACAGGAGATGGAGCAACAGATGGAATCAACAACTGCTGACTCATTGCCTCGGGTTCGCCCAGAAGTGAGACTGGCCAATGGAGAACTACCAGCTCATGGTCTAGGGTCCTCCCAGAAGTGAAACTGGCCAATGGAGAACTGTCAACTCACTGGCTAGCTCGCCCAGAAGTGAAATCGCCAATAACAAATAGCTGGGGAGGAGCAACCCACACAACTCTTCCCACAGAATTTGTATTTAAGCTGTAACATTCTTATGCTCGGCGCTCTTTTCCTGACTGGCTGTCGTGGTACGTATATCACATGGTGGTAGGAATTGAGCCCGGAGTGCTCTGTATTTGGTACTATTGCAGAGTGCTCTGTATTGTGTGTTGTTATTTTCTACCATTAAAACAGATTATTGTTTAACTTTTATGCTGGTGCTTTGAGTTCCTTCTTTTGTAAATTTGAGCAGCTCATCAGTCATCAAGGGACGCGCGGAGCAGAGGTGAACCTTCCACCACCGCCATTGGGTGGTGCTCCAAGTTTCCCAGAGAACGCAGAAAAAATCCCCACTTGAGGATTCACTGTGGAGATTTTAGCATTGATATGCTAACCAGACCCATAATGCATCTGTTGGGTGTGTTTGATTTGGGTCACCAGCCCTCACCAGGTGGGGCAACCTTTTTTCTTTTTAAACTATGCCAAGGTTAAAAAAGGCGAACCATAATATCAATAGGCTACAGTACGACAATAATAGGTCTAATACTTAATTTCATTGTTGTAATTTTTTCAATCTGCTTTATCAGGATTTTCTTTTACTATATTTATTTTTTTACTCAAAGTATAGGCTGAAGGCTCATGTAGAAATTGAACCTATTGGCTGTTCTTACTCTTTCAATCTAGTGTTTGAGTTCCAGATATATTTAATAAGATAGCACTCGGCTCACCATGGCAGCTGGTATGATTTTAATGTTAACTGTATTCTCCAGTACAATAAGACATTAAAAAACACTGACTGATATAAAGTTGTTACTTCCAACCATGAAAATGAGCTCAGTGAGTGTCAAGGAAGGTGTTATCTAAGACATAGATTACATTACATCAGGATACATGATGTCAAAGTGTCAATGTAATACAAACACAGGGATATGTGATAGTAGCGCTATAATCTCATTTGCTAAAACAAAGCCTGGCCCCAGCATCCATAATGCATCAAGTGCAATCAACCCCAGAGGAAGAGGACATGAATACAAAAACGAATGTGTCCTCTTACATCACGGAAGTGCTTTCTGTGTCCAGGACTTTGGGTTATCATCAACATTATCTTCTTTATGTTTATTTCTTGGATAAAGTTATCAGCTCAAGTTAAAAGTTAATGTGTCTGAATAAATGTGTTGATGAGGGACAGGACAATTAACAAACCTTCATTCATGGTTACTCATCATTAAGATAGGAAACAAAATTCTCAAAAACTGACCTCAATAAACACATTTATTTCATAACCTTTGACTCCCTTATTGCATTGTTTCTTAATGACATTAAGACATTAATGACACTTGTTGTTACACCCACTCCTCCAATATAGAAGTCAGAGGTCAGGATGAGCTATTAAGGGCCTTTTCTCCCAAACAATGCTTCTGCATAGCTGTGATAGAGGCTTAAATCCCTCCACAGAAGGGCAGTGTCTGTTATCACAACACCACCCTGCTGCTCCAACTCAAGGGAATGGCCATAATGTGTCTGAGGACTGTTGGCAACCAGTGAAATGATTATGTTTAGGTCTTCCTGTGGTTCGCTCTATTTGCAGGGTGAAAGGTCTGTAGAGCAGAATGTACACCACGCTCTGATTAATCAATCAATCAATCAATCAATCAATCAATCAATCAATCAATCAATCAATCACACCACGCTCTGATTAATGGTGAGTTATAAGCACAATAAGGTGGGTTGCTGGGGATTTACCCAAGAGAGATTCATCCATTATAATGATCTGTGTTGAGAAACAAAAGGAATGTGATGGAGAGGAAGATAGTTAAACAGACGCGGTTGCAGATTAAATGTGCCTCACTTCCCCACACTGCAAAATATTCCTGTATGAGAGTTTATGATTAATGTACCGGTCTGTTCCCAGTCTGCTTCCTGTGTCATATATTACAAATGGACTATAAGAGATCACATATATATCTATAAAGCATCATAAAATATGATGCTGTCAGCAGAGGAAAGTCCTTCCCTCTATATTCATAAACCATTGTTTGCTAGTTGCTTTGATTAAACCGGCTATTAGTGCTAATGGAGATCGCACATAAATGAAAATTGTATGTTCCATAATATATCACAAGAACAGTAGATAAAGGCTTGGGGCATGTGTGTGTCCTACCAGAGTAAAATGGTAAACACAAGTTAATGATTAGCCAATTAATAAAGCATTGTAATTTATTTAGTGAAGTTAAATGTATTGAATTGTTTTTCAAAGCACATTTTCCAGGTGTTGTATACAAAAAATTGACAAATACAAAACAAGTACAAGGAGCGAAATATCCAAACACTGGTTAGAAAAAGAGAAGAAAGAAGTATTAAAGTATTGAGTATTAAAAAGTGTATTATTTGAAAAACCCTTCATATAAACTATATATTATATTTCCTCACAACTATCTCAGTGAGGATGTTGTTCTCTTCATTATTAATTTAATTTTAGCTGTAGTTTTCATTCGTTGGCATACTAACCCAAATGTGCCACTCGTTATCATTCAATCTTGCACAAGCTAAGTGTGTGCTAAACAACACAAACAAATAGTTTTGCTCGTTTTTCTGTTTTTTTTGTTAGTTGTCATCAGCATGATTTATTGCCTATAAACACCTTGCACTTGCATATTATGTTGGTTCTTATATAGTTTTGAAACACTGCCATGATGGAAAAAATGATTATGGTATAATACTGAATTCATTTTTTCCCACAGCCTTTAGTAGATGTGCCGCCGTAGAACATCTATTTTAAGTATCTGATCTTCATGTTCAAGCAGTTTTGTATTTATATTCTTTTAAATTGTCAGTGCTTTACAAACCCTCTTTATACTTGTTTAGAGTAAAGGGCATAGTGTGTATTTACCTGCTTCCTTAGTGGAGGCCAAAAACAGTTCTGTTACCCAATTTTCCTCACTTTGGTTCCCTTGTGGAATAGGAACTGAAATGCTCACTATTAACAGCATGGGCAAGACATTTTTAGCAGACCAGTCTGAGAGAGAGCGAGAGAGAGGGAGAAATGAAAAAGAGGGAGCCTGGAGATTCAGGTTCCTCCTCTCATTCCCGAAATAGCAGGAGTTTGATTGCTGATAGGGCTTTTGGCCAGGTTGCTGATAAGCCATACAGTCTGCTCTTTAACTGAGTGTGAGGCTATCCAACATAATAGGACAAAATAATGGAAATGCCAGCACAAAGATAGGTATAGGGACGGGGATAGTGGGCTGTAATGGTCCGGGGTGCTTGTTCTGGTGTGACTTCGGGCCACCGACACCTTCGTGGATGTGGTCAGTGCATTCAACTGCTTACACTGATTTTGATTGATCATCTCTGCCTGTGGCATAAGGATAGTGGGGAGAAATGCCATAGCAGCCACTGCAAAATATCCTGGGGCAAGTTTATATCTGATTATGGAGCAGGTAGGCATATTACGAAGGCTTATACATTATTGTTTTGAAAGCTGGTATCCCACCAATATGAAAAGAACTCAGATGCAAAAAAAGATGAGGTTAACATCCTTATCTAACATTTCAACCTCATGCTCAAAATGTGTTAGTTTGTAATGGGTTAATGTAATCCTGGAATATGCAAATGCATCTATTTGAAATGCATTATTGCATGAAGGTGAGCACTCCATTTTCCCTTCTCTGTTAATCCTCCCAAAATGTCACAAATCCACAATGTGGTTGATTGGAGTTATAATGACTAAGATGTAATGACTAGGAATTAGGCAGTGTGCTGCATTTGTTTTAGTAACTTTCATTTCCTTTTCAAGCTGAGAACACACAAACAAACATTCCTAACCCCCCGTGAAAATACATCAAACATTTAGGGAATGACTTTCACACTGTTGAGTAACAGACCTCACTGTTAGAGTTACGATGCTGCTCTGACTACAGGGTGCACGTAGATTACAAAGATTAAAGTCAAATAAATCAAACATGTTGGATAAAATGGTGACGCTGACTGACTGATCTGAGGCTCAGTGGAGAGGAAAGATAATGAATCATTGACTGCAAATAAAGATAAGGTCACATGTATGACCAACAATATCTTTATAGACTGCATTTGCCACATTGAATCATCAACATCATGTTGGACATTTTGGAGTTATGCTATGAGAATATCCTGTGTTAGTAACCCAATACAAATTAAATAGAGCACAACTTTCAAAAATGCGATTTATAGACACAATAAAAGAAGAATAATTGAAAATGAATAAGGTGTTTTATTTTATTCATATATCAAAACGGTGGATACATCTTTCGATCAAATTATACAGGCAATAACCTGAGAATGGGATTTTTAATAATAGTAAAAAACAGTGACATTGTCATTTATTTAACTGTTCTCCTTAAAGTTGTATCTCCATCTCATCTCTTCTCAAAGTGTGCTCCACCCAAAGTCTTTAAATGCTATGAAAAGTGTGTAATTTATATACTCACCAACTTATCAACCTTTCAAAGCAGGAGTGCATGTTGCATTCAACTTTAATCATTGTTCGAATTTGCTTTAAATGCATCTTTTGATTTATGCTCATCCCTCATTCTGCCTGTAGTTCTTATTCTCTTTCTTCATCTTAAAGTCTTTATCGCACAGTATTTTTTCTCCAGCTACATCATATTTGGACATAAAAGGTTTTATTCTCTCTGGTGAATAGAGAGTGGAGATAGCAACAGGACAGCCTTCCCAGTAGAATAAATAAAAAGCGAAATCTTTGAATTCTTTTAAGTAAACTGATAACACTGACGTAGGACACAGTTTTATCAGGAAGAAGGGGCGCAGATGCAAAATAATGTAAAAACAAAAAAGTGATAATGTATTTGTCTTATCACAACCCATGTTCACTGCACACAGTAATTGTATTTTATGATTTTGTGCCCGCTGCACAATTCATAATTCCCCTTCCAATGATGGCTTTTATTTCCTATAGTGCTCCGAAACACCCCACCAAGAACACTTTGGATTAGCGAAATATTGCCACGGAGAAAATTGTGACAAAACCCATAGCACATCCCGTATACACTTGCTCACAGCTACACACTCATTCACTGACTAACTCATTCTCTCTATGCCAGACATGAGTATCAGCCAAACAGTGCTATTTGCTGGAGCAGGACTGGCACTTCTCCAGACCATGGGGGTAGCAGGCTTGGCAACGCAGATCACTGATGGACTCATTGAAGCGGTTCGCCAGCATGGACAGCTTGCTGCCATGACACAGAGAGCAGGGAGTGCAGCCCGAACCGCCACAATGCTGGCAACTGCCCGCCACCTGGAGACAGAAGAAACACATTAGTGGGGTGAGGAAGAGGAGAAAGAGAGCATCTGTAAGGTTATTCAAAGGGTAACAAAAAATTGAGGAAAAGGTTGGAACAGGTGAGAAAACAAGCGACATTTGGAAAGAGATTGAACTGACCACCAAGGTTGGAAGGACAGTTTTTCAACCTAATTAAAAACATTTGCAATTTCTGAATATAATGTATCAAAACTAGTGCAAAAATCAAAACTCCAACAAGCAGATTGACAGAGGATCCTTTCATTCCATTTAGATGAAGTGTGAAATTCATACATAATCTACAATAAGCCAGTTTTGTATTAAATATATTTACTTCATTTTACACTGCAACTGTTACAGAGCTGCTTAACTTGCATCGGAGCTCAACTGGCCGGCCTGCTGGCTGACACAAAACAACCTTTACGACAACCAATGGTCCAATGGTTCCAATATTATTTATAATTAAACACCATTGGTAAGTAGCTGTGTTGCGGAATGATGTTTGACCAGCCGGTCATTTACACAGCCAGCTGGTCCTTACAACGAAATTTGCAAGACCGTGCAGCTGCCTGTAGATTATCAATTACAGGAAGGCAGGATACTTACACAAGATTTAAGTCTTTGTAAACAATACTCAATGTCTTAAATCAGTAGTAAAACTGATTTCAGTGAACATTTTGAACAACTAGGACTGTGAAAAGTGTTTCAAACAGAATGGCATTCACCTCTTGAAGAGAGAGCATACAATGCTAGAGTGCTTCAGCAAAAGATGCTCTATGAATGAATTGTTAATAGGATTTTCTGTACCAATGTTTTAAATCTCAAATAGTAAAAGTGGCTGAAAGTAAGCCAGATGTAATTCAGTCTGGATAGTCTGTTTGTTAAGTGTGCTTGTTACACTTTGAGTCAGATTACAAGTTATCTTGGTACCAACCTGCAATAAATGAACAGGTTATGGGGCTAAAATGGATCCAAAACTCTACTTTATGCACATAAGCTTTTTCCATTAGCGAAAGTTGACGTTTTGACATTTATAATACCTCTAACCCTACATCAATTTAAGTTTAATGATGAAACAACATGCAAAATGAAAGAGAGAATGTATAACTCTACATCTTTGTTAGAAATAAAGAAACAAAGATATCAAAATATGAATACCTTGCGTGTGGGTAACAAAAGCAAAGATGATAAAAAAAAAATCTAGCAGAGAGGAGTGAGATTGCCAAATAATGAAAGAAAAAAATTAGAACAAACTTCGTTTTTTCAGAGGCAGAAAAACACAAGAAGATGATACAATAACGAGTGAGGGGAGAAAAGAATGGAGGTAGTGAGGGGAAGAGAACAGTAATCAGCCGAGGAGGTGAGAGGGGGGAGATAATAGCGAGCTGGGTATCCTTGTGGGCTGGCAAGTGGCAGGCAAATGCTGCAAGGGCAGAGTAAAACTGTGGACTCATCAGTATGTGTTCACAGTTGACAGATAACACTAGGACAATGGGAGGGGGGGTTGTTGCAGCAGGAGGGGGGCAACAGGGAAAGAGAAGGGGTACAAATAAGATGGCGGTTACAAGGAAATACAGAGGAGATGAAAATAAACACCCCTCTGTTTACAAATTACAACAATATGGCTGCAGATGATTCTGCAGTTACACTCTCGAAAGACAAAGTGAAGACAGGAGGGTTGAAGACATATGCTGATATAGAGAGAGGGGGGGGACATGATGAGACTGATAATAGCAAGAAACAGAAGCAGGGTGATAGGAACCACACCACTGAGAATAATTTGGCCATGCATCATTACCTTGGTCTCTGTGTCACTGATCGGTTTCTCCTCCTTCTCCTCACCCCCCGCTGCACACAGAGCTTTAGCCCTCCTCCTGCTCCCCCTCTCTATGGCCTTTGGGTATCCCTCCAAGTCCAAAGGAGGCCCTGTGTGGTGCCGTGACACTTCAGGCTTCCTCGGAGGCGCTCTGATGATGCGCAGATTACTGGTGTAGATGATTATTTTGCCAAAATCCAACACTGAGGACTGAAGGAAACAGAACGTGTCAGAGTATCCTACATGTTTTAATTACAACAACAGCTGGTGCATCGATGATTAGGTAATTGAGATGCTTGTGTTTGATATTTACAACAATTCCCACATTCTATTCCTACGACTAACAGAGCTTACGTATATTCAGCTGTGGGCTTTATGTGTGGGTGAGAAGAGGTTTTCTAGTTGAATGTATCTGAAGAGACATACCCCGTGTGCAATACACAACATGCTTTGAAGTGGTGTACAGGCTTCTGTTTGTAGGCAATTGGAAATACTATAATACCATCTCTTATGACAAAGCTTTCCCCATTTGTGATTGCCTGGAGTCTGAAGGGAAATCCATTATTTTTGATATCTATACAGCATTTTAATTTGCACTAAACTCAAACCTTAAAATAAACATGTGGTTGTCCGTGGGAATGAACCATGTTTGTACAGGGATGAAACATACAGTATATCACTGGTAGCTTAAAATAACCTTAAGTATACTTAAAAAGACATAGAAGGACTACAACAATGAATCACAAAAGTTACATTGTTCATGCGGAGCACAAACCGGGAAAAATATGTTTTTACTAAAGGAACCAGCCTCCTACCATTTATCAAACTTTAATAAAATGACTAATTTTGACAAATGTTCTTGGCCAGTAGTGTTTTTAAACTTTTTGACATGATGTGACCTGCACATATCAAACATTGTGAAATAAAGTCAGATAAAAAAGTGTTTTGTTTCAGTGCATCTCCCTCATCATAACACAGACAGAGGAAAGATATGGGGGAGGAACTCATTAGACCTGCTGACAGTAGGGGTGCTCCACCAGGACCACCGTGCCATCCTTTCAATAATTCCCTAAAAGGATCAACTCAAATCCAGATTGCTGTTTTCAACTGATAAATGTGATAAATGCTGGCCTTGGTCACCAGGGCCATGCGTGCCTTTGTTTAGAGGATAAAAGAATGAAACTGACACTAAGCCAGCAGGCGATGTAGCTGACCTCCCTCTCTGCACTAATGAAGCCACTGCCTCAGCGGATCAGTAACAGTGGATTTTTCCTTACAGAGGAACAATTTTGTTGTTGTTCATTTTTAATTGTTGAGCAATTTTCACGGAACAGCATGTACGTAGTTGGGGCAGTAATTATCCTAAGACTCTTCTCATTTTTCTATTTTAAGTCTTTATTGCTTGTTCTGTTCTGTTCTAGAGATGTATTGTAACTCTGCGTTGGCTGGTAATTGTGTTTATTTTGGCGTGTCTGTTTGTATTCAGCATATGTAGACTTGCTCTGTGGGGTTTAAATACCAACGCTTCCAAGGAGCTGTGATACTTTCTCATTATAATTCCCTTTATGTTAATATATCCAAAGAGACGTTGCATAGCGATCATTCTCCAAAATTAGTAACTTAACATTCAAAGGGTGTCATAAATAAACACAAGTGTTGATTTAAAAATAAATAGCACACAATAGTTATAGTCCATATGTTGATTTGACAATGTTTTACGTAATACATCACATTTTCTAATACAAAACTGTAATTCTTTAAGGTCACATTAAAGTAAGATGTTGCTTTGGCAGACATTTTCATTAACATTCAGCAAAATCTTAATATTTTAGATTCCAGTTCATTCAAACTGCATTGGCTAAGACAACCATAAAGGTCTCAGTACTTGACATTCAGACAGAAACATTTCATTGCTAAGGGGAAATCAAATCTAAGCTGATCTTTATTAATATCAAATTTGTAGGGGAATAAAACAGCAGCAACATTGCTTACTTGGGCCCCTCCCTCTGCTTCCTCTGTCTGGCCTGCAGCCGGCTTGTAGCTTCCCATTCCTCTGTACACGTTTATTCTCTGGGCAATGAGCCCTGTTGGAGGATAAACATCTGGGTACAGAACAAAACATGTTGTCAATATAGAGTGAGATTTAAGGTCTAGGTTTCATGCATAAACAGCACATATTTCCTATACTGTAATAATGTAGTGGTTATGAGCACTAAGGCTAGCTGTGTTAGCATTGCAACCTTGTCTTACTAAATCTCTGTCTTGACCATTTTCAACAGTTATTTTAGCAAGTGGTGCAGTTACTGGTAGCAGCCTAAAAATGGTTAAACTTTCCAAGGTCTAAATGTATTGTATTTGATTGTGCAGATCAACAAATGATATGCTCATTACTATTAGTGAGATTTAGGAGATAATGGTATAGGCTGTATAGAGCCTGTTTTTCAGGTTTCAGGCTCGAAAATGCTATGCCCAAAACAAATTACTATAACTTAACTTCTAAATGGGTTATATGAATAATTTTTATTTTATCAAAGCAAGGTTACATCTGTGAGTTGGATGTAGAAGTGTCAGAATTAATATAGATGTTTCTGTGTCAGAGTAAATTCAGATGGAACATAGTAAAAAAAGGGAAATTCTTACCTCCGCCTAAAAAAAACAAAAACTTATAGTTACTTATAGTGAAAACCACCCTTGAATGATGGGATGGTAGACTAAAAGCTTTAGGAATCCAAAGTATAACATATAAGTACCCTGTATCAAGATTGAGGCAAAACAAGTGAAATTTGACCTTTTTAGACAGATTTATCAAAAAACATCCAGGCGGACTGACCTTAGGGCACATTTGGATACCATCAGTGCCATTTGACCTTTTTCAGGTACCATACTGTAAAAATAATTGTATTATCACTATAGGTAATTATTCCATCCAAATGCAAGTGTTTTTTATATATAAAAAAAAGTTTTTAAATGTAAATGTGTGTGTGGACTTTGCCACAGTCCTTACATGTTTATCACCCGACTAACACTTCTAGGAAGGTTTACTTGCACAATAAAAATTAAGAAACATAGGATAAATTTGTCTCCAACACGAGTAGATTTATTTAAAAAACAACACACAAGTATAATAACACAAGCATTTTTTCAACACTGGCAAAAAATAAAAATGTACGGCAAAAAAGAAAAAATGTACACAACCTGAATGTTTTTAGTCAGAGGTGTGCCACACCTTGAAACAGTTCTTTGAATTGAGGCACAGAGGGACCAGGCACTTAGTGCAGTAGATAGGTGTCTTCACCGTTTTGTTGCCAGCATCAGAGCACCTCCTGCAGTACATCCTGAGCACGGTGGCATCTTTCCCATAATACTCGGGCATGCCTACGAGTGATGATGGGGTGAGTGGTGGTGGTGCTGCAGGGACTTCACCCCTCAAGTCTGCACAAAGCTGCTCCCTGAAGGACTTTTGGGTGTGTGGCTTCGTCCTGCCGGGGTCATCCCTCATCTTATGGAGAAGGAAGCCGTTCACCACTGCAATGTCCAGAAAAAAAAGGACAACTGTATGCTGATCTGATGCACGTCGTAGCTCGGATGAGGCACATGTTGATGGCTGTGATCCAGAAGCCATTTGATACTCGTCTTCACCACTGTGAAAACAAAATCGATTACTTCACTGGCTTAATCTTTCAAAAATGTAACTCACATCAGAAAAAATTCCTCCATTTAGCGTGTGTGAAATAACACTATACACTATATATATATATATATATATATATATAGACAGGGTTGATATATACACAATACAGCTTTATTTATATACTGCCGTGTTATAGTCACGAAATACAATTAATCTATTGATAGGTGTTCACCAACATGATCTAGGGTTACGTATTGTAACCCAGCTTCTATGAGTATAGGCGCAGCCCTCTAAGGCTATCGCTATTGGGTAAACCCCACTGCACGTGTGCAGCACTGACAGACTTATTCCACGCCCACCTACGACGTGGGCCCCACCTCCGGGCTCACTTCCGTATAAATAGGAAGTAGGCCCTACAATCCGCTCCTACTTTTCTTCAGCACTCCGTTGCAGAAGCATTGACAGGCAAAAACGGTTCTTTTGAGAGCTAACTCTGAAAAACAAAGATTCCTCCTAAAAAGCTTTGTTTTTCTAACATGGAGACTGGACAGGAAAGTCAAGGCTGTGTCAGGGATTGCCTCGTGTGCGGGTCGGGCTATATCATGAGCTTTGAAATAGAGCATGCGAACGCTGCTCTCATTCCCGGGGTAGCATGCTCGCATTGTGCCCGTCTCCCGCTGGCCCTCAGACAGCAGAGAGCGGACGCTCTCGCTGCTGCAGCTGCCGAGGACGATTGGCACGTCCGGGAGGAGTACTCCGGGGACAAAGCCATTGATTTTCTGGATCAGAGTGGAGGGCACGAGTCGGACGACTACGTCCCCTCCATACAGGGATCAACGGGTGATTCCCCCATTATCTCTCCCCTCCGGACGGAGGAGACAGATAGGGAAACCGGTGTAGGTCCGGGGTATGATCCCTATCTCTGCCAACACGGCATTGCCGTCGATTGGCGGGATTCTCCTGGAACTGCCAGAGATCATATCCAAGGCGGCCGCCTGGAGAAATCTCCCCGTTCCCCTAGCTCAGGAGAGCTCGCCGCCGGATGATATGTCCAGGGTGTTCTCCCGGGTACACAGGGTCAGGAGGGACCCGGTCTGGCCACGCTTCCCGGCCATAAGGAAGTACCAGGAGGGGGCGGCAGCGGACCCTGGAGCCATGAGGTCTCCGATAGGGACATACGTGCCTCTCACGAGAGTGGAGGGACTCACGGATGTGGGTTTCCCGACCGTGCCTCCGCTAGAGCCGAACCTCACGGCATTCTTTGGGGCTAGGCAGGCCAGCTCGGTTTCCGGACGGCAACCCATGCTGGCTGCCACCAAAGACAGGTTTGTCGCCAAACAGACGGACCGGATGCACCAGTGTGCTTTCCAGGCGTCAGCGGCGGCAAATAACATAGCGTTGCTGACAAACTCCATGGTGGAAATGTCGGAGCAGTCTAAAACTATGTCCTCAGGGGAGGCTGAGGAGATAGGCAAGGCGGCCAGTACTGCACTCACCCTGTGCGCAGCAGTCGCAGTCTCGCAGGCGCGGATTGCGGCATAGGCGACACAGGTCCACCGGTATCACTGGCTACAGCAGGGGAATATACCGGAGGGTGCAGGAAAAGATCTTCTGGAGGCTCCAATTAGTCCGGACGGACTATTTGGAACACAGTTCCATGCCATGGTGGAAGGTATGAAGTCTGCTTTAGAGCAAGCAGACGACATAAGGCGTCATGCTAGCTGGCTACAGGACAAACGTCCGCAGTGACAGCAGCGTCAGCAACGACAGCATCCGCAGCCCCCGCTACAGTCTCAACGGGGGCAGAGCAGGCAGCGGCGAGAGCAGCAACGGCGTCAGCACCGCCCTTCGGCAGCGGCAGGGGCTCCGTCCCAGGGCAAAAAAGAAAAAATGTACACAACCTGAATGTTTTTAGTCAGAGGTGTGCCACACCTTGAAACAGTTCTTTGAATTGAGGCACAGAGGGACCAGGCACTTAGTGCAGTAGATAGGTGTCTTCACCGTTTTGTTGCCAGCATCAGAGCACCTCCTGCAGTACATCCTGAGCACGGTGGCATCTTTCCCATAATACTCGGGCATGCCTACGAGTGATGATGGGGTGAGTGGTGGTGGTGCTGCAGGGACTTCACCCCTCAAGTCTGCACAAAGCTGCTCCCTGAAGGACTTTTGGGTGTGTGGCTTCGTCCTGCCGGGGTCATCCCTCATCTTATGGAGAAGGAAGCCGTTCACCACTGCAATGTCCAGAAAAAAAAGGACAACTGTATGCTGATCTGATGCACGTCGTAGCTCGGATGAGGCACATGTTGATGGCTGTGATCCAGAAGCCATTTGATACTCGTCTTCACCACTGTGAAAACAAAATCGATTACTTCACTGGCTTAATCTTTCAAAAATGTAACTCACATCAGAAAAAATTCCTCCATTTAGCGTGTGTGAAATAACACTATACACTATATATATATATATATATATATATATATAGACAGGGTTGATATATACACAATACAGCTTTATTTATATACTGCCGTGTTATAGTCACGAAATACAATTAATCTATTGATAGGTGTTCACCAACATGATCTAGGGTTACGTATTGTAACCCAGCTTCTATGAGTATAGGCGCAGCCCTCTAAGGCTATCGCTATTGGGTAAACCCCACTGCACGTGTGCAGCACTGACAGACTTATTCCACGCCCACCTACGACGTGGGCCCCACCTCCGGGCTCACTTCCGTATAAATAGGAAGTAGGCCCTACAATCCGCTCCCACAGCTTTTCTTCAGCTATTCGCAGCACCAGTGGGGCCCGAACCTTAGAGGGCTGCGCCTATACTCATAGAAGCTGGGTTACAATACGTAACCCTAGGTCTATTTCGTATAAGGCTTCGCCCTCTAAGGCTATCGCTATTGGGTTAAGGGCGAAGCAGGATGTAGTCTACGCCCCACTGGTTCCGTCCGTTACCAGAAGCACAAAACACACCTACTCAGTTAATAACCCATGTCCATTTCGCCGTGCGTAAATGGAGCATCACGTTCGCAGGGAATATAGCATTAAAAAAAATAATTAATATTTCCCCATCAAGGAACGAAGGTAGGCTTACTCGGGCTACCTGTCGTTTAAAAAGTAGAGTTTTTTTAAGTCTTACTTGTTAAAAACGATCAAGAGAGGGGAGCAACGGCCGCGTTCTACATGCCGACAGGCAGGAGAGAGGCCTGCAATTTGGAAAAACCCCGATATTCCTCAATCTGGCAGACTATTCAGTACTGAGTGTGTCAGAGAGGAATGGGAGACATTCCTCAAATAAAAACGAATAAACGAACAGGGTGAAGACCAAGATGCAGCAGTGCAAATGTCTTCCACTGTCATTCCTCCGAACAATGCCGTAGAAGTTGATATTCCTCTGGTGCTATGCGCTTTAATGTTTCAATGTTTGCAGCCGTCTGGCTGTCTCCAGCAGCTGCGCTGATCGTACACCTCCCTGACGATTTATGTAGGCTGCCGCCGTTTTGTTGTCTGTCCGAATTATCACATGATGATTCCACAGCAACGGGGCAAAGTGCTGAATTACTCTCCATACGGCGAGTAATTCCAGCGCATTTATATGAAGGGACATGTGCGGCGGCCACTGTCCCCCCCACTGCCTGCGACATGCATGTTCCTCCCCACCCTGAGAGCGATGCGTCTGTAAACACCGAGGTGTGTGACGTCACCCTGCCGAGGGGAACCCCCACCGACAGGATGTGGGGATTTTTCCAGTAGGTCAGATCTAACCCTACGGATGGAGGAACGCACACCATGCGTCTCCTCTGACGCACGGGGTCGATGCGCAGGCGAATGAACCACCTCTGAAGTCTCCTCATGTAAAGGAGACCCAGGGGGATCACCACGTGGCCAGCTGACATCATGCCCAACAGCTGCATCACGGAAAGGGCTGTCACCACCCTGCCGGGTGTGACGCGCCTGAGGAGAGCTGTCAGATTCTCCACTCTCCGCTGTGAGAGTCGTGCTCTCATGCGGGCTGAGTTGAATTCCATCCCCAAATACATGATGATCTGGGATGGAAGAGGACAGCTCTTTTCCCAATTGATTATGAAACCCAGGCTTGACAGGTGAGATACGAGCTGTACCGTCTGTAAAGCAGCTTCCTCTCTGGAGCGAGCCAGCAACAGCAGGTCGTCCAGATAAAATAACACTCTCATCCCTCCTCTGCGTAGCGGCTCCAGCGCCGTCTCCACACACTTTGAAAAAGTGCGTGGAACCAGGGAATATCCGAACGGCAGTCGATTGAACTGGTACGATATTCCCTGGAATGAAAAACGCAGGAATTTCCTGTGTTTTGGGATGATGGTTATATGGAAGTAAGCATCCTTCAGGTCTATAGAGGTGCACCAATCTCCCTGGTGAACACACTCCATTCCCTGTTTGATTGTCAGCATGTGAAACGGTCTTTTCCGTATCACTCTGTTGAATGCTGACAGATCTAGGATGGGTCTCATCCCCCCGGCCTTTTTCGGGATAAGAAAATAACGGGAGTAAAACCCCCGATTTTCTTCCCCCTGAGGAACCCTGGAAATCGCACTTTTTACCAGGAGTTCCTGCAGCTCCGTCTGGAGCGCCAGGCACTGTTCTTGGGATGACAGAAGTGTTTCCTGAATCCCATTGAACTGCAAATTGCAGAGAGTACCCTCTGCTGATCAGCCTGCTCATCCATCCGTCCATTAAACATAATGGATGCTCCACTCTGAGCATCGCTCTGAGAGCGGGCGTACCTGTTTTTGTTGTGCTGTGGTAGTCATGGTGACTAGCCATGCCAGAGCCCTTGCCGCCGTTGCTCGTGACGCAACCCAAGGGGGGCCCCACCCTAAAGGGCTGTGAAGGGGTCTCCACACGCTGCATCACACCCCGACTCTCATCCTGTCTCTGTTTATGAGAAGGCTCATAAACAGGACCCTGAGGCGGTTTTATGCTCTAACTTGTGGAGGTGTGTGCAGTGTTTTTCACCTCCTGCGTAACAGCCGTGCTTGGCTTAATACGACTGTGTGTAGGCACAACTGAGACAGAGGAAAAATCGCGCTGCTTGTTACCCGTAAGGATAGAAGCGGCCGATTTAAATGTCAAGCCCTGCTGTCTTATAACCGACTGGTTAAATACCGCAGGCTTATACAGCGAGCCTAGCTGTTTGCTAACCGTTCGATTAGAAACAGCTGGCTCCACCAGCGAGTCCCACTGTCTATTAACCGACCGGTTAACAGCAGATGGATTATGCAACAAGTCCCGCTGCTTTTTAATCAATAGATTAATAGCAACCGGCCTGACTAGTGTGGGGGATACGTGAGACACAGATGCTACAGACACACTGTTGAGATTTGAATCATTTTTATTGACCAATCTCTCTTCCCACATAACCCCCCCAAAGAGTCATCTTCTGTTCTGCTTCCTCGGAGGTTCTCTCTGAGGAGCAGACCAGGAGCGGGGGTTCTTCCTTCCCCTCCGACTCGCCGCCTGCAGATCCTGTCTCTGCGGCGGAGGAGCGGAGACCTGGGACGGAGCCCCTGCCGCTGCCGAAGGGCGGTGCTGACGCCGTTGCTGCTCTCGCCGCTGCCTGCTCTGCCCCCGTTGAGACTGTAGCGGGGGCTGCGGATGCTGTCGTTGCTGACGCTGCTGTCACTGCGGACGTTTGTCCTGTAGCCAGCTAGCATGACGCCTTATGTCGTCTGCTTGCTCTAAAGCAGACTTCATACCTTCCACCATGGCATGGAACTGTGTTCCAAATAGTCCGTCCGGACTAATTGGAGCCTCCAGAAGATCTTTTCCTGCACCCTCCGGTATATTCCCCTGCTGTAGCCAGTGATACCGGTGGACCTGTGTCGCCTATGCCGCAATCCGCGCCTGCGAGACTGCGACTGCTGCGCACAGGGTGAGTGCAGTACTGGCCGCCTTGCCTATCTCCTCAGCCTCCCCTGAGGACATAGTTTTAGACTGCTCCGACATTTCCACCATGGAGTTTGTCAGCAACGCTATGTTATTTGCCGCCGCTGACGCCTGGAAAGCACACTGGTGCATCCGGTCCGTCTGTTTGGCGACAAACCTGTCTTTGGTGGCAGCCAGCATGGGTTGCCGTCCGGAAACCGAGCTGGCCTGCCTAGCCCCAAAGAATGCCGTGAGGTTCGGCTCTAGCGGAGGCACGGTCGGGAAACCCACATCCGTGAGTCCCTCCACTCTCGTGAGAGGCACGTATGTCCCTATCGGAGACCTCATGGCTCCAGGGTCCGCTGCCGCCCCCTCCTGGTACTTCCTTATGGCCGGGAAGCGTGGCCAGACCGGGTCCCTCCTGACCCTGTGTACCCGGGAGAACACCCTGGACATATCATCCGGCGGCGAGCTCTCCTGAGCTAGGGGAACGGGGAGATTTCTCCAGGCGGCCGCCTTGGATATGATCTCTGGCAGTTCCAGGAGAATCCCGCCAATCGACGGCAATGCCGTGTTGGCAGAGATAGGGATCATACCCCGGACCTACACCGGTTTCCCTATCTGTCTCCTCCGTCCGGAGGGGAGAGATAATGGGGGAATCACCCGTTGATCCCTGTATGGAGGGGACGTAGTCGTCCGACTCGTGCCCTCCACTCTGATCCAGAAAATCAATGGCTTTGTCCCCGGAGTACTCCTCCCGGACGTGCCAATCGTCCTCGGCAGCTGCAGCAGCGAGAGCGTCCGCTCTCTGCTGTCTGAGGGCCAGCGGGAGACGGGCACAATGCGAGCATGCTACCCCGGGAATGAGAGCAGCGTTCGCATGCTCTATTTCAAAGCTCATGATATAGCCCGACCCGCACACGAGGCAATCCCTGACACAGCCTTGACTTTCCTGTCCAGTCTCCATGTTAGAAAAACAAAGCTTTTTAGGAGGAATCTTTGTTTTTCAGAGTTAGCTCTCAAAAGAACCGTTTTTGCCTGTCAATGCTTCTGCAACGGAGTGCTGAAGAAAAGTAGGAGCGGATTGTAGGGCCTACTTCCTATTTATACGGAAGTGAGCCCGGAGGTGGGGCCCACGTCGTAGGTGGGCGTGGAATAAGTCTGTCAGTGCTGCACACGTGCAGTGGGGTTTACCCAATAGCGATAGCCTTAGAGGGCGAAGCCTTATACAAAATAGAACTTCCCATTGTTTTCGTTTTTCACAGCACACTGTCTGTAGAACTACAAAAGAGCATCCATTTAGCGTGTGAAATAACAGTATACACACATACATATATATATATATATATATATATATATATATTAGTGCTGTCAAAATTATCGCGTTAACGGCGGTAATTACTTTTTTGAATTAATTGCGTTAAAATATTTAACGCATTTAACGCATGTGCAGAATGGTCCGCCCCATACGTGCCACCAGTGGCAGCGCCAGGGTATGGCTGGGGTAGGCTACACCCATACCAAGAAATGGCTTAGCCCCACCATGAAAAATTATGTTAAAGTAAGCAAAATAAAGTCTGCCAACTCGCGCGGAGTAAATTGCACAGACAGCAGTTAGTAAGATTGATTTCAGTACCCACGGTTTTGAAAACTTTTGTCACGTAGTGATCGTCTTCTCAATAGAACATCTTTGATAACGGCGTGGTGTTGTTGCAGGAAGTCCCGACGGAGAATACTTTTGCAGTAGTACAGGGCAGAGCCATATAATAGTAATAATATGGCTCTGGTACAGGGGTGCACATAACTGGTACGCAGGTTATGTGCGTAATCTGAAATGCGTACCGTCACTTGTGTCACAAAGCATTACGCACCGTCACTTGTGTCACAGAGCGCATTTGCGTACCGACGTACTTGTGAAGCTTTTCCAGAAGGCGGTTAGATCACCGGACGACAGAGTCGGTCTCCGTGTGCACAGACAGGGCTGGTGTTAACGTCGGTCTGTACAACGGAACTGTGCCAAAACTACGCCAACCGGCTGCGGAGGGAGACTCCCCCCTTCACTGGAGAACTGCGCTAAAACAGCTGATCACAACGTTCACATTCTGTGGTCACGAAGTACTCCACTAGCCCCCCCTCTCTGTCGACTTTCCTGAAGTACTCCCCCGTTGATAGAAATCAACACGTAATGAATTAAGACCCCACGGTTTGATGAGTGATAGGTGTGTGGGTTGTCTTTCATTTTGACATGCAGAAAAAAATGTTATAATAAATAAATAAAATAGATACTGTATGTTAAATTGATATATCCGCCTTCTTTCATTTATCTTTCCATTCCCACAACAATATACATAAATAAATGGCCTATTTTGGACATAGTTCGAATGGTGATTAATCATGATTAATTCATTTTTAAGCTGTGATTAATCTGATTAAAATTTTTAATCGTTTGACAGCCCTAATATATATATATAGACAGGATTGATATATACACAAAAGCTTTATAGTCACGAAATACAATTAATCTATTTATAGTGTTCACAAACACGATGTTCCCATTGTTTTCGTTTCTCACGGAACGATAACGCTACAACAACAAAGCGGCGTCCATTTTGTATTTTGCGAGTGTGGAATTACTATAGATTACACCAAATACACAACTAATAGATACAAACAGAGAGAGTACATACCTTTCCTGAAGTTCATAATCAGGGTCTGATTGTGGCCGACATAGATCCTCATCTTCTGATGGAGAGTCAGCGAACACCATTTCCACGGCGTCTTCAAGCTCTCTTCAGCCTCTTTCTGGGTGCCATTATTTGCTCGAATAAGTCCTAAAAGCAAATAAATCCTTGTCCTTTTAATATGATGTTCTGTTGCCTGCTGTTGTCTCTGTTCTCTGGCTGTGTTTACTGTGTTCGTCGCTGTGTTCTCTCTGTGTGCGTTGCTGCTGTGCTGGTGCGGTTGTGTCTGTCCTCTGCTGCACCATGTCAACACACTCTCACTCCCTAAGCGTCCAATAGCGACGTTTGGTCAGTGTCCGTGGCGTCCAATTGTGACGCTCCTAGGCTCCTTCAGCGTCATAAAGGGACGCAAATAGCTTTCAACTGATTGCAATGTATTCCCATCTGCGTCGGGATTTGACGCTCATGGAAGCACGGCATTCGTTTATGTCGGCTGCCCTTAAAGGTAATGTGAGCGTCCATTCCCAGGAGTAAAGGATGGCAGAAGACACTACACTACCCAGAATCCCCAGCTATCGTTTGGACTACACCATGTGCTCTTGACAAACCCGTGATAGTCCTCAAGTTCTGTGATTGGAGAGTGTGCTCCGAGGGTTAAGCCGATACTCGAACAGCACTTGAAATGGGATGGAACCACGGCAGACTGTGCAAAACTGGATTTGAACGGGTCCACCGCGTCCCCCCTCCCCCACCCCGTCCCCAGAACTACACATGCTGGCTATTCTGTTTCGCAACATGTTCTCTATGGCACGTCTCTACTGGGAGTTATAGTTTTAAAATACGTTTTCGTATTTCTCATAATAAGAAGTTGCCAGTATTAAACTGTGTACATCCCTGGAGGTTTAGGGGACAGGAAACACTCACATTTAAAACATATAATTAATAAATGGGTGAAAATTGCTTGTGCCCATTATGGGCAGTATTAATATATATACCCACATGCCAGCTAAGGTCAGAAGAGCTTTATTTAACAGCTGGTCTTATGTGTGTGACCCCTGTGATAACATTACATTACATTAATTGATAAGCCTGAAACATGCACTTGTCAAGGTTCAGAGGCACATTTTGAAAATATGGCAGTAGCCATCGATCAGCTTAAGATAAGATATACTTTATTGATCCCAAGTTGGAACATTTGCGTTACATCAGCATGTGTAACAGTTAAATATGCAGTTGTGTTTATTTGAAAATCATTTAGTATAATCACATACATTCTGTGTTTTATATTCAACAATTCTGTGTTCTTTATTTATTGATTGTTCAATACCTGACAAGGCCGGAGATGAAATATCTACATACATCTTATAAGAGTAGAATACATTATGTATAATATCAGTCAAAATAAGTGCTTCAACATAGTTAACATTGCTGGAGGTATGCACAAATATTGATAGATGTCTTGTAATGCACTATTGAGGAACCTGCAACCAAAGTTTTTCATTCAGTGCAGAACTACACCACAGTTGTGTAGGCCTATATGATATGTCAATAAACCTTAGAAAATCTTGAAATCTTGAACGGGATGTGCAAAATAGTCATTACATACAGTCTTTAATTAACAATTAGTAGAGAACAACGAGTAATGAATATACTTTATAGGGATCGTATTAATATCTAATAATAAAAATATTGAAATTCAATAACATGTTTTAACCACCAGGTGTCCCTTTATATCAGCTGTGCACCTTTATGGTGTAAATACAGCCAATCTACCAATTGGATCAAATATAAAAGTGAGCCGAATTAGTGTTGATACTGCAAGGAGACGTATTGTGTGAAAAGAAATGTAAGATGTTGTTTAATGGCTGATATATTTATGATCCACGTCACGTTTTCAGTTCCTCATGTTTGTCTTCTCATCAGGGCTCTATAAATACAGAACTACGGCAGATATGTAATATGTAATGCAGCCGAACCGTGTATTACAATGCCGTTATGTGATGACTTTCAAAGAGAAAAGCAAGCACACTCGGAATAAGGTATTATTATTATTTTGGTCTGTTTCCGGTATTTTTTAATGACGATGTGCTCTGAGATGTGAGACTGGAATTGCACAGGGGGGAAATAACGTAGGCTATCTTTAGATGCGGATTTTGTTAAACTAATATGTTTAGGCTGTGGACCAACACTATACATTGACGGAGAAGGGGGTAGCAATAAAGATAACACCATTAAACAGTTACACAACATAACAGAAATAATATCGATAGCAGCGTCCCTAGCAACCACCTTGGTAACAATGAAAACGTCGCGATTTCCTGAAGTAATCTTCGTAATAACTAGCAAACTAAAGATCATGTACATCCACTGCACACATAATCTGAAATAACAACTCATATTTCTCGCATCAAATGACATCAAAACGCATTTTAATGGCCAAACTAACTTTAAAATAGGCATTTTCTACCGAGAATAAAACGAATTTCGGCCATGTTTTCTTTTTCTGCAAGGAGAAATTTGAAGATCACGTGACATAGATGCCAGCCATCGGAATGAATGGTGAAAAAAACGGGGTTTGTCAAACAGAGCACATGGTGTAGGCCAAACGATTGCTGGGGATTCTGGGTAGTGTAGTGTCTTCTGCCATCCTTTACTCAGAAAACATATTTGTTTCTCCGAATCGAAGGGGAAAAATACAAAAGCATTGTACACAATTTAAACCAATCAATGTTGTGTAATTAACAAGGATAATCTGGTGTTTTTTAGTCGATGAGTAGTGCAGATATCACTGTAAAATCAATCGACAGTAAGAGGAGTACTTACTTCCGGGTGTAAAATTCTCCGTTATCCAATGGGAATGGATGCTCACATTGCCTTTAAGGGCAGCCGGCATAAACGAATGCCGTGCTTCCATGAGCGTCAAATCCCGACGCAGATGGGAATACATTGCAATCAGTTGAAAGCTATTTGCGTCCCTTTATGACGCTGAAGGAGCCTAGGAGCGTCACAATTGGACGCCACGGACACTGACCAAACGTCGCTATTGGACGCTTAGGGAGTGAGAGTGTGTTGGCCATGTGCGTAAAGCTGCCGCTGCTGTCTTCATTTATACTACGCAGGATCCTATCTCTGGAACAAAATAGAGTGGCGATCCGGTGGACCTCCATGGGACCTTATTTCGGAAAAATTATGTGAGAAAGATTATCTTTCGATCCAGCTTGAATTGTGCCACGAATTACACATATGATGTTTGTCAATTTAAAAGATAATTTTGCAAGTCAAAAAAATAAAAATGTGTTGTAAAACTGTGAAGTAACACATTTGTTTGTGTGAAACGCTGAATGAACTACATCTCCGGTGTAGCAGAACAACACACGTCACCAAGATGGCCGTCACTACTGTCTTGTCAACAAAAGGATTGACTACCCTCACTATCACCACAATGAAACACGTCCAGAAGAATGTCATGCAAAGCTGCCTGCCTTTCTTTGATTCTCTCTGAACTGCCTGGTATTTTTAATGTTTAATGTCAACCATTTGTGCAGATAGCGTGAAGAAGAAAATATCTCAGATGCTAATGTAGCGTTAGCATTACTCCCCCGGGCTTAAATTGTGTATTATAGAATGATCACACCGGTGTGACAGTACTCTTCAAAGGGTTCATGAAATATGACTACTACTCTTACTGTTTAACATGCTAGGTTACTTAATGTTACTTCATGTTAAGGCTAATACAAATGACAAGGCTGTAATACTAACTAACGTGCTAGCTACTAGCTAGGTAGCTAACTTGATCCAGCCACTCCTGGTCCTTTCATCAGACGGGAAGCGAAAGAACGAGCAAGACCCATTGCTGGTATGATAACAACCTGGTACTAAGCACACAGGCATCTTGTTGAAGTTATCTTATCTTTGCCAGCGCTGAGCTCTGATCTTAGCTATCTCATGGAGGAAAACAGTTATGACATCACTTACGCGACTCTGGGATTTGTAGTCTTTCTAGTTGCGTATTTTTCATAGTCTTATATTTCAACAGTTTTACGACAAACTGTGACTTTTTTTACATGGAAATGATTTTTTAAGATTGACAAACATCATATGTGTAATTCATGGCACAATTCAAACGGGATGGAAAGATAAGTTTTCTCTCTTCATTGACTTCAATGCATAATTTTGCCGAAATAAGGTCCCATGGACTGGAAGTAGATGGGCGTGACTTCGCCACTCTATTGGTCGATATTGGGGGTTGACACCTTTTTTGAAACTTTAGAGCCAATAGAATCGAGGGGGAGTTAGTAAATCCTGCTAAACACTTACGTCAAGGAGAGAGAGGTTTGCGTAAACAGCACGTGAGACAGCCTGAGCCCCGGGCCCTTTCTCACTTCTCTTATTTTTCATTTCCTCGGTCTCGGAAATTGATTTGTCTGCGCCATCTTGAGTAGCGTCCCAATGGCCTTATTTTTGCTGGAGGAGCGAGAAGTGATAATGGAGGAGCTATAATCGACGAACCACCAGACCATCCTTCGATTAAATCCTCAGACACTCGCCCCGCCCCCTTACTGTGTATCGCTCACTGATTGGACGATGCAGTGCATGCACTGATCTGATGCTTCTTGACATGAGAGCAGTTTCCCAGCGGAGTGAAGAAAATACATGAACCTCACGGGAGTCACTCCTCAGTTTATACCGTGTTTTGTTTTAATTAATGTATCATTCAGTTACAAATATGTGATATATCTGAACAACAAAGTGGTCAAAAATCATTTTATTCATTTTTTGGAAACATTTTCATGATCGCTTTTTTCGTTTCACATTTTCATTTATTGTCATTTTCATTCAGTCAGTCATTAAGTGCTATTAAAATGTTAATTTTCTACATATCCAAACAAACAAAGTGTGCAATCCAATGAATGTTAATCTAACTGTTTTGATTGATAACATATCTCTTTTTCTTCTCTCAATTATTTTATTTCTATTGTGCACTCTAATCAATATTAATCCAACTATTGTTCGTTTATACATTTTAAGAATGGCGTTTATCTTTTTTGAGAATTAGTTCTTATTTTATTTTATTTATTTGGGTCTACAACAGATGATACAAATGTTTGTGTCAGTAAATGTGTACTAACAGAGGTGGGGGTGTGTGGAAATAACGGGGACAGAGCTGCTGTCAGACGATCAGCGTCATCACAAACGGACGTCGCTTCACGTGACGCTCTGGAGGAAAGGACGTCCCATTGCTCTTAAAACTCATTTCCCTGCTTCTCGTGGTTTCCTTAGCCTCATCCCAATACCTAGTGATGGCAGTTTGACACTGAAGCTTCGAACGGAGCTTCAACCCTGGACTTCCTATTCCATAGAAGCAGTGCTTCGAAGCTTGCTTCAAATCACGTGACATATGACATCCGAAGCAGCAACTGCTTCATTTCCTGAATGAATCACTTGACTGGTTCGCGGTCCATTCACGCGATTCAATGCACTGCCTCGTCTCGATTCTGACAGGTGACAGGTTGAAACAGTTTTAAACACTTTATGACCGCTCTAAACAGTGCGCAATGTGTCGGTTGTTGTCATAGTTTGCGTTGTTGCTGTTGAGTTGTTGTTGGTATTGCATTTGAATTGTAGTATCATTATAGAGCAAGCCAGTAAGAAAGACAGGTCGTTCTGGCTCAGGAACAAAAAGACAATTATCAGTAATATAAAAACAGTTCAATATTTCAAGGAATAGATAGCCCAGTGGATAGAGCCGGGTGCCCGAATGCGCCGATGTCCTCCGCACAGCTGGTTCAAAGCCCGGAATGGATGTATTTTAATCATTGCTTTTCAACTTTAATACTTTAATAACTGATAAAGAGCCCTCTCCTCCCAAAAAAATGTCCAGCACTCTCTAGTCTCTTCTCAATAACCCAATACACACAATTATCAATCTTTAATTGCAAATAGAACATGATATTCAGTCTTAGTGTGTGTGTGCATCGAATATTTTTCAAGGCAAAGATACGTTAAACCCACTGCAGCCTTGCACTTCGCCAGGAGAGGTCGCTGTAACTGAAGCTTCGGGAAATGAACCTATTTCCGACACAATTGTCCAAGTGGTTCGATGCTTTATTCAAAGCTTAATTTTGCCATCACTACCAATACCCCTCCCCTCCTCCAGGACTTGACCCGGAAATCGATCAAGACACGCCATTTTGAAGGACGTCCCAATAGCTGAAATGCAGACGGAGGAGTCGAGGGCCCTGTCTCAGGTAGACTATTTTCATTTCCTCGCTCCTCGGTCCTCTGTCTCACCGGAATTGATTTGTCTGCGCCATCTTGAGTACCGTCCCATGGCTCTTATTTCTGCCGGAGGACCGAGGATCGAGGAGCGATAATGGAGGAACCACCAGTCCATCCTCCGATTAAATCCTCAGATACTCGCCCCGCCCCCTTACTGTGTATCACTCACTGATTGGACGATGCAGTGCATGCACTGATCTCATGCTTCTTGAGATGAGAGCAGTACCCCAGCGGAGTGAAGAAAATAAATGAAACTCACGAGAGTCACTCTTCAGTTTCTGTGTTTTGTTTCAATTCATGTATCATTTAGTTACAAATATGTGATATATCTGAACAACAAAGTGGTCAAAAATGATTTTATTCATTTGTTGGAAACATTTTCATGATCGCTTTTTTCGTTTTACATTTTCATTTATTGTCATTTCCATTCAGTCAGTCATTAAGTGCTATTAAAATGTTAATGTGCTACATATCCAAACAAACAAACAAATTGTGCAATCCAATGAATGTTAATCTAACTGGGTTTTGATAGATAATATATCTCTTTTTCTTCTCTCAATTATTTTATTTCTATTGTGCACTCTATTGTGCAATCAAACTATTGTTCGTTTATACATTTTAAGAATGGCGTTTATCTTTTTTGAGAATGAGTTCTTATTTTATTTTATTTATTGGGGTCTGCAACAGATGATACAAATGTTTGTGTCAGTAAATGTGTACTAACAGAGGCGGGGGTGTGTGTGGAAATAACGGGGACAGAGCTGCTGTCAGACGATCAGCTGTGCAGTGTCATCACAAACGGACGTCGCTTCACGTGACGCTCCGGAGGAAAGGACGTCCCATTGCTCTTAAAACTTATTTTCCTGCTTCTCGTGGTTTCCTTGCGTCCCTCCATGCTTCCCTGGTGGGAGGGACTAGTCGCAGGGAAACGACGCAAGTGAGGGAAGCAAGGTTCTATTTCGTCCCTACTGACCGCCAGAGGCGGTGCTTTAGCACTGGATATGTCCATCGCGCGCATGCGCAGCTCGAGTACCAATAACAACAAAGTCACCTGTGACCCACGTGACACCGGCTATATCAGCCGGTATTGTCAGAGGATCTGTTCCTTTTCATCTTCTCGCTGCGCGAGGGTACCGTGGCTACGTTTTCGTAGCCTACAGCGTTCAGGTTTGAACGTTTGATCTGAGGGATTTCTCTGCAAACAGCTGGCCGCGTGAAGCTTCGCGACTGACAGTCGGAGCTACGGGTCGTTAGACGAGTCCTCCAGGAGCTGCGCCGGCTGTGCAGAGCCTCGACAGACAGGTTGGTGTCAGCTTGTTGCTGGTGATGGCTGTGTTTCCACACCCGCTCCCAGCCAAGTTGTCCTGATTACCGTCTTATTGTTTGTGGCTTAGACTTTCTGGTGACGACAGTGTTCCCGCTTCCTCTCCCATAAAGTTGCCCTTATGCTCTTTTGAAAGTTCTGCTTGTGGCGTTGTGCCCGAGCTATCATTAGCATTTGAGTCCCAGCTTTGGCTGCGTCCCTCATTCGATTTAGTATGGAAAGCCAAGAGTGTCATACTTTAAACCCGTTTTTCGTTTAGATGCAGAAAGTAAGGTAAGTACTTTCTATTTTCTAGAAGCTATTATCTGGTCTTAACATTTGTGTTCTGACTTGGTCGCTTGATTGTTAGCAGCAGCCGCTTGGCTAACACCTTGCTGTTGAGCTTAACTATTAACTCAGGGCAGTGCTCCCGCTCCCTGTAGCATAGGGTTTGATTGCAGTAGCGCTAGTTCGTTGTATTACTGCTCCTAGTACTAGACTCCTAGCACTAGGATGATATGCAGAGAACATCTTCACGGCGGGTGCTGTGTGCTCGGCATGTGCGGTTACTACTGTAACCAGACACGGTTCTATGCGGGCTGTTCTCTTCTTAGAAGCTAATTATCTGGTCTTAACATTGTGTTCTGACTGGTTGCTTGATTGTTAGCAGCAGCTGCTTGGCTAACACCTTGCATGTACGGTTAAGCTTCATTATTTAACTCAGCCGGTGAGGGCAGTGCTCTCGCTGCTGCTCCCGGTAAACGCATGATATGGTTGCAGTAGCGCTATATTGTGGTATTTACTGCTCCTAGTACTAGACTCCTAGCACTAGGATGATATGCAGAGAACAATCTTCACTGTGTGTGCCGTGTGCTCTGCATGTATGGCCATTAAGGAGGATTTCATCCTCCCAATATTATATTGTCTAGTGGGCAGCCGTTGGCTGACACTTTTAGGCACCGGCCACAGTTACTATTGGTTCTAAGCCGTAAGTACTGGCCATAATTACTACTGTAACTACGGTTCCAAGCTGTGTAAGTACTGGCCATAGTTAATACTGTAACTACGGGGTTAAGCCATAAGTACTGGCCATAGTTACTACTGTAACTACGGTTCCAAGCCGTGCACGTACTGGCCATAGGCAATACCGTAACTACGGCTCTATGCCGTGTAAGTACTGGCCATAGTTACTACTGTAACTACGGTTCTAAACCATGTAAGTACTGGCCATAGTTACTACTGTAACTACGGTTCCAAGCCGTGCAAGTACTGGCCAGAGTTACTACTGTAACTACGGCTCTATGCTGTGTAAGTATCCAAGCCGTGCAAGTACTGGCCAGAGTTACGACTGTAACTACGGTTCTAAGCCGTGTAAGTACTGGCCATAGTTACTACTGTAACTACGGTTAGATGCCGTGTGAGCCCTGGCCATGGTTACTGCTGTAACTACGGCTCTGTGCTATTCTATTCTTTAGAAGCTAGTTATCTGGTCTTAAACATGTGTGTTATTTGACTTGATCTCGCTTGATCGTTAGCAGCAGCCGCTCGGCTAACGTCTTGCGTATACTGTTAGCTTCTTTATTTTACCCAGCTAGGTGAAGGCAGTGCTCTCGCTCCCGCTCCCTCTACCGGTAATGCAGATGTAGCTACATCCCTTTTTCTGTTCGGCGAGTAGTAGCACCGCTCTACTCTTCCCGTTCAGCAGGTAGCCGGTGAAGGCTGTGTTCCCGCACCCGCTCCCGGTTACACTGCATCTGGCATTCGTCTCTAACTCAACCAGTGAAGGCAGTTCTCGCCCCCGCTCCTGGTAGACGCCAAACCGCCTTGTTTTTTCTGTTAAGCAGGTAGCTGGTGAAGGCTGTGTTCCCGCACCCGCTCCCGGTTACGCTGCATCTGGCATTCGTCTCTAACTCGACCAGTGAAGGCAGTGTTCTCGCCCCCGCTCCTGGTAGACGCGGAACTGCCTTGTTTCTCCGTTAAGCAGGTAGCCGGTGAAGGCTGTGTTCCCGCACCCGCTCCCGGTTACACTGCATCTGGCATTCGTCTCTAACTTAACCAGTGAAGGCAGTTTCTGGCGGTCAGTGGGGACGAAATTCGAGCATCTGAGGGAGGTTCTCACGGTAAACGCCTGCATGAGCTGTAGCTGCATGCCTCGGGTGCTCAGAGTGGCTCGAATCACTGAGGTGGAACGTCTGGCAGCAGCCAACAGACACCTCTCCTTGTCACGTACTCCTCCAGATCAATTCGGCCGTTCCCGGCGACTTGAGGGAGCGATGGCTTTGGGTGCTCCCCCCAATAGAAGGACTAGAAATAGGCTGTCCTCTAAAGTGGATCGGCTAGCTGCCGATAGGGGCATGATGAAGTCGCCTCCTTCGGTTGGCGCCCCTCCTTCGGTTGGCGCCCCTCCTTCGGTTGGCGCCCCTCCTTCGGCTGACGCACCTCCTCCGGTTGACGGAGAGTCCTCCGTCGCGTACCAGTCGAGCCAGGGGAGCTGTTTAGATCAGCTGCCCTGGAGGCACTGGAGTGTGCCGCCCAAGCTAGGCAGACCAGGCAGCAGCACTCGGGTCCTCGCAGACCTGTGCCCACTCCCAGCAGGCCCAGGGGCCGCTCTAGCAGCCGCACTCAGCCGCTGGATTACAGGGGTGGTCTGCAGAGGTCTTAGCGGCCCACTCAACCGCCTCCCAATGACTTTCGTGCCCCATGTCGCCCGCCTTCCAGGCGGCCTCGTGCCCCAGAGCCTTACCGGAACCCCCCAAGAGGATCCAGGGTCCGGGGGGCTGGGCTCTGAAATCCCGGGGGTGGTCGGCGGCTGCTTTCCCAGCAGCAGCTCAGTTTCTCTCCATAAACAATACATGCCCGAGGTGAGACTCTCAGGCGTTGCCCTTTGGGCAAATGTGGCATTCCCGCCCGGGGTCCTTCCACAAACTCACTTCAATCAGCCTGCCCAGCTGGCACGCTTTGACATTCAGGAGTACGGCACATCGAAGTTGCTGTGCCCGGGGGGTGCCCAAAGGGCGTATATCAAGGCTACTGCCTGTATACGGCAGGAGGAGCAACTCTTGAGTTTGCCCTGGCGGCACTAAAGGAGGTTAGGCCCTCTAACCAGTGGCTTCCCCACTGGGTTGTCGATACCATCTCACAGGCTTACGGGGCCAGTGGCCGCCCCCTGCCACCAGGCTGAGATGCCACTCTACAAGGAGCATCTCAACATATTGGGCTGCCCTGAGAGGGGTGCCCCTGGAGACCATCTGCGCCGCGGCGTCGTGGGCGTCTTCTGGCACATTCTCCAGTTGTCATCAGGTCAATGTCGCCACTCCCCATTCTTTGGGCGTGGTCCTTTTGCCGAGCTCCGCTGCTTCCAGTGGTGAGCAAGGGCTTGGATTCTTCATGACATTGTTGGTATAGGTCATCCAGTGCTAAAGCACCGCCTCTGGCGGTCAGTAGGGACGAAATAGAACGATAGTTACGGCTGTAACTATGTATATCCAGTGCTAAAGCACCGCCTCTGGCGGTCATCCGGGACTCATAGAACCGTAGTTACAGCCGTAACTATCGATTTAATTTAACCGACCTGAGACAGGGCCGAGGAGGGGTGAGGGAGGAGGGGTGCGGGAGGAGACGAAAGGGAGGATACACGAGAGCAGACTACGCGGAAGTGTTTTCACTACTCGCGTATAAAAGCCCCGCCCCCACCTTCACAGCTGGTCCATTTCAACAGAGGAAAACCGACAACTGGAAGATGAGTGGAAAAGCGTCACATAAATGTATTTAAGTGCTCACAGCTCCGTGGGAATTAGTATGTGCAATTCATTTCTTAAGGTTATACTAACAATTTAAGTCATGTTTAATGATCTTTAACGTCACTGAAACATAGCTATTAAGAAAGCTATTTCATAAATGGCTAGATCTTGATAAATAACAATTATTTGTATTGTTTTGTGTGAAGATATTCAGGAGTTAAATTATTTAAAATTCACAATCCTGAATGTGGGTTTGTGGTGAATGTGGGGATCTACAGGACACACATTTTCAGAGTAAAGGCTTTCACATTACTATCAATATATTTTTATTTAAATGTAGGCTACATTTTACACCAAAACGGAACACAAAAGCAGGACCAACCATCATACATTGAATTCCTTGACTAACAAGAGAAAGATTCATTCATTTAAATGAATATTTAACAACAAATGGGCCGGTTCTAAGGGGTTATTCAGTTAAGCCCGATGAGAGGGGATACAGCTGTGCACATGTCATCATTAACAGACATCGTTTAAGAGCAGTGTTGTGCTAGTTACTGAAAACCAGTAACTAGTTACCATTACTAGTTACTTTATTTCAAAAGTAACTCAGTTACTTTACTGATTACTTACACCAAAAAGTAATGCGTTACTGTGAAAAGTAACGTGTTAGTTACTTAAAAAAAGGGCTCCCATTATATTAATGCCCTTATAGCCTTCATTTCAGTACTGTTATTGCATTGGAGAATAATACAATCTGTTGATCAACTTGACATGCATTATATGCAATCTGGATAGCATCGATATTAGCTGGCTTTACATTTTTGTATATTCTTTCTCCAGGTAGTATGCCGTGTGCCGCCCGGACATGCTATCATGCTAACTAGCTCCCTGAAAGCGGGTGACTCCACTGTAGCAATAGCCTGCATGTGTTCTACAACATACCTTGGTTAAAATCCAGACGCTGTTGCTTAGGTGCAGGTGGAGGTGGAGTGGCGTCGGCTGAGTCTCTGTGGTCTTAGCTACTAGCTTCGTCCCAGCATGTTGTTTTTGCAGATGTTTTAAGAGATTTGAATGACTGGTTTGGGCAGTAGATAGGCTCTTTGACCCGCCAGGACACAACTTACATTTAACTAAAACGTTCTTTTCTTTGTGCTCGATAAAAGTGAAATAGTGAGAATATCTCCAGGTGGAGAAACTAGACTTGAGCTCCGCCGCCGCCATGATAGTCTTGTTAGTAAACAACACAAACACACCCACAGCCCGTCTCCGCATGTGACACAGGAAGTATTTAAGTACATTTACTCAAGTACTGTACTTAAGTACAGTTCTCATCTCTGTTCACCTGGCTGTTGACTATATAAAAAAACTAACGCAGTAACGGAGTAACGCACCATGTAGTAACGGTAACTGAGTTACTGAATTTAAAAAGTAATGCATTAGAGTACTAGTTACTTTGTAACGCGTTAGTCCCAACACTGTTTAAGAGTGACGTTTGAGTGAACGAGGACATCCCAATTAATACCTGAGGACTCCTCTGTCCTCGCGTCACTTCCTCGTGTTTCTCGCTCGCATCTTACGGAGGCGGAGCTAAGACGCAAGGAAGGGAGGCGAGTGAGGGAAAGGAGGAGTCGAGGAGGGGTATTGGGATAAGGCTCTTGCGTCTCTCCATGCTTCCCTGGTGGGAGGGACTAGTCACAGGGAAACGACGCAAGTGAGGGACGCAAGGAATACATTTAACCGAAGTGAGAAGGACCCCCGGACTGCAAAACTGTATACCTACTCTGCGGCCATGAATGTAATGATGGATTATCAGGAACAATTCTAAAGTGACTAAGAGACATTGGATTAACCTTGAGCAGCGTTTTTATTCCCTTGAACACGACTTTTGATCACAAAACAGCAACGGTAAAACATAATTATTGTTATGGTTTAGAACACTGTTGTTGTTTTCTTGCTCTGTTCTGGATGCTAGTTTAGTGAGTTTGTGTCCTACAGTGATGATCCTTATATCAAAATAATCTGTGGAGTATCAGCTTTCAGATGATAGTTTGTGCAGAACATATTACGTTTTAAAGATCGTATTTGCTAGTTAGCACCGGAAGTAGCATCAACCTGTTTTCACTAAGGGCTAATGCTAACGCTTCTTGTGAGACTTGTGTTTTGTTTCGGTAAAAATGGCTCATATCGTCAGGTAGCTGGGCAGGGCCAATAGAAAATAAACTTGGGTGCAAATGTGGTAATTTTTCATGTTTACCATTTGCATGACCTCTTCTGTTTCAATTTATTGCATATTATCTGCAAGAGTAGTCCAAACTGCAATAACATTTGCACTCAAAACAAGCAAGATTATAATTTAGCTACACTGAACAAAAATATAAATGCAACACTTTTGTTTTTGCTCCCATTTGTCATGAGATGAACTCAAAGATCTACACATTTTTCTATATACACAAAATAACCATTTCTCTCAAATATTGTTCACAAATCTGAAAAAGTCTGTGATAGTGAGCACTTCTCCTTTGCCGAGATAATCCATCCCACCTCACAGGTGTGGCATATCAAGATGCTGATTAGACAGCATGATTATTGCACAGGTGTGCTTTAGGCTGGCCATAATAAAAGGCCACTCTAAAACGTGCAGTTTTGCTTTATTAGGGGGGTCTGGGGGGGTCCGAAAACCAGTCAGTATCTAGTGTGACCACCATTTGCCTCACGCAGTGCAATGTTGGTCCACTCCTCTTCAATGGCTGTGCGAAGTTGCTGGATATTGGCAGGAACTGGAACACGCTGTCGTATACGCCCGATCCAGAGCATCCCAAACATGCTCAATAGGTGACATGTCCGGTGAGTATGCTGGCAATGCAAGAACTATAGGTTACTTACGTAACCCCAGATCTCAGAGTAACATGAAGTGAGATGTCTCACTATGGGATGCGCCTCAACGCGTATGCAAACAGAAGCATCAATCTCATCACGCCAATCCTGATTGGCTGGTGATCTTGACGTCTACGTCAGGGAATCCACCCACCCTTTAAGTAGCTTGCGCTACGTCGCAGCGTCATTCAAAATAAGCACCTCTTCTCGCTTCGCCTTAGCAAGAAGGGCCGTCTGGTGAGACATCTTCTCATCTTCATCACTTCATGTTACTCTGAGCCCTGGGGTTACGTAAGTAACCTATAGTTCTCATTCATAACACTCCGTTCGATGTCTCACTATGGGATATTGAAACTCCCGTATTGCTAGACATGCTTATCTCGAAAATCACCAAAACAACCAGAACTTAACAGGTAGAACCCTGTCTCAACACTGGGCCCAGCACTGCGCGGGCCACACTTGGAGCAGAGACATCTAGCCTGTAAAAGCGGACAAAAGTGAGCGGTGACGACCAGCTCACTGCTGCACAAATGTCTTGAATGGAAACACCCTTGAACAAAGCCCAGGATGTAGCCAGTCCACGAGTAGAATGAGCACGCAGGCCCGTTGGTGCCTGCAAACCCTGACTCGTATAAGCCAGAGCAATCGCTTCCACAATCCAGTGGGAGAGCCGTTGCCTGGTGTTACGTCCCGACTAGGGGAAGAAGAAAGCAACATACACCAGATTGGAATTGGTAATAATTATAAATGGGTGCAAGGTGAATAAATGAAGCAAGGTGAAACAAAATGGCAGGCAGGCAGCCTGAAACAACAAAAGGGCACCGGTTGACAAATAACCGAACAAAAGGAGGACTCAAAAGGAGTCTAAAGGCATACAGAAGAAATAAGTACTAATATAGAGAACGAAACAAAACCTCACTCTAAAAGTGGTATAACTAAATAAAGGAAGCTGTAAGAAAACACAGCTAAATAAGGTAACTGAACACTCTACTCTAAACACATATATCAACACGACACTGAGCACAAACGAGTTAACCCCTGTTAACAGAATTGATCACAATCAATAAGACCACACAAGTTAAACACAGAACGACGAGCAAATAGCGAGAGGCGTCCAGAGTGAAGATAGTCCGCGTCCTTTGTACTCCTCCTCAGCAGGTGTGCGCCGGCTGTGCTCTGCGATTGGACGACGTCAATCCAATCACCATCTTCAGAGGCGGACCAGAGGATGGGCAGCCAATGATGTTGGAGCAACCACACAGCTCATTTACATAATCACACACACAGCTGAAAACACTCACAGGCAGATTAATGAGCAGACAAACAGCAACCGTAACACTGGTAACGGGCTTGCCCTTATGAGGGTTAGCCCAGGATACAAAGAGTTGGTCATTGCATCGAAACTCTCTTGACCTGTCCATATAGGTGCGTAAAGCACGAACTGGGCACAGCAAATTCGGCCGCTGTTCCTCAGAGGAACACAGTGGCGAAGGAAATGCCTCAATATTAATGGGGGTACATGAGCCAACCACCTTAGGTACAAAGGCAGGGTTGGGCTTCAGCAACACTCTCGTTTGCCCCGGGGCAAACTGAGTGCATGAAGGATGTACAAAGAGCGCATGAATGTCACTGACTCGCTTGGCAGATGCCAGAGCAGTAACAACACTGTCTTCAGTGACAGGTGTTTCATGTCAGCTTCTTCCAGGGGTTCAAATGGAGGTCGAGTGAGCCCATCTAAAACCACTGCCAAGTCCCATAAGGGCACCAGTGACCTGGAAACAGGGAGGAGCCTGCGAGCCCCTTTCATAAAACGGCAGACCAAGGGATGTTGGCAAGCCATCTTACCCTCAAAGCCCACATGGCATGCAGCAATAGCAGCCAGGTACACTTTGATCGTAGAGAAAGCTCTGTGTTTATCAATCAGGTCCTGTAGAAATGATAGAATCACCCCGACAGGACATTGAAAAGAGATGTGTCCTTTTTGAAGGCACCACTCCTCAAACACCCTCCACTTACAGTCATAGAGAGACCTGGTGGAGGAAGCTCTTGCACTCTAAATAGTGTTTATCACCTTCTGAGGGAGTCCCACTGTATTCAGATTGTACCACTCACGGGCCAGGCCCATAGTGCCAAGCGCTCTGGGTGTGGGTGAAAAATCGTCCCCCCCGCCTGAGACAGTATGTCCCTGCGTAGCGGGAGCTGCCACGGCTGCCCGCACAGCAGCTGATAAATCTCCGCCAGCCAGTACATTGCAGGCCAGTGCGGAGCTATCAGGATAAGTGTGTGGCGTTGTTCTCTCACTCTGGCCAGAGTTGGGGGTATCAGAGCCAGGGGTGGGAACGCGTATAGAAGGACCGGAGGCCAAGCGTGCGCGAGCACGTCCACGCCTAACGGTGCGTTTAAATCGCACATTGAAAAGAACAGTTGACATTGAGCGTTTTCTTTTGATGTGCGCTTAAGACCTTCCTTTTTGATAAAGCTTATAGTTAGGGCTGATTAGATTCAGCCCCTAGTTTTGCTAAGCTTAGTTTGTCGGGGGACATCTTACTTCTTCCTTCTCTCTGTCTATACCTGTGTACTCTCATGTTCCGATTAACCCAGCTTCCCCACATTTCTTTCTTTTTGGTGTCTATATATGCCGGGATCCGGAGTCATGGATGATCCTGCGGTCCTGTGTCCTGGATCGCGAGCCCTGGATCGCGAGTCGTGGCTGTGGTCCTGGATCATCGGTCCTGGATGGATATCCTCGTGGATTAATCTTCCTATTATACACACATGCATTTCCAAACATTTGGACTACCTATGTTGCAAATGTATTTACAATTTACACACGGCATCTATTGCACGTCTGTCCGTCCTGGGAGAGGACAGTTGTTGCTCTCCCTGAGGTTTCTCCCATTTTTCCCTTTAAACTGTGGGTTTTCTCCGGAAGTTTTTCCTTGTACGATGTGAGGGTCTAAGGACAGAGGGTGTCGTATTGTCATACTGATATTCTGTACACACTGTGAAGACCACTGAGACAAATGTAACATTTGTGATATTGGGCTATATAAATAAACATTGATTGATTGATTGATGCGAACAGATCTTCCACGGCCCGGCCGTAACGCACCCACAGCTAACTCACAATTATTGGATGTAGAGTCCAGTCTGCATATAGTGGTGCACCTCTGGACAGCAGATCCGCCCCGAGGTTCATCACTCCTGGTACGTGCGTCGCTCTCAGAGAGAGGAGACGTCCGCAGCTCCATAAGATCAGTTTGCGTGCCAGCATGTGTAACTGGAGAGAACGCAGACCCCCTTGGTGGTTTATATACGATATTGTGGTCGTGTTGTCTGTCCTCACGAGGACATGATGTCCTCTGACAAAAGGCAGAAAGCGTTTCAGGGTGAGGAACACCGCTAAAAGCTCCAGATAATTTATGTGTGACCGTTGGAGGTCTCTGCTCCAGAGACCCCTCACAGGACCTTCGTATATACCCCCCCAGCCCGTCAGACATGCGTCTGTGGTGACCACCTTCCGCGATAGGACAGCACCCATAGGCACGCCCCGTACTAGAAAAGTCGGGTGCAGCCAGTGGCGCAGTGCCATTACGCATTTCATAGTGACCATCACTCTCCGCGCGGGGTCCAGTCTGAGGGCAGCCACCCAGCGCTGAAACTCCCTCATGTGTAAGCGTCCCAGTCGTACCACCAGGACGGCTGACGCCATGAGCCCCCGTAACCGCAGACATGATCTGAAGAGAACATATTTGCGTGGCTGGAAATGAGCGCGAGGCAAGCCCTGAAGGCTTTCACTCTCTCTGCTGACAGGCGGGCTGTAAAGGACACCGAATTCAGGCGTAGGCCCAGGAAGAGTACAGTCTGGGCTGGGGACAACATGCTTTTTTCTGTGTTTATTACGAAACCCAGGTCGAGCAGGTGTTTTACGAGGACATTCGTCTGCGTAATAGCCTCTTGCTCCGACTGTGCGAGAAGGAGCCAATCGTCCAGATAAGTTGCCAGGCGAATACCCTGTGGTCTTAACGGGGCTATCACGGCTTCCGTACACCGTACAAACACTCGTGGGCTGAGAGACAGACCGAAATGAAGTACTCTGTACTCTTAACAGACACCCTGAAAGGCGAACCTCAGATATTTCCTGTGTAGATAATATACTGGGATGTGGAAATACGCGTCTTTCAGGTCGACTGATGTGAACCAATCGTTTTGGCGCACGAGACGCAACAGAGATGTGTGAGTGAGCATTCTGAATTTGTATCTTTTGAGATATTTGTTCAGAGCCCTCAAATCTAGTATAGGCCGAATCCCGTTCCATCCCCGTTTGGGAACGAGGACATACTTGGAATAAAAGCCGCTCTGACTCTGTTCGGAGGGTATTATGGATATAGCCTTCTTGTCTAGTAGCGAGAGGATCTCTTGCTCTAGAATATGGGCCGACTCTCCCCGGGCTTGCGAATGCAGAATGCCCAAAAAGTGAGGGGAGGTGACAGCGAATTGGAATCTGTAACCCCGTGTTATTGTCTTGAAAACCCAAGCAGAATCTGTGAGCATCCTCCACTTTTCGCTTCTCAAAGCGAGTGGAGATGTCACATCTCTGTCGTCTGCCCTCTGTGTCTTTATCTGTTGTGTTATGGGGCCCTCTAGTGTCTGAACACGGTGGTACCCCAGGTTGACAACCCCGGTCGACACTGCGCATGCGCGTGGCGGTGATGCTTTCACCGCCCCGTCCATCGTCCGCCTTCTGAGAGAGGTAGCAGCCACTCTTAAAAGGGGGGTAGACGTCAGACTGTTTATTGTTTTTATTGTCTTTCTTTTCATTTTTATTGACTGCGCCCTTGGCTTTAAGCCTGGAAACGACAGTGGAAAATTATTTATTAAAAGACAATAGTGATGACATGTGTTTGTGTGACTTAAACGAGCAGCGGAGCTTGCTGTTGTTGATGTTAAGTCCATTTCCCTCATGGCGCGAACTTGAGGATGACGTTCTGACATCACTCGAGGCGGCGGGAAGATGGGGGCATGGTTGCACCCCGGAAACACATGATCATCTAACACTGGAACGTGTTCTGAAGCTGGAGAACAGGGAACTTCCAGCTCCTTTATCGAGGAGAGGAGAGGAGGCTGTCAGGCCACCCTCTTCTTCTTCCTCGTCTGGTGGCTGAAAGTCTGGGCCGGATGTGCCTGAGCGGCTGTTGCCAGAACCGGAGACTTTCTTGGCCAGCTCGCCCTCGCCTCGTGTCTGGGCTGGAGACCCGGGGCGGGCTGTGGCCTCTGCTGTTTCGGGATCTTGAAACAGGCAGGACGTGAGGCAGCCTGAGCGAAGGACTGCCGCGGGGCCGTTGAAGGCGGTGGCTGGACCCTTCGGGAAAGACAAAGCTGGAGAGCCTCATCCTCCTTCTTTTCGGATTCACACCGCTGCTGCATCGAAGCTTGAGCAGAGCCAAATATGCCCTCGGGAACAATAGGCATGTCCAAGACGTCCTCTTTTTCCCGGTCTGGAAGGTTCGTCAGGGTAAGCCACCTGGCTCTTTCCTGTACCACCATTATCCCCAGTGCTTTGCCCGTGGCTTGGACTGCACAGCGCTGCACACGGAGGCAAATGTCCATGATCGCTGCGAACTCGTCCCACACGGCAGGCTCAGGTTTGATCGTCATGTCCTCGCAGAGCTCCGCCTGGTAGGCGGTCAGCAGCGAGGAGACGTTGAGCGCCCTGGCGGACAAAGCTGCGGCTTTATAGGCTCGTTCGGTCATTGCTGACTGGAAGCGGTCTGCCTTTGCCGGTAGCATGGGGTTCCTGCTCGGTGCCAAAGCCAGCCGCGGTTGGAGGTGAGCTTCTCTATGCCGACACAGTCCAAAGAGGAGGCACCCTGGATTGGGGCCTTGTTACTGAAAGGGCGGTCTCTCCACGAGACTGACACCTCGTCCAGCATCTCTGGAAAGACTGGGAGAAGCTGCTTCCTCATCCTCGCTGCTTGGGGCAAGTTCTTCCCCTCATAGCGAGATCTGGAGGTCTCCTTGGCCACTTCAGGCCAGGGGATGTCCAGCCTGGACGCAGCACGTTGGCACATGGCCTGCAAGTCCATACTGAGGCAGGGCGAGGCTGGTGTGCTTTCGCCCGGGGGAGCGGACATCGCCTCCGGCTTGGCAGCCTGGGCAGATGAAACGAAGATGTCATCTTCGTGCTCATCCGAGTCGGATAAGAGGAACTCAGAGGCATCCTCTTCATCCTCCTCCATATAATCCAGCTGTAGGACATACTCCGCGGGTGGAACCACGGTGAGGTCCAGTTGGGAGCCCCAGCTTGACACAGCGCGGGGCTCCATTCTCGCGGCTCTTGCCGCCACCGGGCCCCAGCCTGACACGGCCCGGGGCTCCGATTCCGCGGCTACCACCGTTGTTGAGCCCCAGCCTGACACAGCGCGGGGCTCAATCTCCGCGGCGGTCGCCACCATGTCCCGATTGCCGGTCGGCGAACCAACGGACATGAAGGGGTCCCGTCCCGACAGGCTAGCTTGGCGTGCTAGCCGTCAGCGGAGGCTCTTGAAGGTGAAGCGGGCACAATGTCTGCACGAACCGGGGGTATCGATAGCTTCCTGGGCGTGTTCCAGCCCAAGGCAGGACAAGCAGACCTGGTGTGAGTCCGTGCCCGAGATCCTAAACCCGCAGCCGCAGAGTCGAGCCTCCGACTCCTCTGGTGTGAGGGAGAGAAGGGTCCATCCTCGTTTGCCGGGGTGTCGGCGCGGGAGGGCAAGCTAGTAACAGGTATGTTACCGGAAAAAAAATCCAACCTTATCATTATTCCGAAAGGAAAAAACGACGGGGTAGATTTTTCTTTAAAAAATATTAACTGGTGTGTTAATATCTTTCTTATCTCCGTCTCCTCTGGTGTGAGGGAGAGAAGAGTCTGTCCCCGCTCACCGTGGTGTCGGCGCGGAGGGATAAACTAGCAACAGGTATGTTACTGTTTGAAGAAAAAATCAAACCTTACCGTTATTTTGAAAGAAAAAACGGCGGGGTAGATTACAATATTAACTGGTGTGTTAATATTTGTTCAATTCTTCTGCAAAGCAAAAAAGTAACCGGCAAGCGCCCGTCGACCGAATGTTAGCTTGGGTTCAGTCTATGGACCGTTAAGCTAGCCCGGCTACTGATATTCGAGATGTGCTCTGAAGCGAGAAGAGGTGTTTGAATGACGCTGCGACGTAGCGCAAGCTACTTAAAGGGTGGGTGGATTCCCTGACGTAGACGTCAAGATCACCAGCCAATCAGGATTGGCGTAATGAGATTGATGCTTCTGTTTGCATACGCGTTGAGGCGCATCCCATAGTGAGACATCGAAAGGAGTGTTATGAATGAGAACTGGGATGTTTTCAGCCTCCAGGAATTGTGTACAGATCCTTGCAACATGGGGCCGTGCATTACTGCAACATGAGGTGATGGTCGTGGATGAATGGCACAACAATGGGCCTCAGGATCTCGTCACGGTATCTCTGTGGATTCACAATGCCCTCAATAAAATGCACCTGTGTTCGTCGTCAATAACATACGCCTGCCCATACCATAACCCCACCACCACCATGGGCCACTCAATTCACAACATTGACATCAGAAAACCGCTCACCCACGTGACGCCACACACGCTGTCTGCCATCTGCCCTGAACAGTGAAAACCGGGATTCATCCGTGAAGAGAACACCTCTCCAACGTGCCAGACGCCATCGAATGTGAGCATTTGCCCACTCAAGTCGGTTACGGCTACGAACCAGAGTCAGGTCGAGACCCCGATGAGGACGACAAGCATGCAGATGAGCTTCCCTGAGACGGTTTCTGACAGTTTGTGCAGACATTCTTTGGTTATGCAAACCGATTGTTGCAGCATCTGTCCAAGTGGCTGGTCTCAGACGATCTTGGAGGTGAACATGCTGGATGTGGAGGTCCTGGGCTGGTGTGGTTACACGTGGTCTGCAGTTGTGAGGCCGATTGGATGTACTGCCAAATTCTCTGAAACGCCTTTGGAGACAGCTTATGGTAGAGAAATGAACATTAAATTCACGGGCAACAGCTCTGGTGGACATTCCTGCTGTCAGTATGCCAATTGCACGCTCCCTCAAAACTTGCGACATCCGTGGCATTGTGCTGTGTGATAAAACTGAACATTTTAGAGTGGCCTTTTATTGTGGCCAGCCTAAGACACACCTGTGCAATAATCATGCTGTCTAATCAGCATCTTGATATGCCACACCTGTGAGGTGGGATGGATTATCTCGGCAAAGGAGAAGTGCTCACTATCACAGATTTTTTCAGATTTGTGAACAATATTTGAGAGAAATGGTTATTTTGTGTATATAGAAAATGTTTTAGATCTTTGAGTTCATCTCATGAAAAATGGGAGCAAAAACAAAAGTGTTGCATTTATATTTTTGTTCACTGTATGATGTTTACTCCATCATGACAGCAGAAAAAATATCTGACTTATCCAACAGGGTGAGAAAAAAACGTTTGTCAGCTCATGTTCTACTTCTCTGTAAGCAAAAGATGACATGAAAAAAATAGGAGGGCAATTGAGCCTGTATTTTGTAGCCTTGACATATTCCAAATCACATCACAAAGATAGCTGTACCACTAAGTATTAGAAAAGTGTGTATGCACGTTGGCAGCTTCACAGTGCCCACAAATATAAGCAAACACTCCACAGAGGAGTTTCAATCATACACACCCATTATATATGACCTTCAAGGAAAAACATGTCAAAACAATTTCACAGAAACCACTCCAACGTGTAGGGTAGGGAAGCAAATACAAATGTAATGCAGGCCCTACACGTTGTATTGGTATTACAGCCCCCACACACACAAACCGAAGTGCAGTAATGCATATGCAGTAAGACACAGTGGAAGTGTGTTACAAAATGATAAAAACCCACCCGCTTTGTCCCCATGAGCATCCTCAAAGCCACAGAGCTGCTCCACCTCCAGGTGGCTGGGGGGGATCTTGCGGTGAACGAAGCTGTGAGGGTACTTCTCCTCGGGACTATCCAGCTCCTGCCCATCCTCGTACACGTGCTTCAGCACTCGACCGCTGTAGGACGACGCCAGCTTGAACCTCACCTGTAGTTTTGGGTTGAAGGTGACATGTTTTACTTCCTTCCCCAAGCTGGTTTTTCATGAAGATATGCTAAGTGCTTCATTTACATATCTTGCTAGTATAAAAAAGATGAGTAGAACAACAATAACTGCTGTTTGAGGAGACAACAGGGGTGCATACAGACATTTGCAGCATCCTAACATACAAAATAACACCCTGCTCCTTTCCCCTTTTCAGTTTGCAGTTTGACAACATAAGATGCCGTTTAAAGCTGAATCTTCAAGGACTGTAGCTTTAGTTTGTTGTGTGCTGTAATTTAAAGCAATACTCCACTGATATTAAAACAACTGCAAATCAAAACAGGAAGGTATGACCTCAATGTGTCTTTTTCTCAACATATCACCAAATACTTAAGTATTCCTTTTAATTAGAGCAAGTAGTTCTGTAAATAACTCACGAACCTTTCTGGGCTTGGTGCCTTCATAGTGCTGATCCAGTTTTCTCTGGAGTTCCTCCATGGTGGCTGTTTGAGGAGGGGATGCTGTGAGACTGTCAGTCCATCCAAAAAGCGCCTCACCTGGGGCTAATTCACATCAGCTGGTGGTTCCTGATGCGGAGAATGAATGTACTGATAAATGGATGAAAGAATGGAGTGATATACAAGAGCGTAGAGCTGCGATAGAGGAGTGGGTGGATGCCTGGATAAGAAAGCTTGTGTGTCCTGCTTCCTGAGTTTGAGTGTACCTGCTGTTTTAAGGGACCACCTTTTTAGCTCCCCGTGCTAAATAATTCAAAGCTAGATCGTGTGTGCAAAAGGGTGGTTGAGAAACCAGAAGCTCTGTCATCAAATAGTTATGATCACCAGAATATAATTTAGTTAAAGCCAATGTGGAGCAATGTGTGTTTGTGTGTGTAAGAAAAAGAAAGAGAGAGTGAGGCTGTGTGTGTGGGAGATGTTAGATGGTTGTAGGAGTGTCTGTCATTGGACTGGAGCCGAGTATATCAGTGTTGAAGAGTAAATATGACATTTAATGTTTGCCTATGTCAAACTGAAACCTTTGTCAAATATATCCATGGTAACAAAGATTAGAGTTATATTACAAAGACATAACACCTTGCTTTTAGTACTTTGTGTTGTTTAAAATACATGTCTTACTGTAATACAGACAAAACACTAAGGTGAACCATATCCAAAGTTATCTGTTGTGAATATACCCCTGTTAAGATGCTCTCAAAAACATTTAAATTCCCTATGACTGATATTTGTAACCTTTCCTTTTACAACCGAAGAACATAGTTTAAATTATAAGAAATAACAATAACTCTATAATTAGTTAAAGTGGATAGAAAAGCTTATCTCCATCCATCCATCTTCTCCCGCTTATCCGTGGTCGGGTCGCGGGGGTAGCAGTTCCAGCAGAGAGCCCCAAACTTTCTTTTCCCTGGCGACATCAACCAGCTCTGACTGGGGGATCCCAAGGCGCTCCCAGGCCAGCGAAGAGATATAATCCCTCCACCTGGTCCTAGGTCTACCCCTTGGTCTCTTCCCAGCTGGACGTGCCTGGAACACCTCCCTAGGGAGGCGCCCAGGTGGCATCCTAACTAGGTGCCCGAACCACCTCAACTGGCTTCTTTCGACGCGAAGGAGGAGCGGCTCAACTCCGAGTCCCTCCCTGATGACCGAACTTCCAACCTGATCTCACCAGAATGCGTGACTCCACCACGACTCCTTAACACCACAATGCGTGGTGGAGTCACGAACTTTGTTACATTTGCGTGTCGGCACCACGCAAACAACCCCAATGTAAAGTGAATGAGGCTCCTTTGTCGTGGTGCACACACGCATTTCTACAACGTGCATTGTGTGTAATGCAACTGTTAATTTTATTAAATTAGTTTGTTTTTAAGGAAGGCCAGAGCTTCAGCTGTGTCAAATAGATTGTTCCCTTTAGTTAACGTTATTTAAAAGATAATGATCATGTCTTGTATTACGAGCGTCCATTCCCATTGGATAACGGAGAATTTTACACCCGGAAGTAAGTAGCCTATTCTCCTTACTGTCGATTGATTTTACAGTGATATCTGCACTACTCATCGACTAAAAAACACCAAATTGTCCTTTTTAATTACACAACATTGATTGGTTTGAATTGTGTGCAATGCTTTTGTATTTTCCCCCTTCGATTCGGAGAAACAAATATTTTTTCGGAGTTTTTGGACGGCAGAAGACACTACACTACCCAGAATCCTCAGCTATCGTTTGGGACTACACCATGAACCCCGTGATCAGTCCTCAAGTTCTTTGATTGGTTGACCTCCAACTGCATTCCATATGAAAAAAAACGTTTCGTAAAAGAGAAAATCATACTTTATTCAGCAGTGCTTGCTTTACTCTTTGATAGTCATCACATGAATGCATTGTAATAAATGGTTTGGCTGCATTAAATATTACACATCTGTCTTAGTTCTTTATTTATCTACAGAGATCGGGCATCAGAATACACCGGAAACTATTCTTTTACCGTTCTGTTTTAATTTCACAATAAAGTTAGTAGTAATATTTTGTTTTGATATTATTGTTTTTTATTAACTACTAGACGACTGGGTCATGTTAAGACCATCTTTTTTTGGTTGCTATGGGTTTTTTCCATCGCTTTTGTGTTACAAATATCAAAACAATAACAAAATAATATTCGTCGTAAACTAAACCGGAAACAGCAGTATATTTTATTTTGTTAACACTGTAAACTTGACAGCCTTTTAACCCAAACCACCTACTGGTTAAAGCACGTTATTACACGTTTAGAGTAATTGCAATGCAGGAAGATTGTGTTGCTTTTTAATGACTGTTTAAAATGCCTTTTTCTTAATGTCTTTCATTTTTGTAACGCACTTTTGAATGTGTTATATTTTATGAAAACATTCAAATATTAAGAGTACATACAAAATAGTGGGAAAGTAGAAGGTCAATTATATAAATATAGAATAGAAAATATCAAGAAGATACTCAAATGATATCTAGAGTAAAACAGTTTAGTGCCTGATAGGAGGATGTGCTAACTAATAAGGCTTTAATTAAAGAAATGTGCAGAATACGACAGTGTAATGGTGGAAGTATACACACATTGATAGATGTCTTGTAATGCACTGTTGATGAACCTGTGACCCAAGTTGTTCATTCATTGCATAACTACACTGTTGTGTATATGATATGTCAATAAACCTTAGAAAATCTTGAAATCTTGAAAGGGATGTGCAAAATAGCAATTATATACAGTCTTTAATGAACTATTAGAGAATAACGAGTAATGAATATGCTTTAAACGGATCTGCAGATAAATATTTAGTCTTCTCAAGCAACCAACTATCAAATATCTCGCCTGATTGTTGGCACTTGACAATCACCTTCACTGAATTTCATTCAGGTGTAACTAAAGTCTGATTTAAGGGTTGTTTATATTTCACATCATTAATCCAAATCTGTAAAGTAACTAAAATAAATGTAGTGGATTAAAAATACCAGGTTAACCTTAAAGAAAGCCCTCAGGATTATAAAAGACCACCATCACCCCAGCCACAAACGGTTCTGTCTGCTGCAGTCTGGCAGGCGGTACCACAGCATTCGGACTAAAACCACCAGACACAGAGACAGCTTCATCCCATAGGCCAGAAGACTATTAAACACCTGAACTTAGAAATAACATTCATCTGGCTGCTACTTAGAAATTATTTATCTAATATATCATATTCCAATCACTTGTAGACTCTTATTGCATTATTTCACTATTTTTTCTGTGCATCTGTTTTATTGCGTAGCACTGTTGGAGGAGCCTGTGACCTAAGGGGGGGAGGGGGGTAGGACACGTTCAATTCCTGTTTTGAATAGTGTGCCGTAGATGGGTTTCATTCCATTTCAAAGTCCTTTTGGACGCTCTGTGTAAACGTCGCGCATCCAATCACAGAGGTTGAGGACTGATCACGGGGTTTGTCAAGCTAAGCATATGGTGTAGTCCCAAACGATAGCTGAGGATTCTGGGTAGTGTAGTGTCTTCTGCCGTCCAAAAACTCCGAAAATATATTTGTTTCTCCGAATCGAAGGGGGAAAATACCAAAGCATTGTACACAATTCAAACCAATCAATGTTGTGTAATTAACAAGGACAAGTTGGTGTTTTTTAGTCGATGAGTAGTGCAGATATCACTGTAAAATCAATCGACAGTAAGGGGAATAGGCTACTTACTTCCGGGTGTAAAATTCTCCGTTATCCAATGGGAATGGACGCTCGTAATACAATACAGGGGACATGATCATTATCTTTTAAATAACGTTAACTGAAGGGAACAATCTATTTGACACAGCTGAAGCTCTGGCCTTCCTTAAAAACTAACTAATTTAATAAAAATAACAGTTGCATTACACACAATGCACGTTGTAGAAATGCGTGTGTGCGCCACGACAAAGGAGCCTCATTCACTTTACATTGGGGTTGTTTGCGTGGTGCCGACACGCAAATGTAACAAAGTTCGTGACTCCACCACGCATTGTGGTGTTAAGGAGTCGTGGTGGAGTCACGCATTCTGGTGAGATCAGGTTGCGAACTTCTCACCTTATCTCTAAGGGAGACACCAGCCACCCGGCGGAGGAAACCCATCTCGGCCGCTTGTATCCGCGATCTCGTTCTTTCGGTCATGAAGAAAAGCTTATCTAAAAAATATAATGTCATTTAATGCCAATGGTCGGAAATCCTTAGTAGTATACAATTAAACTTGTTCCCTCTCTCAAGCCTAAATTGTAATTACTTGAATTGGTGAGTCTACAACTAGTATTTAAACGTAGACACCATGTGCTAAGTGTTTCCTGTCAAGTATTCAATTATTTGCTAAATTACATATACTTATCTTGCATTCAACTTTAAATGACCCACTACTAGCCTACTTAGTGTAACTAAGGCCCCGGCCACACGAGGACGAAAACGGCTAAACGCATAGGATTAACGCAAACGCAATCGCAAAAAAGCTTCCGTCCACACGCAATATTCACCGGATAGTATCTGTCCACACCATGGATGTATAATAATAATAATAACCCATGGTCCACACGAGACAGCTCCGTTTAGCTCCAACCGCTGGAGAAGCTGCAGTACATAATGCAGGAGCCTGAACGTGGCTCTGCAACTTCCTCCACAAAAGCAGCGAAGAAGCATGGTTGTCATGGTTGCCCTTCTGTTTATTCTCCGCGGTGGGGGCCGAGGGAACCAGGCTGAGTTTTTCCCCAGTCAACGTGTATTAAAGTTGAAATCTTCCGGACAAAATTATAAAAGTGCCGGTCAAAGGTCTTCTTTGTTATTTATTGAGCTTTAAAACAAATTAATAACGTGTGGTGACACGTTATTGGACAAAATTCACCTCTCGTATTGTGTTGCCACACGGACCCTTTAGTGGGAACACCTGTAGCGTTAGCTTCCGTTCCTGCTAGCTCGTCGAGCAGTTAATGTGATAACCTCTCTGTTATTAATGGCTAATAAAGATTGGAACTGTGTTCTTAATACACCGCCTCCGACTCCCTTTTCCTGGCACTACACTGGTGACCTTGACTTTTCCGAGAAAGTTTCGGGGAAATTAACGAGCATGGCTGAACACGATGTGTTCGTAAAGCTGCCGGAATTCTGGGAGCACGCCGCGGAGGCATGGTTCGCACATGTGGAGGCGCACTTTGCCTGCCGACAGGTCCGTGACGGGGACCTGAAATACTACCATGTGGTAGCAGCTCTGGGCAGCTCTGCGTCATCCAGGTTGGTGGGATTCATCGCAGCCCCCCCACATCATGGCAAATATGAGGCGATTAAGGCCCTTCTCCTTAAGACATTTAGCTTATCTGCTAAGGAGAGGGCCCGCCAGATACTTAACATTCAAGGCCTAGGAGACAGCAAGCCATCCCAGATAATGGAGAAAATGCTGAATCTGCTAGGGGGATCCCCGGATTTTATTCACGGAAATTTTCCTGCGTCCCTTGCCTCCCTGGGTACAGACGGCGCTGGCCAACACGCCTGTCACGGAGCCCCGTGCTTTGGCTGAGGAAGCGGATCGTTTTTTCCTGGCTACACAGCAGCCCGGTGCAGAGACGTTAGCCGCGACGCTCAGCGGCCCACCTGCAGTCAAGAAAGCGTGGCGGAGGCCGGACACGGCTGTGGCAAGCCGGTGTGGAGACGCCGGAGAGTGCGTTTACCACGCACGTTTCGGGACAAGGGCGAAGAGATGCATCGCTCCGTGCAGCTACAAACCCCCGGGAAACGGAGGGGCCGGCGCTCAGTAGTGGCTCTGAGCGTCGGCGGCACGTGCAGGCTCCTCTTCGTCAGCGGGGAGCCTGTTTCTGTGTGACACAGGCGCTCAACGGAGCGTACTTCCAGCGTCGAGTGAAGACGTTGCCCGTGGGGGGCACGGACCGCAATTGACGACGGCTAACGGCGGTCCCATTCGCACGTACGGCGTGAGGCCTATGTGTCTGTGCATCGGAGGACAGCGTTTCAGCTGGGATTTCGTGACAGCAGACATTTCTTTTCCCCTCCTCGGAGCGGATTTTTTGTGTGCTCATGGACTCTTAGTGGACGTTAAGAATAGGCGTTTGGTTGATGCCTTAACGTTTTCTTCCCTCGTGTGCACACTTGGCAGCGCAGCGTATGACGGGCTGTCGGGCTTGCTGTCAGGGGCAGACACGTTTCTCAGACTGTTGGCCGAGTTTCCAGACCTGTCGCTACCCACCTTCTCTGCGCTTACCACTAAGCATGGCGTGGAACACCACGTCACTACCGGGGGGCCTCCTGTCTACGCCAGGGCCCGGCGGTTGAACCCTTCTAAGCTGGCTGTAGCAAGGGCGGAGTTCGCAACCATGGAGCGCCTGGGCATTGTCCGCCGCTCCGACAGTCCTTGGGCTTCCCCCCTGCACGTCGTTCCCAAACCGAACGGCGGGTTCCGCCCGTGCGGGGATTATTGCCGACTCAACGACGCCACTACGCCTGACCGCTATCCGGTGCCGCATATTCAGGACTTTTCGGCGCATCTGGCCGGTACGGGGGTGTTTTCCAAGGTGGACCTGGTGCGTGGATACCACCAGGTGCCCATGCACCCCCTGGACATTCCCAAGACAGCAGTGATAACTTTTTGAGTTCCTGCGGATGCCTTTTGGACTCAAGAATGCCGCTCAGACGTTCCAGCGCCTGATGGATTCGGTGCTGCGGGACCTGCCGTTTGTGTTTGTCTACCTCAACGACATACTCGTCTCCAGCGCTTCAGTGCAGGAGCACCTGTCCCACCTCCGAGCACTTTTCACACGGCTCAACGAACACGGATTAATCATCAATCCTGCAAAGTGCCAGTTCGGGGTGTCGGACATCGATTTCCTGGGGCACCGCATCACCAAGGGCGGTGCGACACCTCTGCCAGCGAAGGTGGAGGCTGTTGTGTATTTTCCTCGCCCACTCACAGCCCGGTCGCTCTGTGAGTTTCTGGGGATGGTGACTTTCTACCACCGTTTCATCGCCCGGGCCGCACACATCATGCGGCCGCTGTATGAAGCGTTGAAAGGCAAGACCCCCGTCCAGGAGATCGACTGGACAGCAGAGGCGGACGGCGCTTTTGCTGAGGTCAAGACCGCGTTGGCTCAGCCGGCTTTGCTGGCACACCCATCATCTACGGCTCCCATCTCCATCACCACGGACGCGTCGGACTACGCGGCCGGCGCAGTGCAAGAGCAGTGGGTGGATGGCGCTTGGCAGCCGCTCGCCTCTTTCAGCCGCCAGCTGACGCCTAGAGAAAGCAAATACAGCGCCTTTGACCGGGAGCTCCTCGGACTTTATTTGGCCGTGCGGCGTTTGTCGACCACAAGCTGCTCACCTTCGCCATGTCAAAAGTGGCGGAGCCTTGGTCGGCACGTCAGCAGCGGCAGCTGTCCTACATATCGGAGTTCACTACGGACATTAAGCACGTTGCTGGCAAGTCGAACCTGGTTGCTGATTGCCTCTCCAGGGTCCTCATCGGTGCCGTCCAGTTGGGCCTGGACTATACTCGCATGGCGGCGGACCAGGTCACAGATCCCGGCGTCCAGGCTCTGAAGGTGGAGAGCGCGGGGCTGCGCTTGGAGGACGTGGTGTTCGGCGACGTGGGCATTACTCTCCTGTGTGACGTCTCTACGGGCCTGGCGCGGCCTGTCGTCCCTGCCAGCTGGAGGCGCTCTGTGTTCGAGGCTGTGCACGGCCTGTCACACCCCGGCGTTAAACCTTCGGTACGTTTGGTAGCGGCGAAGTTCATTTGGCAAGGACTGAAAAGGGACGTGAGGACTTGGGCCAGGGAGTGCGTGGCTTGTCAACGCGCTAAGGTGCACCGCCACACGAAGGCGCACCACCACACGAAGGCGCACCGCCACACGAAGGCGCCCCGCCACACGAAGGCGCACCGCCACACGAAGGCGCACCGCCACACGAAGGCGCACCGCCACACGAAGGCCCCGTTGGAGCGTTTCCTGGTGCCTGAGCGTCCGTGTCTGTCTCATGCAGCAGCTGATCCAGTAATGAGTGACCCGGCCGACAGTAAAAATAAACATATTTATAACTAGCTTAGGTAGTTTGAGAGGTGTCTCCGTCCTGTCAGATTAGACTTCACTCGCGTTTATGTCCATATCGAGAGAAAGATAAATAATCTGAATTCAGTGTGCAGTTTACTTTGACGCGGGGGTGAGCAGCAGAGGTGGGGAGAGGCGGGCTATTGCCTCATCATTATCAGAAAATGACCGTATAGGGCGTACACACGGAGCCGTTGGACCTCCCCAGAGCGTTTCCTATGCCGTTCTATCCACCTTGGGACCCTTTATCGTTTCCGCAGTCGTTTAGTGCCATATTCGGTCGTCCTCGTGTGGCCGAACGGTCTATATGACACTAAACAGTAACGCAAACGACCGTTTTCGTCCTCGTGTGGCCGGGGCCTAATAGGAAGGGTTACTATGCATTACATACAGTGAAAACTACAGTTATATCAGGTAGGTAGATGAGCTCCACATTTTTTTTCTGTAGCTGCTATGCATTTTTGAAAATGCATGTTTAATTTGAAATGTTTGAAACAAAAACCTGAGCTGGGACAGAGCATTTCTGTCCTGTGTTGTTTTTGCAAACTCTAATTAGATTGTCATTAAATGAAGCCATAGAAAAGAGACATTCCACTGTCCTTTTTTATACAGCAGACATGTTTGACTTATCTTAGTCAGAAAAGCACAATGGCTCTTTTCTATTCAACCTTTTTAGTAAGTCAATATAGTGTGTCAGAAAGCCAGCATCCTTTGACTGAAACAGCTGAATGTAATTCATCCATTATTAAATGTGTTTTCTTCAAGTTCTTCCCTCGTCTTTTTTATGTGACAAAAACCTAATAAAGTGGGTAGCATCCAACTTTGGTTTAGTTATGGAATCCTTAGTGAGTTTTGTGAATGAACAACTGTGAATCACATGTTGTGTATTACAGTCACATGACCCACGTAGTGTTATATTTACTTTTGAAAATGACCCCTGACCACTAAACTTATGTTTAACACATTTTTGAATCAGGAGTAATTCACTGTTCAAATGTATAACCTTAACATACCGTTTTTACTGAGGAGCTCCCTGGAATTGTGTGTGATGTATGAAACAAGAAAACGTTTTTTTTCAAAATGGCCCTCAACCACATGCAATAAAGCGGATGAGATTGTTTATCAATATTCTAAATAATAAATTAGTACTAATCATAAACTTTTAGATGTTTACCATTTAAGTCAACATAAGAGGTATAGCTCACATCTCTAATGTTGCATACTTTCAATTTTATAAATACTTATATACAGCATTTTAATTATTTTGAAACTGCTGTTGGCATTGGCGACATTTTTCTGCATCTTCAAGGGGCCATTTTAAAAGAACAAACACTAAATCTAACAAATGGATGCCATTAACACCGTGCATTTCTAGATCAATCTTACAATTATCCTTACAGATGAGTGTTATTAAGCTTGAACGGATGGTTTAAAAAGAGAGGGGGGAGAGGGAGAGTATACACAGACCCTCTTGTCTCTTCCCCGACCGAGAGTTAGCTTAATCAGATTGCAAAACAAGCAAGTGTGGTCACTCGAGCGAGAAATTGTTTTGGGTGCATCGCAGTAAAGGAATCATTTAATGTGCCAGGATTCTCGCTGCTTTCAGTTTAAATGATTGCCACGGTAAATCCGCCACCCCGAGTCTCCACATTAACAGTTCATGTACATTCTATCATCCCCATTAACCTCCCTAAATACAATATGCACAATGAGCTTCATTGCTCAGGTACAGTACACGTTCTCTGCTACCTATAGATCCTCATCTAATCTATGCTCAGTGCTCTGATGGTAAAGATCCAAACTGTGAAATAATAGTTTGGGTTTTTCGGCGTGCTCGTAAATAATGTATTTGGAGTGCATATAAGACAAGCCTCATTGAGCTGCAGATTTAATCTAGAACATAAGTCTATGCCCCAGTTGGCCTGTTTGCGTTTACTGTTTTGAACGAGTAAATTAGAATCTAAACTCTTAAAGCTTTTTCCATGTACCAGGTATGAGCACGATAACACTAACTCTTGAGGGTTTGAATATCTTTTTGGGTGTGCTCCCATTTGTTTATGCCCCAAACCTTTAGCAGCTACTTTACTACTTACTGAGCATCAGTAGATGTTAATGTTCGTACAAGTTTAGTTTTTTTGTGTGCTGATTATTTGCCGCTAGGATCCATGTGCACCCTAAGGAAGTCTCAATGTGGGGGCTGCATGTCTTGCCACCAATGTCTGCAAGGTACTTTCTGTCGTGCTCCCCCTCACTCTCTATATCTCTAAATTCTCTCTCTGAAGGTTTGCCCTCTATAAGTTTAAAAAGATAGAAAGGTGAAACTGTCACATTTTTAAAGATCCCTTATTTTGTCTGCACTATTTCTGAAACGCTCCACGGGGAATAGTATTGATTGACTCTCAAATCAGCCTATAGCCTAAGTCAGAAACTCTGCCTCAAATTTCCAAAGTGGTCATTATTTTGAGGGTTCATGGGAGCCAGATTTTTTGGGAAAGGTGGAAATATTCAAATTGTAAGAAGTGTTTTTATCAGTGAACTGTCCCCTGAGGTCAGCAGACTTGTGTTGCCATTTTAAAACAGAAATCACGACTATTCTACATCCTCTCCCTCTTCCCATTTCTGCAGCAAATCCAGATTGTAATTTTTGTCTCTGCCCTCAGGTGGCTGGCTGACAGGCAGCAGCAGGAAAAAATAAATATGAGATGGAGAGGAGGGGGATGGGGACAGAAATGAAACAAGGGAAAAAGTTAAATTAGAGATGGATGGGAGTAGTGAACCAAAGAGAGACACGAGAGGATTGATGAAGCTACAGATGAATGTGAAAGATCATATTTGTCTTAAATCACCAAAAGACACTTATCTAAAGGTTACAGCAATACAGAGAAATGATCGGCAGCTCAGACAATAAGGGCTGAAGTTCATCTAATTCACAAGCATCTTTCTCACTAAAGGTGTATTACTTCTGTTACAGCTTCGACTTAATGGATTAGGACTATCCATATGTTGCTTGTAAAGACATGTTTATAAGCTGTTCAAAGATGATGATATAAGATGCTATATGAGAGAACTAAACTCAATACGGCCTGCAGAATTGTTGAGTTTGTATTTTCTTTCTGCCAGGGGACATGAAACTTCAAATAGTTTAGAACCCTTCTAGACCAAATGACAGAAAATTCACAATAAGAGTCGATAACAACGCAAATCTATCATCTATGTTAGTTTTTCATGTATTGTGTCTTGACATTTGTCTATGTTGATGTTACACATGGAAATGCTGTGATTGAAGTCAAATTTCAGACTTTATCTGATCAATAAAGTATATCGCATTGTATGTCTAGCTTTTTGAAACTACCCAAAAACTCAAATATGCTTTGTCCATGCTTTTTTATTAACATTACATGTCACTTGTTGGACGCTTTTATCCAAAGCTATTTACATACTCAATACTGTGGGCAATCCGCACAGGAGCAATTTGGGGTGAAGTGTCCCAGGGACACAACGACATGCTGACTGCAGTGGGGTTTGAACCTGTGACCCACTGATCCGAACACCTAGGACAACCCACTACGCCACACGCCTCCCTACACGCCTCCCGATACATGTAACCATAAAAATGTGTCTAATAGAAGACAATTTTAGAGTGAATTGACTTGAGAAGGTTAATTTGCGAGGACTGGATCAGCTGAAATTGCACCTCATCATAAAATGCATTTATAAGCTTTTTTTATTGAAAAAAGGTACAATCTGAACCAGCATAAGTTTTCAAGTTGACAAAGACACTAACATTATGACAAAGCTGAAATAAGACTGTCATTTAAAAATATCTGTTATATAATATCTGCAACGTTTTAAATAGAACTACTTAAGCATTTAAACGTCATTATCTTAATTAGAGTGTCTATCAAATGATAGATGTTGCAAGTCATGGTCAAGTTAATATTTAATATTTCACTGGGACTGATTTGCTATCTCGTTTTAATTAGCTCTATGGTGATGGTGGCTGTGATGGTGTTCGGCTCTCATGAAACCCTAGCAGCAACTTGCGGCATCACAGTCCTGTGACCCCCCCCCCCAAACTAATTTCATCTCAAGATAAAAAAAAGTCCCTCTCAAAAAATGATGCATGAACATCTCCACCAACTGTAATACCAGTCGAAATGAGAACAGCAGCAGCAACAGGAATCGGGGCAAGGAACTGGCAGGAATCAGCACATACTCTAAATGCTTTATTAAGGTGTGATTTTTTTTTAAAAGGCCTGTTTAGGGAAATGTGTTGAGTTAAAGTGTTTTTGTTACCTTCAAATGCTAACTATTGGTCATGCACCTAGAATTTTCCAAAGAGGGGTTCGTTTAGCATGAAACACTTAAAATAACTAAAGGATAAGTAAAAAAATAAAGTAGAAAGAAAGTGAGGAAATAGAAAACTATTTCTGCTAAAAAGTTAGCAATGATTGAGAGTCAGAGCTAAACATTTCAGATGTGTGTATCTCACACTGCACTGTAACCTTTATTCTTGTACCTTTTTTATTCATGTTTTATTATCTTTGCTTTTAAATGAGTGTTTTTAAATGCCATTTCATATCTTTGCTTTTAAACGCCATTTTATAATATGTTTCTTAAAGCTCTTAATGTCTTTCATTTTTGTAAAGCATTTTGAATTGCCTTGTGTTGAAAGGTGCTATATAAATACACTTGCCTTGCCTTACTAGCATGGCTGAAACACCTGAAATGTGAGTATTTTTGTGGAACACTTAGAGAATTGTAGGTACGTAGTCAGTACTTGGAACATTACAAACAGATTGCCATGACAACAACTCTTATCCCACCTGACACCTGCAACTGATATGTGGCGCACACAGACACCGACCTGCACTGCTCCGCATGAACAGCTTCACCTACAACAACAAGAACAGGAAGAAGGGTAATGATCAGCTGACATCCTTACACGATTGTTCATGTTAGGGCTTACCGAAGACAAACTCATATAGACCGGATCTTAATTGTAACCCCAAAGTTACAACTTTAAAGCAGAGTGGCATGGGCCCTCATCTTATACACAGAGCAGCTATAACATCTAGTAAAGAGGAGGAGAGAGAGAAAGACCACCAGTGGGTAGAAAAAAGAATGGATAACAAGAAACATACTCCAACCCTCCCAAAAGCACACCAGTGGGACTCTGTTACACGGCTGGGCTGTCAGAACGACCTAAAGTCACCACGAATCAATAAGACACACCCTCGAGACAATCACATGCAGCAGCTGGAGAAACAGTGCATCAGTGACAGAGGAAGAACCATGGAAAATAGACTAAATTAATTTGATTAAAATCATGTGTTGACAACTGAGCAATCTTGACATTCTCCACACAGAAAGGAGTTGTTCTTTCCAAATGATAAATATGTTTTTTTTTAAGTATCGACAGGTATAATTTTTCATCCTTGTATTTTATCTATTCCAAACCACTGTCATGTCATAATGTATGAGGCAAACTTGCGACAGTCAAACTTGCCTTATTAGCATAATAAAAGGCTAACGGAGACAACCGCATAATCCATCATTGTTGAACATGGTGGTTATTAAAATGTCACACTATTTCTGTAGGCCAATTTAGACCATTTTTGGAAGCAATGTAAATGTGCAGGGAAGTATCTCTGAGTTGACACAACCCTTCAACTAATTTGATAGTTCAAATGTAATCAGGCAGTGAATGTAGCCAGAGCCAAATATCCTTTTTAAATATTTGAATTATATAAACTATCAATGCAGAGGCAATTTCTTGCAAGGCCCAGTGTTTTATAGTCTTATTGAGTATACTAGTTTAGTATAGTTTATCGGACAAAGATGCAATCCCATATATATATATATATATATATATAATATCGATGAGCACAATTTGGCCTATTCAGAATTAACCCGGAAAGTTGATAGACATATTTTTATATCAATTGTAGTGGCTGACAAATAACAAGTCTCAGTAATTAAAAAGTCCATGCTTTATCAGGGAAGCAATACAATAAAAGTATGGGAATAAACAGCATGCCCAGAATGCATCTCTGTTCAACGTTTTAACTCATAACTATTAAAAAATATGTTCATACAACAACCTGAGCTAATTTAGTTTCCTTCAAGGCTCAATGTTTATAGTCAGTGTGTTCTTGTTTGTTGTATGCCCTGTGAGATAAAAGTTGTTTTCTTTGTTTCCAGAAATAACTAAAGGAGCAACAGGAAATTGAGACCGCCAAATGCCCTCCATCTAATGGGTTTTCTTGGCTTTCAAAAAGAAGCACTCCATTCAAGAGGGTCTGGCTGCATTGAAAGAGAGAAACAGCATTGGCAGATGTCACTTGAGAAGAGGGAGTTTACTCTTGAGTAAAATCAAGTAAACAGCGAACAAAAATCCAACATAAACACAATGGCAGCCCACAGAAATGTGAGGATTAGAAAATATGTCCAGCACCATCAAAGGCATACATTCAAATACAAATACAGCAGCTGTCTCCATCTACACATGAATGTATTATTAGAGAAGAAAATCTTTTTTTTTAGTGTGTCTTAAAGAATATCTGAGAATTACATTTAATGTTACAGTTGATGGTCTCCTGTATCCTACTCTGTATATACTTTCTTTCATGGCAGCTGGTGAGAAAACCCACAGCTGTGTTGAAGTGGATTGCAAAGAGCTTTGATTCGCTGTGCTTTCACTAAACCACTCCAGCACTCTTTATTTAGGTTGTTTGTAAAACATGATAGGAGCTTTATATTTTAACTTTGACATGAGTCGTTCTGTTTCAAGGGGAATGCTTAAATTCATAGGGGCTCCCAACAAAACAGGGTGAACCTTTGAAACCTAAGGACTGTCTGCGAAGGATCACAGTTTAAATTGTTCTAAACATTTAAGTGAACGTTTTCTTTGGTTCCAAAGCCTTATTCCTGTCAATAATCCACATCCCTTCAAATTGTTGTGTAATGTAAGCATCAACAGTCCTCTATCTATGAAAAAATGCATTTTAAAGTTCAACCAAAGCTAATAAGTTGGTCAAAGCAAATTGGTATATTGTTCATGCATTTTTTTTACCATCCTTCTAATGGAGCTCAGGAAGAAGACACTTGACTAAACACTAAACAAACAGTGAATGCACCTCGCTCCTGATGAAGAGATCCATTGGAAATTAACCCATTTGCTCTCTGTTGCCATACATTACCTACAACAACAAGTCTGCAAACTTCGGGAAAGGTACTTTGTGATTATACAAATTCAGCAAATGAATTCCCTAAGGTGTCAAGATTGTTTTCCACTCTCGCTGTCTTTCCCCAATTTCTCTTTCCCCATTTCCCATCCAGCTTTATAATTGGTCTAATAATGATGAAGATGAAAGCCTGTGGCTGGGTCTCTGTGCTCAGTCTATCGAGTCCACAAGGCGCTTTAACCTCTCATAGATTTCCATTATTCATCGTGGGGAGAACTGAATGCTCTACAAACAATTCAGATTAATTCTCTTTTTTTAAATGGGAAACTTTAGAGATGAAAAAGGGCAGTGTCGCGGTAAATCTTCTGAAAAATACAAGAGAGAATTATGCTTCATTATGAATTAAATGTTGAAGGAATAATGACGCCATCAGTCTTTTGATTGGCTTCCTTGCTTTCACTATGCAATCCTGTCTCCCACCTTGTATTACCTCCTGGGAGAATGAAGGCTTGATATAATCACACTAAAGGAAATAATCGAACATTGTGCAACCAAGACATGAAGAGGATAGTGCTTTGTTTTCCCCCCTGGTGGCTATTAGTAGCTATGCCCAGGGAGCTGTGGTGGAAAAACAAGATAAACTCAACTCGGAAAAGGAAAAAGCCCCATTGACTCAGGAGGAAAAGACGGCAAAACCCAACATAAAACCCAAGATACTTGAGAGGGTTACAAACCTACATTGAGTAAGCCTTCTTTTTAAGGTAACAACAAAAAAGAAGGAAAAACTCAAAGTAATCCAGTTGTCTTTGCAGCTCAGTTGTGTTTATATCCCATTTGTGATTAAAGGAAACAAATCCATGGATGACCTTAAGAGGGATATATCACTGTACATCTTTAATAACATGAGCGTGCACAATGTGATTATGGAGGAGAAATTACAAAATAACAAGCACCCCCTCGTTTTTATTATAGCATAGGCTGTTACAGTATGTTATCACTGAAGGGTTTTTCAGCCTCAACCTCCTAGAAATATTACTGCTCCTTTATAATCCTCAACCCAAAACAATACAAAAATACATGTGCACAAAACATGCAGGAAGAAACACCAAGGATATTAGATTTGTTATATGTATTAGATTAATTATACTGTATAGTGATCAGCAATTGTTAACTATAGCAGGAGAAATGTATAAATACTTAACTTTTTGTCCATGATCTTGTAGTTAACATTTCATATTTTCAAACCTAAAAGCAGCTTACCATCTCTTGCTTGGCTCGGTTGTCTCCTTGCAGATTCTGTCTCTTTAACCTCATCCTCCGCCTGAATCCTGTACACAAGCCCAAAACAAGAGATCACCACACACACACACACACACACACACACACACACACACACACACACACACACACACACACACACACACACACACACACACACACACACACACACACACACACACACACACACACACACACACACACACACACACACACACACACACACACACACACACACACACACAGTACGCATGCACAAAAGAAAATCTGAATACAATCAATCTGAAAGACCTGCAACAACATAAACCAACAGCTAAAGCCATGCATGTTTTGGTGTTAAGAGGAAATTGGTGAAAAAGAATCCTGGAAAAGCACCTGCTAGCCTACTGAAGCATAATAGCTAGGTTAAACAATGCTACTGCTAACATACTGCCAACATAATAACTTAACAAAAAAATAAAAACACATAAAATACAACAACATGAAGGGATGGACTGTGTTTTCAAAATGACGTGTAAACCAAAAACAGGTAGCAGCAGGTGAAAGCAGAACATGTGCAACTAACTTAAATATTGGGGAATAGAAGGATTGGCCTGTTTTGTATTAGCAGTGCAAATAGTATGTTGATGTCATCAACATCATTGGCAAAATATGGAAAAAACCCAAGACAAAGACAGAATAGAAAGACATACCAACAGGGCCAAAGAATTGGCTTCAGACTCAAATGTATCATGTAAAAAAACAGTACTTTAAAATAAAGTTGGTGCTACCCATTAATGCCCCTTTCACACCAGCGCCTTTTCAGCTCCGGCTCGGAGCTAGAGCCTGAAAAGCGCCGGGTTTTCCAGTTCACACCGGAGCTGCGCCGGCTCTTAGCTCCGGAATCCGCTTCATTTCCAGCTCCAAAAAATTGTCGGTCCAGAGGCAAGAGCTTTGGAGCTAAGAGGTGACGTCGCTTACGTCTCTCTTACGTCGAGGCGTGCAGGAAACTAAACCCACCTCCCATGGGTCGACTGTTATGCCTGCCTACAAGCAGTAGTGCCTATAAACACACTTTATAAAGTCAGGCAACACTAACCAGGCTTCGTGTGATTCTGTTTATGTGTGCCTTACTTTGACCATCCGTTCGCTGTTATCGATCATTGTGGAGAGAGGCAGACGTGTTGTTTTGTATTATTGCAGCTATCGGATGCAAGTAGTCAGTTTAGCTTCGGTTGCTATGCTAACATCACCCGTTTTATACCAGAGAAACTTTCATAACAGCGTTGTGATACCAAACAGTGTCAATTCAGACTGACACACATTCACTTAGGCTAAGGGAACTGGGGATATGCATCAGCTGCTTGTGTGAGTCGGACAGTGAATACTTTAGAGCGGCCGCTGCAGTGGGAGCTAACCGGGAGCTAACGGGAGAATAAACTCCCGTGGAAGAGCAGCACTGCAGCGGTCGGTAAATGCTGCAGAAACACATTAATAAACAATGAACCACGGCACTCTGGAGCAAAGTATAAGGTTGGAGAAGTCGTTATTCAATTTATTCTGGCTTCGTGTGATTAAAAGCAACACGATCATCGACCCGACGCAGTTGTTGTTGTTGTTGTGAGCTGCCGTTGGGGGGCAAATCAGCGATGTAAACGGTGACGTCATGACGCAGCAAGGGCAGCTCTGGGGCGCCAGTGGGCAGTGTGAACAGAGCGGGAGCTGAAAAGGGAAACCGGAGCTGAACCAGAAAAGCTCCCGCTCGGAGCTAGAAACTGAAAAGCGCTGGTGTGAAAGCTGCATAAGTCCCATTCACAATCAGTGAAGGGTGCAATTTCCCATCCCAAACACTGCTTACAAATCATGAATTCTACCTTCAGGAGGACTAGGACATCTTTTAACCATTCATGTGAAATAAGAATGTAGCTGTTTTTGGAGCCTAAGCTGCAATAGATGTAACATAACAAACATGAGCTGCTCTTTTAAATACATAAACACTTACAAAAGTCTACAGTTTATAATCTTTCCAGTCCACTGATACATTATGACAAGTCAGAGCTGATCATACTCATGTAACATCATGCCGGATGTTGTCTCTCAACTCTTTTCCTCTCCACACCTCCTCCCCCACCCTGACCTCCATTTCTACGCTCCTCCTTTGAGTCTCCCTCTCTTCTCCTCCATCTAAACAGGATTTGCCTGTCACACCGTCACATCCCTGAAGTCTCCCCCCCCTTTACAGAGTCCTTATCCAGCTCTGTGTGTACTCTCAGTGAGATGCAATTGTGACTTCCTGATTTACACATCTGATGTATTTGATACTCAGGTTATTCTCTTAAACTGGGGCTTCTTAGCTTCCTATTGCACCAACCCCTCTCCTACAGAGGCAGCTTTAATTGCACATGGTTGTCTGCGTGATTACCCAAGCACAGATAAAGTATGATGTAAAATCATAGTGACAGATGACTTGTGGAGGGGAGGGAGAATCAGTAAAGCAGGGGAGAAATTAAGGTAGAGTTGGTTAGAAAATATTGCAGAAAGCGATGGAGATGGAATGACCAAGAGAGAGATACAGTGTGCTGAGGTCCTTGAAAAAAGTTCATCTGTTTTCATGAAAACCATTATCAATATCTACAGGGTTTGACAGTTATATTTTTAAACTAATGACATTTCGGTCTCTGAAATTAAATGGGCCTGCAGTCTAATCACACTGAGGCAATATTCTGATAATTGCAGCTGTATCACCTCAACCAGATTATCCTATTTCAATTAATGTTTTAATGATAGCATATTGTTTCTGTCAATTACAGGCCACCAATGTTTAGCACAACAGAACCTGTTCATTTTTTACATTACGCTCATCTTCGCATGGGCATAAAGCAACAAGGGTAGGAAAAGAGGTCCAGCGCTTTAATGTTAAAAATAGAGGTAAATTAGTTTACTGGCATGTGCAGAAGAGTCCAAACAGAGGTTAGAGTCCAAGACTGAACAGAAAACATTGCAGGAAAAAAGTGGAGGGAAAAACAGATTCCAGTATGTGTCGCTTAAAAACAAGGCAAAACAACGGGGGGGGGGGGGGAGATAAAGGGCTGGTGAACAAAAGTAGAAACAGGTGAGTGTAGGAGGGGAAGGTCAGGTGACTGTGGGGGCTGGATGTTGGAGTCATGTGACTGAAGCAGGTGGAAAGGTCTGATAGCACCTGGTGGATGGAAGGAGAATTGCAATGATGCCAAAGAAAGGCATCAGGGAGACAGGGGACTGAAGGGAGGGACAGAGGGGAAGAATGAGCAAAATCAGGACTGAAGCAAATGTTTTGACAAATGTTGATGTGAAGTCTAGCAGATCTGTCTTGCAAAACCACATGGCTATAATTAATTTCTTTGTTTAAAATGTGACATACAAATTATAAATGTATCATCTAAATGTATTGATATTTTATTTGGAAATTGGTCAAATTATTTTTCCTTTGGGACCAACAAATAAAGTTGTGTTGATGATGACACTAATAAACCTTCATGAGCAACTGTTTGCATATATCAGATATAAAGTAGATATGGTTTGTCTGCACTGCGGGTTAGGAAAAGTGTTACTGCTTACTTGTTATTTTATGCAATTATTAAAAATACATTTTTATGTAGTTAAAGATAGAGCTATGGGTCAATCTTTTCTAAAATCAAAGTTCCACATATGGTTGAACTTCAACACATTCATTTTGGCATCTGTCAGGATTATTATGTCATGTCACGTTTCTATGTCTAGGTGTGGGTGTTTTTCCGTTCTCCTTGTCATGTTTCCTCCCTGTATATTGTCTGGTCTCTTTTCCCTGTGTTTTCATGTCTGTCGTTAGTTTCCCTGGTGTGTCTAATTTCCTGATTGTTTTCACCTGTCACTCCTTGTCTGTCTCCTGTGCTCATCAGTGTCAGCCCCGCCCCTGATTGTTCCCACCTGTGTCTGGTTACCCTGTGTTTAAATTCCCCTGTCTCCCAGTGTTCAGTGTCAGTTCGTCTGGTCTATTGTCATGGTAAGGTCTATGCTCCTGGTACTCATTAAAGGTTTTTGATTCCTCACTGCGTGAGTGCCTTCAGTTTTTGTTCTCTGTTTTTTGTCATCTCGTCTAGAGTATTGGTGGTTTCCTTTTTTTTCATTTTTGCCAGTCATGGAAAAATAAAGTATCTTACCTCTGTCTCCCTGTCTGCAATTGGGTCCAACATCTTAAGTGCCTGAGATCGTAACAGCATCCAAACAGGGACTTAGGCTTGTTATGACCACGCCATCATGCTAGATAGACTCAGGGAGTGGGTAGGCATCTCAGGGTCTGCCCTCCTGTGGTTTTCCTCGTACCTCAGTGGGAGAAGTTTCTCCGTGGAGGTGGGCCTGTTCTCATCACATAGCACTCCCCTATCCTGCGGCGTGCCCCAAGGTTCTGTTTTAGCGCCCCTTCTTTTTGCCCTGTACATACTCCCATTGGGCCGCTTAATTAGCCAATTTGAGGGTGTCTCATATCACTGCTATGCAGATGATATCCAGATATACTTCTCCTTCAAACCTGTCAAAATGGAAAAAGTAAACACCCTCATCACATGTCTGTCTGCAATTGAGGAGTGGATGTCAAGCAACTTCCTACAGCTCAATGCATCGAAAACGGAAGTCTTGATATTAGCGGCTGATAACATCGCCTCTAAGGTAGCAAGCCACCTGGGTTCATTCAGTGGTAACATAAGGGCAAACATAACAAACCTTGGTGTGATTTTCGATCAGTCTATGCTACTAGACAAACACACAACACTTCTGACCCGTACCTGTTTTTTCCATCTCAGGAACATTGCTAAGCTCAGGGGAGTTCTATCCAACGTAGAAATGGAGATGGCTATCCATGCCTTTATTTCATCCCGGCTTGATTATTGTAATGCTCTGTTCTCCTGCCTCAACAAAACATCGATAAACCGGTTACAACAGGTCCAAAATGCTGCAGCCAGATTACTCACTCGGTCCAAAAAAACATGCCACATCACTCCGATTCTTTCTGCCCTGCACTGGCTCCCTGTCCATCTCAGAACCCAATTCAAAGTATTGGTCTTCACATATAGAGCTGTCCATGTCCAAGCCCCAGCCAACATCAATGACCTGATCCACCCTCACATCACAAACCGGGCCCTGAGGTCCTCTGAGCAAGGCCTCCCAAGGGTGCCCCGAACCAGGCTAAAGACTAAGGATGACCGTGCCTTTGAGGCGGTGGCCCCAAGAATTTGGAACAAACTCCCCCAGATAATAAAAACCTCTGCCTCAATAGAGATTTTTAAGGGGCAGTTAAAGACCCACCTTTTCCGACAGGCCTTTGGGTCGTCGGGGGAGGTGAGTTAGTAGCTGTCTTTTATTGATGTTTTATCGTAGGTTTTTTTAATATTATGTATTACCTGCTGCTGTTTTATGCCTATTATTCTACATTTTATAGTTGTACTTTGAATTGTGTCCTGTGTACTGTACTGTAAAGCACTTTGGACATCAGTGTTGAGAAGGGTGCTATATAAATAAAGTTGTACTTACTTACTTACTTATGTCAGAGTTATGGCATGTCTAATCCATAGACTGTATGGTCTAATCATAAACACATTTTGAAGCTCTGACAACAGAGGGTCATCTGAAGCAGCCACGATCGAGCAAGATCTTGTGTACCTTGCTCTTAACCTTAACAAATGTAAATGATTGTTAAAGCAATATTTAGGGTGAAATGTTATGGATTTGTATTTCAAACGATTACGCTTCAAAAAGTATGGGTCCAAATTACGTTTTCCTGACGAACAACCACATAAAAGTTTCTTAACGGTCAATGCTGCAAAGTCATACCTCCACTGTATGATTCTATCCCACATTGAATACCGTTTTACAAACTGGTCGTTTGCTTGTGCCACAAACCTGAAACCAATAGAACAGCTGTACAAGAGAGCTATCAAGGTTTTTGACAGAAAGCCACATTTATACCACCACTGTACCATCCTTGAAAAACAGAATTTCTTAAGTTTTTACTATTTTAAATCTTTTAAATGTTTACATGGACTGGCCCCCCCTCCCTTAGGGGAATTCATCCACAAAAAACACACTGGACGCTGCACTAGGTCAGACACCAGAGGAGAATGTGATGTCCACCGTAGACGGACCACTTTTGGACAAAATGTCCTCTCCATTAAAGGCAGCTCTTTGTGGAATAGCCTCCCAACTGAGATACGGGATTGTCCCACTTTGGACAGTTTTAAAGGTCAACTCAAAGAATGGTTGAGAAACAAACAGACGTGCAATCACCGCTAAATGCACTTTAATACAGGGGTATCTCCTCTTGCACTTTATGTATCTCTTTTATCTTATCTTGCACTTATATGTCGTTGCTGCTATATAGAGAGGCGAAGTCACGCCCATCTACTTCCGGCCCATGGGACCCCGGAAGCGAAACATTTACATTGAATTCAATGGAGAGAGAAAACGTATCTTTTGATCCCGTTTGAATTGTGCCACGAACTACACATATGATGTTTGTCAATCTTAAACAATAAGTTCCATGTCAAAAAAGTCACATTTTGTCGTAAAACCGTTGAAATATAAGACTATGAAAAATACGCGACTACAAAGACTACAAATCCCATTCTGGCTCGCGTAAGTGATGTCACAGGCGATAATGCTCCAAGTGGTTGCGACTCGTAATTAAAGCGAAGAAGAAGATCTCATCACTGATTTATTCCCTCCAATAAATAAGAGATTGCTAAAAATAAATTCACTTTTACAAGATGCCTGTGTGCTTTGTACCAGGTTGTAATCACACAAGTGATCATACCACTTTGCTCGTTCTATCGCTTCCCGTCTGATGAAAGGACCAGGAGTCGTTGGATCAGACATATCAGGTAATACACATGTTGTGCATGGAACATAGTCAAGCTAGCTACATAGCTAGTAGTGAGCACGTTAGTTAGCATCACATTACTTAGCCTTGTCATTTGTATTAGCCTTAACATGAAGTAAACCCAAATGTTAAACAGTAAGAGTAGTCATGATGGTAAGTATTTTGTGAAACATTTGAAGAGGAGCCTATCGCCCCCTCCACCAGGTGCTAAGGGGGCGGGAGGTAGGCTAACGGCACATTAGCATCTGCGATCTTTTCTACTTAATGCGATCTGCTCAAATGGTTAACATTGAACATTAAAAGATCAGGCAGCTCAGGGAGAGTCGAAGGAAGGCAGGCAGCTTTGCATGACATTTATTTATTTATTTATAGAAGGACCATGCATACAAAAACATTAATCTCAGCAAAGAGAAGAGATGCAATATGCCAGATTATAGCTAATAGCTCATTTCCATCTGTGGTCCATTCTTCTGGACGTGTTTCATTGTGATGATAGTGAGTCAATCTGTTTGTTGGAAAGACAGTAGTTGAGTGATTACTGATAGAACATTATTAAAAGAGATAATTATTCAAAGTCTTGTTACTTTAAAGTGTTGTTACTGACCTTTTTCTCTTTTATTTCCTTTCCCTCACCTGTAACTGCTGAGACCCTGAGGAACATGCACACTGACCTGCTCTGGCAACCTGATTTCCACTGTACGTAATAGTATTTGGTTATGGTATATTATTTATATACTTCAAAGTCACAATGCACCCCCCAGAGACACACATGTATTGAGTGTGATATTTTGCATAGGTCAAGTGAAATCATCTTTACATACTGTCGGAGCGGCAACTTGTTTTGAAATTGAATTTTTAATATCCGATAATAAAGTTGATCTGTTTTCTTTATTCTTCTCTCTTCCCAGCTCCATACATCACCGTGCTCTGTTCCTGCAGGTCCTGCTTGCTAATCAATGCTTTATTTTTTTACACAATTACAAATAAAGTCAATGTATTGTATGACATGAAGTTGTGTTTCATTCGGAGTCAATAATAAATTCATTCTGCCTTCAACTGCACAATGACTGTGGACTGCACCGACATCCATGTAGCTGCCCCCAGTAAGATGAACCAAGCAAAGAGGGTCGCCATCATGCCTAAGGACATCCCGCCGCATCCACGGAGAGAGGGCTTAGACTGACCTGAGACCAGCACACCCAAACACAACGGCTCTTTTAAGAGCCACCTACAGTTTCAAAGAGTTGCAATCCTACGTTATTATAATGATTAAACTGGTTCATGTATCATTTAGTTTACTGAACCGTGATGAATGAAAGAAATTAGTGAGGTCGTGGTTTACAGAAGTTACAAAGACATTAATATATGAGTAACAGGTCAGTGTAAACACAAGCTTCTGTCAATTATGGATCATTCAAACTATATACAAATAATATGTAATAAAGTTCTAAAACAAGTATTCGGTATATTCCTTGATAGCTTTTGGAGAAGGTTGTTTTTAAGTTTACTAAAATCTATCGTTTCAACTGTTTCACTTTATAAAAAGGAACAGGTGAGTAGAGCATTATTGAGTTTCTTATTCTGTCAGTAAATGATCCAAATGAAATGTTTATCATTATTTTATTCAACCCTAAACAAATTGATTGTACCTTTTTAATAATGACCTTACATGGTCGGCAAAGTTAAATTAACTTCAGAAAATCAAATCTGTTGAGAAAAAACTAATAAATGTTTAAAGATAGGAACTTGCCATCCCACTGAAAAACAGTCCGCCGAGATTTAAAGGCGTAGTTGTAGTTCAGTCCAACGTTTAATTTGGCCAACAGTCAACTATTTTCATAAAGAATATATATATTTTTCAAAGTCAACTTTATTGTCAATCTTACTCAGTTTGTGTTTATAGACAGAGAGATCAAAAAGACGTTTAAATAAAATTATACAATTTACAGATATGTAATGTATACAAATATATATATCCTGGTGTGGTAGATAACAAGTGAATATAGAGTTACATACAGATCCATGTTACAGTAAAAGATGGAATAACTAAGAAGCACGCAGTATAATAATAATTATACGGTGGCGGTGGTGGCGAAGTCGATAGGGACTTGGCTTGGGAACTGGAAGGTCACCAGTTCAAGTCCCCGAAAGACCAAGTGCTACCGAGGTGTCCCTGAGCAAGGCACCGTTCCCCACACTGCTCCCCGGGCGCCGTTCAAAATGGCAGCACACTGCTCCTAACACTAGGATGGGTCAAATGCAGAGAAATAATTTCCCCATGAGGGATTAATAAAAGTTCATTTTACCTTAATCTTACATGCAACAATTAAATAACTGCTCAGCATCTCCACCACAATCCCAATCTGCTGTGTCCTGTTTTCCTCCCCTCTGCATAACACCCCATCACACATACGAAACACAACGCAGAGTCTGAGGGTGTTAAGAGTATGTATATTTAAATGTCCTCCTCTCTACTGGCCAACACAGGGAGCATATGCTGGGTGTAGAATCTTTCCAGGAGGAGGAGATTTCCATGCCATGCAGGGTCTTTGGGGATGGGGATGATGATCGCCTCCTTCGTGGTCCACACAACAAAGTAGCAGAGACTCCGGTCTGTGATGTGCAGCTGCCCTTGGACCTGGTGCCAGTATGGGTGATATATGACCCACCCTCCTCACGGAGACAGAAGGATGGTAACTGGACTGCCTCCGCGATGGTCATGTTCATGTCACCAAAATCCTTGAATCTACACACAGCAAATAAACTCAAATGACACAACGAGATGTAAAAGGAGATCACACATACAGTATAGACTATATAAAACTGTCCGCTTCAATCTGAAGAGCAACTAAAACAAAACACGGGAGTGTACCTTGTTCTTGTGAACACTAATGTAATCCACAGCACACACAGAGACCACGAAGTTCTTAAGGAGAAAACTAGTTACTAAAACAAAACACGTTAGTGTACCTTGTTCTTGTGAACACTAATGTAATCCACAGCATACACAGAGACCACGAAGTTCTTAAGGAGAAAACTAGTTACTAAAACAAAACACGTTAGCTAATGTTAGCTAGCTGACATTAACGTTACACATTGCACTCATATTACTCACCAACATCTTGTAAAGCCGGTCCCGCATGCTGGCTCTTACAGAACCGACTAACTCCCCTTTCGTGTATGTACAGCTCTCAACGTGTCCAGACTTGTAGTGATGTTCACCTCGTTTTATACTTTTATTCTCATTCTGAAAGAAACAGGTGAAATTTGCTAACGTGACGGCCGTCTTTGTGATGGTGACGCGTATTGTGCGAGACGAGAGACCTGTAGTTCACTGAGCGGTTTCACACAAAAAAATGTGTAACTTCACAGTTTTACGACACATTTTTTTTTTTTTGACTTGCAAAATATTCTTTTAAATTGACAAACATCATATGTGTCATTCGTGGCACAATTCAAACGGGATCAAAAGATAACCTTTCTCTCTCCATTGACTTCAATGTATAATTTTACGCTTCCGGGGTCCCATGGAGGCTCCCGGAAAGGGAGGGACTTCGCCTCTCTATAGTATTACCATGTCGTAAATCGTTGTGTATGCTGCTCTTGCTCTTTTGCACGTTTTGCATATCATGTATTTTGTTTTTGCTATGTTTGTAAAATGTAATTTTCTTAAATGTTTTATGTGAGGGACTGCGGATGGAAATGAGCTCAAAGCTACTGTAAATCTGGCACTGTTACGCTTGACACATTTTAATGTTTTAAGTGTTCATCACTGTGCATTTTCCCTGCCAAATAAACAATTAAATGAAAATGAAAATGAACAAGGCAAGTTTATTTATATAGCACCTTTCAACACAAGACAATTCAAGGTGCTTTACAAAAATGAAAGACATGCAGACAAAGGCTGAATGATAATAAAATAAACATTAAAAGAAAAAATACATGAATAAAAAGTTACAGTGCAGTTTAAGATATGAATAATTCAAACAGAAGTTCCACTTTACTGATGCCTTTCTTTAAGGTTTCTCCGAACATGAGCTGTGTACGCTTGTATGGCACATACGTGCCCCGAGCAGCATACACAGAGAAAATCAGCCAGGACAAAATCCCCACACATTGATTCCCTGGGGTTACTAGCCCCAAATGTTCATTAACCAAAAACGAAACACAACCGCTCAGTTTCAATTAAAAGCAGCGGCAAAAATAACAAAAAAATGTATCACATTCTTCAATGCCACTTCATGTTGGATGTAATCTTTCTTCTTGAGTGCACAGCTCTTAAAAAAAACGTTCAGACTTGAATTTTATAGCCCAAATGTAATCAACTTTTTCCCATTATGTAGTATAATATGTTTTCCTCCTCCAACAAACCAAAGAGATAATCCAAACTTGATACAAAGTCCAGAAAAAAACTGTCAAATTAAAGTTAGTAAAACAGCAGGAATCAGAATATGTTATCTTTTAAAAGAAAGACATGGTTGATGACTTCAGTTCAGAATCTGGGTCTGTACCGAAACGGCATGTCTTCTAGGGGATGATTTATTCCGAAGCCCTTTCGATTCAGGTCAGTATCAGGTACTTCGTCATGAGGATTCTTCAGCTCAATCTCATAGTAGACCAACATCAGGAAAATAAGCTGTTTCAGCTCATTGTTGGCAAAGAACCTCTCAGGACACATGGATACTCCCGCACCCCAGGGCATGTTGTAATACTTCACCTTCTTCCCCGCTTTGTAAAAGTCAGTTTTCTTGCTCCCATCTGGATTAAAAAAACGTCATATTTGAATGAATGTGGGTCAGGGTGGATCTCAGGGTCAGTTTGGAGGACCATGTAAGGAAAGAGGGCCAATCTGTCGCCCTTGCGGACTAAACATTTACAACCATCAGCCATGTTAAGCATCATATCCTGGTTCACTGCTCTAATGAGGGTGGGTGTAGCGGTGAGACGAAGGGTCTCATCCACAACACTTCAAGATTGGCATTTTCTTCAGCATTTCACAGGTCAAGTCAATCAAAGGGCCACCATGAAGTACTTTCTGGCCAGATTCCTTTAGAACCTTACCTACCTCCCCCTTCACAGCCGCCATGGCTTCAGGGTGCTTCATGATGAAGAGGAGTAGCCAGAATGCAGTAGGCCCTGTGTTGGCTTGGGAAACCCAAAGAAGCACAAGCATCAACCTGTCTACCATTGACTCATTTATACCCATCTCCATTATGGCCTGATGTATGTCACACACCCACTTGCTGACGTTGTCTCTTGTCTTCAACTTTTGTATTGACTCATTCCAAAAAAATGCCCTGACCGTCTCTGCCTCCCTTTTCTTAAGGCCTCCAAAAGCAAAATTGGGGATAAAGCGATCAAATGTACAGAACTTGTAATATAAGGCTTCTGATTCACTAATGTCTTTTTCTTTGTCTTTCTCTAGACTTCCTTCAGACCGGTGTGACACATTGCCAAAAAGGGATAAGTAGCCAGCCCTAAAAATAATATTGTAGCTGTAATTATACAGATTGTCTTCTATCCAGGTCTTTTGAACTGAAGATGAAACAACGTTCTTCAACAACAAGCTCTGCAGAGTAGTCATCATCGAGAGTGTCAACATCTCCAGCCCAGGCCCCATTAGGTGATTGTGGCTGGACTTTGTGATCATTTGGCGCTCATTCCCAGAAGATTTGTAACCAAAGAGTTGGTGCACCAGCTGAATGGCATACTTGGTGAAGTCAAGTTTTTCTCGGCTCTCCTTAACGAATGCACCAAAAATGAAAGGGTTCATAAGGAATGTGATGAAGTAGCCTCCCAACTGTACTGCGAATACATTGCCATGTTTTTGCCTCATTCTTTCTAGGAACTTCATTTTGTCCTTGCGATACTCTAAACCAGGGGTACTCAAATACAAATCTTAAAGGTCCAAAGAAAATGTTCAATAAGACAAAGGTCTGTTTACTACGGTCATTCAAACAATTGCAACAAGATTCTTAACACGAGGTTGCAAAAACAAAAAGTCTCTGTATGCAGCAGTTTTCATTGTTATTGTGTTTGTGCTTGATCCCTCAGAGTCGCAGTGTAAGAGCTGCACAGTTATGAATAAAGGCAGCTGCACCTTCTTTCATTCGGCATTCACATTATTGCTTTATAAATGTCTTGCCCCCTTGTGTGTCCACTGAGGTTCGTCAGGCCCTATACATCTTCAACAAACTCCCCCTTTGCCTCATCATAAAAACTCACAAACACCAGCAACTGAGCATTGTCAGCGGTGTCAGTAGACTCATCCACAGCTAAGGAAATGCACTGTGCATTTTCTATTCCATCACAAAGCTGATTAATCAAATCACCAGCCAGTATGTATGTTCTTCTGGTTGCTGTGGAATCTGAGAGGGGGATTTGCTTGATTTGACCTGTTATTTCCTCTTTTTGTTTGCCTTCAAACATGGTCTCCATCACTTCAGTCATGCATTATTTTATACTTCAGTTATTATCCAGTGGAATCTCCTTAACTACTGGCCTAGTTAAATCAAAGTGGTTACTTTTTTTGGCTGGGCAGTGTAGTTTTACAAACCGTCTTATTTGACTTTCTCAGGACTTAAACAGTTTTTTGGGGGCAGACCCCCTCAAAGAACAAAATATATTTACACACGTAAGGTAAGGTCATCATCGTAACAGTTTTGTATGCTCATCCGAGCATCAAGTTGACATGTCTATTACAGCTGAATGTGGCGATTACCATCTTGTTCAGCAAAACGCCTCACTTTGATTCAATGCTGAGTACAGCCGCAAATACCTCATTCCTTCAGTACTTGGGTCCGAATGCTTCTCGTTTTGCCACGTCCCGTTCAAATGAAATCGCGCCAATCATATTTCCACGCTCGCGCCAGGGCCGGGGTTACAAGACGTGCGTCTTGTGCTGCATTCACTTGCAGCACAACTTTCTCTCATAAATGTCCGATGAGCCACAACTTTTCTTTCAAAACAAAGCTGCCAAGTGGGGTGGCAACTGGTAGGTGAAACTAGGCTACTAGCTACAGTACAGATGCAACTAGATGAGCTGTTAACTCTCGCTCTGACTTTCTTTTTTTAAAACTCTTGCTCTGACTCAGACAGGTTGAAAGAGACGAGACACGCATTTTCCCACCGAAGGCCCGCCCTACTGTGGCTCTGATTCGCAGACTGTTGGTGGAGGAAAAAAACGCTGACTGTGATTGGACCAATGCGTTGACAGACACACACAGACAGTGGAACAGTCGGACATGCAGAGCGCTGTTTACAGTGGACATAGCGGAGCATTTTGACTCGTTGCGTTGTGGCGATGTATCTCAGATAACACTGAAGAAACACACTCCTCAATGTCAGTTTCGGTAATTTAATGACAAAGATGACGACACCCTGAAACAGAGCAATGCAGCAAGATAAGCTGACAAAGTACTACATCCATGCATGTCATGACCAATACACATATATTCAACGACACAGAGTATAGACACACCAAACAATAGTGGAAACAATCTTACATGAATGAGTGGATGAACGTCTCAACTCGAGGCGGAGTGAATGACCAATGTTTGAACTAAAATGGCCGCTCGGCATTACCGGGTCAGAGCACGGCATATCCGGACAGCGACAGCAGTGACGCTGCCCTCTAGTGGCCGGTGATAAACTCTTCAAACACAGATACATATGAAAAGTATGATTTGCTCCGAGTCCAGAGACAGTTGTGGTTCGGTCCGGATCCGGACCAGAGTCCGGACTTTGAGGATGTCTGCTCTAAACCATGACCCAGCCAGGGGATGATCCCCTTAAAGGCGGTTCTCCTGGTTGCCGCTGTCGTAACCAGAGATGGGGTCGTTACTAAAAAAAAGTAATATATTACATATTACTTTAAAAAAAAAAAATAATATATTACACTACTTCGTTACTCTCTACATAAAGTAACTCGTTACTTTACTCGCAGGACCGGCCCGCCCCTCCCTGCAGGCAGATCACACAGACTGCTAAAGTTTCAAATGTTCTCTTTAGTTCAGTTTCCATTGTCGCATAAGACTGATCCAATTCCTGAATGTTTTCCTATCTGACCGTGGCTGTCCTCTGTCTCCTGCTATCTGTATATTTTGCGCAGTCTATCTCTGCTCACGCTGTTGCGTCGGCGTGTTCTCCTGCGTGTTGACCATGTGTTGCACTGGAACCAGACACCGCAAAGACTTCAGCCGAGCACGTACGAACTGTGCATAACTCTCCTTACCAGCAGGCGGCGGTAGTGTGTATTCGTCATTCAAAACAGGCAACAACCGGAAAACAGAGAAGAAGAACAGACTAGTCACTACGTGATATAAACAAACAACAAATAGCTGTGCGTTAGCTTCACATTAGCATGTGTTCTCTGCAGGTGTTTGATTATGACTGATTTTAGTAAGTAACAAAGTAACGCGTGTCGGGGCAATGTTAGTAACTGTGAGATGTGATTACTGAATTATAAAAGTAGCGCGTTACACTACTCCTACCGACAAAAGTAATATTATTACAGTAACGCAGTTACTTTGTAACGCGTTACACCCAACTCTGGTCGTAACCCCCCCCAGAAGGTACAGGCCTCCAATCAGAAAGGCAAGGAGGCCAAGAAGAATTGGTAGCAACAAAGTCATGATGGATTTCTCTTACTACCGCAGAGTGATATGGGGTTTTAGTCCGTGTCCTGCATGATATAAATACTTTTGCTCCTCCTTTCCTCACTGAGTGAATGAAACACATAACCATCAGATTTAGAAAATATTTAAACTGTAAACTGCTCGACCTGCTTCCTCCATGCACTGACTCCGGATCAGCAGATGATTCACTTGATAGTCAACAGTTGATCATATAGTATTATGACAAACCTTTATTGTTTCGAGTGTCTTTGTTATGTACTTGAGGAACCATCCACTAAAGTGTTTTTTTAAATTGGTCGTGGTTATTTTAAGAACCAGAAAAACATTACAAAAGAGATATACTATGTTGCTTCAGCTTCCGAATGTTTAATTCATCCAAACAAGATATGGCCCTGTATATCAGAGAGAGAGAGAGAGAGAGAGAGAGAGAGAGAGAGAGAGAGAGAGAGAGAGAGAAAGAGAGAGAGAGAGAGAGAGAGAGAGAGAGAGAGAGAGAGAGAGAGAGAGAGAGAGAGAAAGAGAGAGAGACCAAAGGTGTTGGATTGTGGCATTATCAATGAAAAGGTTTCCGCACCAAAAATCTGTCAAATTCCTGGCCTTGGCTGCTAAAATGAATAGTACCCTTAACTTGTCAACACTTTTCCCCTCATATCATCTACTTTATTTCCCTACTGTTCTGTTACAAACAAGAAACACCTCACAGGAAATATAATCCATGTAGTCCAAGGTTGGATTTCAATTCAATGCAGTAAAGTCAGCATGTTGCACTGATGAAAACAGAATTGGTGTGGAGAAAAAAACAGTATACTCAAATTATATTGATATTATATCTGGGTAAATGACCCCAGATTGGTGTATTGTTTAAGGAAATAACTGAAAATAAAGGCACAAGCGACTGTAATTCTAAAAAAAGAAAAAGAGCATTTGTGATAAAGTCATAACACACTCCAGAAATGTCAACCAAGACATTGCAGTCTTGCTTGTCCTTTTGCAAAAGCAGCCTACTTTGAGTAAAGGCTGCTAAAACTATCTCAGATTCCCTTTCAAAGGGTTAGTCAGGGTTAAACTTCAGCACCAATGTGATCATGTTCAGCCAGAATGAGAGCAGATAAGGAATCCTCAAGGACAGTTGTTTCAGAATGAGCCATTTGAAGGTATTGATTTTTCCCTCCTTCGCACGAGTCAGTGCTCATTTGAATGACCTTGCTCTGCCGTTAATATTAACATCCAAGCAGGGCATACACCAATACACGTATAAACACCTTTATAAGAAATTAAGCCTCCTGTGGCTGCATTCCCCAAAATGTTTGTGTCATGGCTCATGTGTGGGTTGAGGAGAGAGGACAAGAAAGTCATTGTTTAGTCTATTTTCAATCAGTAGCACTTTAGACAGCACACGGGTTAATGTAACAATGACATGTTAAAAAAAGGCAAGAAAATATATGTTTTCAAAAAGTAGTTCCATACTGCCTTTCTTTTATCACCCCTTCCTCCTGACTAATCCCTTGACCTTTCTTCACCTTTATTTCTTATTCCTCACACAGCGTATGTTGATATCTCTCTCAGCCTGCCATTATTATGGCACAGTGAACGGATACTGTAGGTGGTATCTTTGTAATAAATTATAGCATAGGGCACTTCAGTATAAGTGTAAAATGCCTTGCAGTACCAGGGTAAAATCTATATTTCTGGCATGGTTGTCTCCAGTGAAAAATAGGCTGCATACCCATTGGTGCCACATTTCCTCCATTCGGCTACATTTGTCATGCACATTGCAGCAGGTAATGTGGTCTTGCAAGGCCAGACATATAAATGTGTGCGTTTATATGCACATCTTGAGTCAACTGGGGGGGGGGGGGGGGGGGGGGGTTAGCTGGGAACAATAAAAGTGAAATGTATGCACATACATCAATACAACACACCGTGAAAGAGGTGCTCAAATTATGAATGGAGCAAATACATCCACAACAACAGATTTAAAGGATAGGTTCTGTGAGAAAATTGAAGTAACTTGATACCGCGAAAAGTTTAATACAGCGTATTTTTGGTATATTCATTTTAATGTCCCCTGATATATAGGAAGTGTGTTTTTATATATTCATGTGTGTCCTTAAATACTATGTATTTAATAGTAGCAGTTTATATGAACAAAAAGCTGGAGAGATGAGAAGTGAAAACTTCCCTGTCAGGAGAAGTGGAGGGGACAGAGAGGAAATATCCTTATATAGACATATGCTATAGACAGCAGAGAGTAGAATGTGTGTGTATGCATTGCAGGAGCCATAGGCTGTATAATAACTGCTCAGTTATACTGGTGCTTGTGTTTTTATTTCTTTCTTTCTGTTTCATTCTTTCATGTTGTGCGTACCTCACCGTACCTACAGGGTAACTTGGAGAGGGTCCGAGTCCGACCCTTGTCAATTAACTACAGGGGTCCCTCAGGGCTCTGTTCTTGATCCCCTCCTCTTCTCCCTGTACACAAACTCGCTCGGATCTGTCATTAGCCCGCATGGTTTTTCATACCACTGCTACACTGACGACACCCAATTAATTCTGTCCTTTCCCCGCTCAGAGACCCAGGTCGTCGCACGCATCTCTGCTTGTTTAGCTGACATCTCTCAGTGGATGTCCGCTCATCATCTCAAGCTCAACCTTGACAAAACTGAACTGCTTTTCCTTCCGGGAAAAGATTGTCCCACTCTTGACCTGACTATCAACATCGGCACCTCTGTTGTTTCCCCGACCCAGACTGCAAGGAATCTGGGTGTGATCCTAGATAACAACCTGTCCTTCACTGCAAACATCGCTGCTACAACCCGCTGCTGCAGATACACGCTTTACAACATCAGGAAGATATGTCCCCAGCTGACCCAGAAAGCGACGCAGGTTCTGGTCCAGGCTCTCGTCACCTCACGCCTAGACTACTGCAACTCCCTCCTGGCTGGTCTACCTGCATGTGCCATCCGACCTCTGCAGCTCATTCAGAATGCAGCGGCTCGTCTGGTCTTCAACCTTCCTAAATTTTCCCACACCACGCCGCTCCTCCGCTCCCTTCATTGGCTTCCGGTAACTGCTAGAATTCACTTCAAGACACTGGTACTTGCGTACCATGCTGCGAATGGATCTGGCCCTTCCTACATCCAGGACATGGTTAAACTGTACACCCCAGCGCGTGCTCTACGCTCTGCATTAGCCAAACGACTCGCTGCACCCTCGCTGCGAGGGGGACCCAAGTTCCCATCAGCAAAAACACGTGGGTTTGCTATCCTGGCTCCAAAATGGTGGAATGAGCTCCCCATTGACATCAGGACGGCAGAAAGCTTACACACCTTCCGGCGCAGACTGAAAACTCATCTCTTTCGACTCCACCTCGAGCAATAGAATTACTAACAAAGAACTGCTAACAGAGCACTTATATACTAATAAAGGACTGGCTTATCTATAGCCAGTTGAGTAGCACTTGAAATACTTGGCTCTATGAAACCTGATGTACTTATATGATTCTGTTTTCTTCAAGGTTGTGTCTTCCTGGTCGAATGTACTTATTGTAAGTCGCTTTGGATAAAAGCGTCAGCTAAATGCAATGTAATGTAATGTACTAAATTGCCACAACATTGTGAAGTATAGGGCTGCAACAAACGACTAATTTGATAGTCGATTAATCTATCGATTAATGAAACGATTAATCGATTATTCGGACTATTATGCCTTGCACAATTTCTCAAACGCTCTTATTTAGCCATCAACTTTTAGATTTAGCTTGAGGTTGTTTTAGGCATGTGGAAACTAACAATGAAGACAATAAAGATGAATACTTGATTAAAAAATACATATTATTAAATTAATTAAACAAATTGTTTATAAAATGAACATTGCTTTTCATTTAAATTAAATAAATAATATTTCACATCAAAAGAAACAACAGTGTTTTAGCAAATAATAAATAATGTGAAAACAGAATTGTAAACAGAATAGCTGAAACTTTAACAAACTAACTAATTCAGTTACCTCAAATCATTACCCCATGTTTATATAATGTAGTTAACTCCGTGTGTTGCTGCTAGCATACATAACACCTGACGTGGAAACGTTACTCGTGGATGGGGCTACAGAGCTACTAGAAAGACAGTGGAACCCGGTGCATTCCTCCGTCTGAATGTGGAGCACTTTTGCTAAATGTTTAGACAAATTGCTCGTGTTACCGCCCTTACATGCTAAACTCTTATTGCACTTTTGGCAACGAGCAACAAGATGGGTAAAGTTTAACCACACCTCGGAGCGGCGTTCTCTCCGCCACCTCCGCAGTGTGTTGCTACATGTAGCAGCCGCGTGTGTGTAAACGGCCCCGCCCCCTCCCACACAGACCAGGGAGAGAGATCTCGTCTGATCGAAAATACATCATAGACGCATTTGTTTGTCTTTTTACATATTATAAACGAGCTGGCCACACTAAGACTGCGATATAATGTTTTTGTATCAATAATACATGACATATATTTTTTAAATGTCTCCAGTACCAATAACGTTGTAGCTTAACGGCGCGTAAAACGCACGTGATGACGTCACCAACGAATCGACGACTGAATTAGTTGGCAACTAATTTGGTAATCGATTTTAATCGATTAGTTGTTGCACCCCGAGTGAAGTAGTTGGCTTAAATGTGCTTAATTGTGTGAAATAAGGAGCAGGTTTGCATGACAGGAGACTAAAGATGTGGGGAAAAGAGACATTCTTATCTAAACACAGCTTGTCAAGTAGCTGGAACGATAAATGTCTAAAAATATATGTGTATGTTTAATTACTTTGTATCAATAATAGCAGTCTGTTAAAGAGAAGCTGGAAATATGATAAGTGAAAATGAGTGTGCGTTAGAAGTGGAGATGTGACAGAGGGAATGTCCTTATTTGGAGACAGATCAGATCTCTGGAATATAGCAAGGAGAAATGAGTGTGCGTGACACATCCTAAGGAAAAATGAGTGTGCGTTCTCTATAGATGTTGATATTCTACTATTTCACTGCTTGAGAGCAGAGGTAATGTTTTCCTCGTTATTATTGATATTAAAGTAACGTACATATATTGCTTGTATTAGTCAACTATAACAACTATACCAAAAGTATGTGAAACTGTGTGTACATTGAACTAAGGGGAGAGGGGGCCACAGAGAGGGAAGGTTCGTGCGGGACACCCAATGCGTCTGTTTTACCTTAAATGGTAAAAGACTCTTCCTCGGCTGGCTCGCGCTGATGCGCAACGACACGCCATCGTTTTGCATCTCCCAATGAGATGACCTGAAAGGAGGAGCATCTGACCCAGCTCCTCCTGTTTTGTTTTTGTATGTAAGCCTGTTCTGTCTTTGGTTCATTCTCTCTTCCTCCTGCTGACAAGACAAGTAAGTAGATCTCCCGGCGGGAGGAACCAGGGCCGGAGTAATCCGGATTACTTCGTGATGTTGTGTTATTGTATCTTTTGCCATTAAATCAGCATATTTGTTATAACTTTACCCTGGTTGCTTTGAATTCTTCCTCTGTTAATCTGACCCATTCACAAAAGGACGCGCGGAGGCAGAGGGGGGAGCCTCAGAGCCCCCGCCAGAGTGTGACTTCTGCTCCAAAGGTTCACAGTTTCTCAAGTCTCAAAGCAATCAGATGTCAAGTGTAACAGCATTCAGCGAAAAAAAAACGTCTCTAACGCACACATCATTTGAGGCTACAACTTTTGATTTGGACTAAAGAAGTAGCAGTGGCGGCCGGCCCATAGGGGCGCTAGGGGCGCCGCCCCACCTCTTCCCACATACAAAAAAAAATATTAAAAAAAAAATGTAATTAAAAAAAATATATATATTTTATATTTTTATTTTTAATGAACAAGGTAAATATCATACAATTGGTATCACTAAAATGTATAATCTACAATAAAATCTCGTTTAAAATTGTGTTACGATGTCTAAAGTTACTGATAAGTCACATGTTTCCTGCCTAGCCTTGCCCATGGCATTAGTTTATCATTACCGGGCGGAGCCCCCGAGCCAAACAGCAGCAACCAGCACGTTGCAAAAGTCTCAATAGTAAACTGTGCCGCCAACATAATTTCAGCCAATCAGCGCCATCAAATATTTTGGTCACGAGGGCGCTCACGTTGGAGCCCACGTTGCTTACGTGAGTTGTTGTTTAGACTCGTGAGTGACCAAGGTGACGCAGTAGTTGGATGAGAATGGTGTGCAGGTGGAGTCGGCGGACCTCGGTCCACACCCAATTTCGTGCAAGAGCTACTCTCCAATACTTTCGAAAGGAGAAGTTTGGGAGATAAATTGATACTTAAAGACCTTGTACCGGACCAACCCGATTTGTATATATCACAGCAAGCTCGTGAAAAAGACAACGTATCAACAAGGCTTCTCACATGGCTAGCTGGATGCAAACGATGCAAACAGGTAAATGCTATCTTTTGTTTCCCATGCTTGCTCTTCAAACAGCCGGGGACAGATACGATCTGTTCAGAAACTAGACAAAAGTTAAACAAGTACAAACCACAGACTCAGTGGCGGCTGGTGGAAAATATGTTTGGTGGGGCTGTTGATATAGTGAGTAAAACAGTTTTTTTTGGGAGAAATGACCCCTTAAATTAGGACTTCTGGTTTTGTAATGGCGCATTTCCAGTGCAGCACGGAGTTCGCTTTAATGCTGCGTTCAGACCGGACGCGATGCGAATATTCGCTTCGCTCTAAACGCTCCTATCGCATCGCTCTAGTCGCTCGAGTTTAACCGCGGCTACCAGCTGTGTTTACTCGCATCATTCAAACAAGACGCGCTGGCTCGGGAGCTACAACTACAACAAAATGAACATATTTTACCGTGATTAACTTGTAATACACGTTTCTAAATGATGCCGACGTAACAACATACTGATACCGGTTAGTAAAAACCATGAATTAATGCTTTGACAAGTTTGCAGACAGACGGCAGGCGAAAAACCTTTTAGAATGCTTGTTTTCTGAATGGAGCTTGGCTAAGCTAAGGTTATATCCGACCGTCCACACTCACAACAACGGCCTATACAGACATAAATAAACCAGCGACTGTATTCTCCATGACACAGACAGGGTATCTTCTAATGTGTTTTTAAACGAGTAGTTTAATATGTTTAATTGTCCCTCCTTATAGTGCAGATTGGACCACAGCAAGACCCGTAAATCCAAGCAGATAACATTAAAGTTGTGTCTCTACTGGAACTGTACTGGATCACAAAACACATTAAGGAAAGTGGCAACCAGGCAGCCAAAAAAAAAGAAGCAAACTAAGTACACTTAATGGGGAACAAATAAGAAAGTGGGAACAGGTGAGCAGATGGGTGGGGCTATCAGGTGATGAACAGGGGTTATCTAAGGTCAGGAGGAAGTGGTGTCTGAAATGAAAATGTCTGTGGAAAAACAATTTGTACCAAAAGGACTGGGTACATATATACAAAACATGTCTTTGCTTAAAATACCAAACAGATCACCCATTGTAGCCATGCCTCATTCTGCTCATACCCCTCTTTTGCAGCCCTGTTAGAGAAACGAGGATTTTGGGTCCTTAGCTTGAAAAAATAAAAAAAGAGGAGGCGGAGCTAATGCCTGATCAGAATTATACCGGAGATAAAGTAAAATTCTGCTGTGATAAAATGCCATCCTGTTTAAACCACGTCAAGGATTATTTCTGAAATAGTATGGAGCTCAAATGCTTTTTCTCTTGCAGGTTTATCACAAGGTGAGTTCCTTTTTTTTATTTCCTGCTTTTTAAACATGTGCTCTACAGTACAGGTTAGCTCTGAGTGTTAGCGAGACTTGCTAATGTAAACAAATTCGAGATTACGTCTAAAACATGTCAGGCATTGTTTCTGATAGCAACTTTCTGTGGGTCCGCCGCCGATTTGACGTCATATCAGCAGCAAATCTGTATCCGCTCGTTGTATGGTTGTACCCATGGTTGTACCCCCGTTTTTAAAAGATTTGGGTAGGAAAAGAGAAAGGCTTTTATTTTCTGATGCTGCGTGAGTTCCCCGACACACCAGGGACACATATTTATGTATACAAGAAATCAAACAGTGCATTTTGAATGATAGGTCCCCTTTAATGTCAGAATCCAATATTTATTTCAGACTCAAGGTCCATATCACAAAAAGACAAAACACACATCAATAAATAAGATAAAAATCTAAACACAAAACAGATAAAAACAAACAGATAAAAACATAAAATCAGTCCAATCACAGCGAGCCACACATGCTCACCGTCTGTAGAGGCTGTTGCGCCAATGTCTCCAAATCATGGAAGAGAACCGGGTAGAACTCTTCAGAGGGTTAATTAAAATCGAGATAACATGATTGTCCGAGTCTTCCAGGCGACACATGAATTTGTACATTAACTTTCTTAAAAGGGCTTGACAAGTAGGTACCCCCAAGTTAACAAACAGCTGGCTGGCAATGTGCCATCTCGGTACCCTCAGCGGCAACCGTAAAGCATCGTTGTATGCAACTTTTAGTTTGTGTATGCTTCTAGCCTTGTAGTTACTCCACAGGTGAGCCGTGTACAATGGTGTACAGAAAGCTTTAAAAAGTGATACCTTGACGTCTACAGAGCACTTGTGAAACTTATGCATTAATATGTTTGCCTGGCCATACAGTTTGCAGTGTTGAAAAGAATGACAGAGGAAGAGAAACAGATAGAAATTGATTGACACGCAAAGAGAAAAGAAAAAGAGCATAGAGGAGGTGTGTGTGAAAAGTATCCCTTGCAATTGGGTCATTCTGAATAATTGGATGCCTGAAGCTCTCATTAAACCCAACTTGAAATGGACGCCTTTGATCAGCCTACAGACCAAATGTAAATAGTTCAACGAACACATAGAAGGCGGAGGGAATTTAAGTTCACAAAGATCCATATGTCTACTTTGGCATCTTCAGCTGCATCATTATAGACTAAATGTTTGGCTTCTTGGTTAGACTTATGTCAAAGAAAATAATAGATGAATGGATCTTCTCTAACATGTTTGATAACACACTCCTATATCATTGTTGAATCATTTTAAAGCAACATTTTGACATTTATTCCATTAAAACAAACTATGTTGGCAGCTTTTTGAGCTTGTCCCACAACATTATACCAGCATGCATTGTGTCGTACTCTCAGATGGACTTAAGTTAGCGAGTACAGTTTATAAAGCTGCTATAGGTTTTTATTTTAGCTGCCTACTGAACTCAACACAACCAGCGTCATATTACATGGAACAATTGCTTGTTTTGTTTGATACGGGGAGAAAATTAACATACATGCAGTTCCATGTTAGCATTCATAAACATTATAACTTATTTCAATGGTTGCTATAAACAGCATCATATTTGAGAACCATCTCTCGGTTGTCACCTGTCCTCCACCTGTTGGCACTGAGGCACTGTTTCTGCCTCTCCATGTGGAATATCCTCCGTGATGGACTGTGGTTAAAAAAAAGTAGTCAACACTTTGACAACGCATGATATCAACTGCAGTAATTCACTGGCTCTCTCAAATACAGTTGTCAGCTGCAATAGCAGAGAACAACAGCTATGCCCCCAGGCAGGCAGGCAGAAGAAAACTATCCTGATCGTTGTCAAAGTCTCCCTGTAGTCCCTCTACCCACCGACATCTGAAACCCTCACTGACATAAAGAGACCGACCACTACATTGGAGAGGGGTCTGCCTGCAACTTAACTTAAAGAACTGGCGGAAACAGTTCAGAACTGGCGGAAACAGTTCTTCTATCTTATCCCTTTCTTTCAAGAGGAGGTAGGGCTGGGCGATTTTTTTCGGTTTTCACGATTAATTTGCATTTTTACTTTCCTACGGTTTGTGAAATGGCTGAACCGAAAAATCGCGATTTTAAAACATTTCTAGACTCCGCAGATTTGTTTTGCTTTAAGGGACTCCGTAGTAGCTTACTCTCTCACTTTCCAGAACGCGCACAAAACTCAGCTACATTGCCTGTGACTACCCGATCTGCAGCTCTGCCCGATCTGCTGTTGTTATGCTGTGTTCGTTGTTCGTTGTTGAGCATAACAGAGGACTCACACATTACATATATACCTAAACATGCCTTTTCTCCTCCTTATCTCTTTCATGACTTTTCATTTAATATGGTTTTGAACGCTGTAATCAATACTCAAGACAGGAAAAACTTCACGGCTGGTTTCATTTCTGGTAGTTCCGGTTGTTGTCTCATGCTACCCACGTCTGTAAACAAACGTATTCAAATAAACTGTACCTTCATTTAATATTCAGCAATAATAATATCTCGACGTCTATACAGTAGTTGTAGTGTTGAAATCAGTAGGTTTCGGTGTGCAACACTCCGTGTCATATCGCTACTAAATTCACCTCTATAGTAAATGGTATATTAGCCACATGCTAAATGCTAACCGGAGATGAAGGATTTTCAGAATAAAAGCTTAACAACTGCGCAAAAGAACTTCTGGTTTTTCAGTATAAAACAGCATTTAAACTGACGTTATGTTTAAGGTACTTTATGCCATCAAAAACATTGATTTTTATTTATAACACTGTGCGCATGTGCAGAGCTGCAGATCGGGTAGTCACATAGCCTAACTACAATCACATTCACCGCTTCACCGACAGACGTACCATAAAAATGTCCACGAACACAGATGAAGAACTCATTCCTAAAAAAGGTGCTACTTCAGTTGTATGGAAGTGGTTCGGGTACAAGCTGTCATACATAGAACAAACAACTGTTCTGTGTAAGGTCTGTAGAAAGACAACTTCCTAGAAAGTTAAAGGGATGTTATTTTGTTTGAGAGTATTTTTTTATTATTCATTTCATTATCATTATTTATTATTTGTTGTATTTCATTTTCCAAGTTTTTTCAGGGATGGCCTACAAGAGATTTTTTTTTCAGTTTGATTTAAAAAAAATCTTTGCACATTAATGACAGTGCCGTGGTGCTGTTTTTATTTTATTTTTTTTATTCTTGAACAACTGATTTGTTCACATAGGCCTAGACTACTATCTCATTTATTTGTATTGTGTTAATAAAGAAAATATGTATTTAAATTTTGCCTTGGCCTGGTTTGTTTAGAAAAAAACAGAAAAAAATCGAGGTTTAAATCGAAAATTGTCCATTAGTTAGACAAAATCGAGATTTTATGTTTAGGCCAAATCGCCCAGCCCTAAGAGGAGGGTCCCGCTAGGGCCCCTCCGAAATACTGGATGTTCCATCTACACAGAGTTGGACTCAGTTAGACAACTACCACAAATACAATGAAGTACTTTACTGTTGGACTCAGTACTAGTTGGACTTCTACCACAAGTAGGCTACTATGAAGTTATTTTAATGTGTACTTTCAGTTATTCTCTGTCAAACTCCTGTGGCAGAAAATCATTTTATCTCTCATCAAATATAGCAGAAAACATGCAGTTTGACAGAGGATTAAAACTGAGAGCCCTCTCATCTGAGCTCCGTTACACACACACAGGAGCGGGACATCCTCCTCAACCTGTCCACCATAAAAGCTTCAGTGGGCGGATAGCTGGTGTTACCTTTTTACTATTAACGGTATCTCGGCACCGACACTGTATTCCATACATACAGGCTAGATACTATTCATTTTCTGACCACTTTCTCTATACTTTCGTCTCTCTCTCCATAACTCCGCACTTCGCCTTGGCCATCACATTTCACACACACAGACTCCAAAAACCCCACAACCCCTTGCGGCTGCTACTCTTAAAGTGACAGGCCAAGCCTGTAACACTGGGCTCCGTAGCGTCCAGCTAGCTTAGCCGCTAGCTTAGCAATAAATACACACAGCGTTGTATTCTCCTCCCCCTGTCGGCCCTAAAAGCTTCAGAGGGCGGATACCTGAGCTCCATCGCGTCCCGCTAATGTGAAACACACAGACACAGCGTTAGCGGGACATTCTCCCCCTGTCGGCCCTACAAGCTTCAGAGGGCGGATAGCTGGGCTCTGCAAACGTCATATATGTAGGCATGATACCGGACACATGATTCGGCGTATTTTAATATTCATAGTAGGTTTAACAGCAATAGAATATTCTGGTATTTGATAGCCTATGTTATGTATGATAGGTATTTTGCAAAAGACACACGATATATAGTATAATATACACACACACATAAAAAAACACTAATGGTCTATATATGATAGAGAAGCAGATTGTGTAGGCCTATACTCAGCTATTTTAATAAATTGAAAAATGAAGAAACAATAATACATTATAGCCTACATAGACAGAAGTTATATATCAGTAAAAATGAATATCTATGTCATAAAAAATGAAAATGTACTTCTACATCTATATAAAAAATGTAAATGTTCAAGTTAAACACAAGAACATGACACCACCCCGCCCAAACCATATTTACACAAAGTTGCTCATGACACCCGAATGCCCCGTGCATGCGGCTCCTCCAAAGCATGACTGAGAACCTTTCTCATATCTTTGTCTTTGGGAAACCATCAAAATAAAAACGGGAGATTTGAGAGTCAACACAAAAACATTTTAAGAAGGAGGTCAAGCTTATTTTCTTCCTTCTTCTTCCTAGATAGATTAGATTAGATTTTAGATTTAGATTAGGACCCTTTGTGTTTCAGGTGACAAAGACTTCGTCAGGTAATATGCAATGGGAGCCTTCCAATGTCCTTGTAGGCCAACCACCATGAACACAAGAGCCTCAGTAGCAACATCGGTTTCATTGTTTCCATCACCCATGTCGACAAAACCAGACATTGACTGGTTATGTGGATTATATTGCACATGTTTTCTGATGGCCATGGCATCCAACATGAGTGAAACACATCCATATTTAGCCTGGTCTTCCTGGCATCTTCTCTCCAGCATATCCAGCATCATCTTGTTCAGGCCAGGCTTGCCATCCACCGAACACAGCCACCTGTAAAAAAATTGAGAAGTAGCTATTTAACGTACTTGCAACCGTAATTTCCAAAAATGAAATTGAACAACATTAAGACTACCTTTTTTTTTTAGTCTCTCTGAGGTATTTGTATGCCTTTGGACCATGTAGATGGAGTGTGAGGGCACATTCTCTGTGGTCCTTTGAGTACTGTTTCACTTCACACACATCACTTTGACACAACTAGAGTATGGCCCACATTCTTTCATATAGTCATCACCTGTCAAAGCCACTGCCAGCATCGTGTGTGTGTGTTTGTGTGTGCACGTGTGTGAGTGTGCCAGGAATGCATGTTCAACATGTCTTCAATTGTGTGTGTATGGGTTTATTTGTGAGTGTGTTTAATGAGTGGCAGCAAACAAGAGAGATTTTACTTTGTCTAGGACCATTATGAATGATGTTGAAAATAGAAATACTCACATCATTAAGCTGAGGTTGTGAGTGTGAGGTTGAAGCTTCTCTCTTCAGCTTTTCTGGAAGTAGACGTAGTCCTGCCCTTTTCCGGCTAAAATGACACACACACACACACACACACACACACACACACACACACACACACACACACACACACACACACACACACACACACACACACACACACACACACACACACACACACACACACACACACACACACACACACACACACACACACACACACACACACACACACACACACACACACACACACACACACACACACACACACACACACACACACACACACACACACACACACACACACACACACACACACACACACACACACACACACACACACACACACACACAGCCCTGTTATTGATAATAGAATATTTACATTTATGAATGCTAATAACCTTATGATGATACACCTACTCTTTGGAGGTGAACCGGGAAGCTGAAGATGGAGGGAATAACACCATCTCCGAGTCGGACAATCTGTCCTGTCAAACTCGTCCTGCTTAAAATGCTCACTGCAAATCACGGATGACTCGCTTGCAGTGAACCCTTCCCTCCTCAAAGCAACTTCCCACTTCTTTCTCATATCTTTGTCTTTGGGAAACCTTCAAAATAAAAACGGGAGATTTGAGAGTCAACACAAAAACATTTTAAGAAGGAGGTCAAGTTTATTTTCTTCCTTCTTCTTCCTAGATAGATTAGATTAGATTTTACTTTATTCATCCCACAACGGGGACATTCACTTGTTACAGCAGCGATTTATAAAGTCTCAGTTGGCCATGAACATAATGTTTGCTGGCTACGATTTCGCTGGCGGACATCAATACAGTACAATAATATTCTATTTACAAAATACAACCAATTATAATGTTGAATCTTACTTGTGAAAAGTAATCCCCCGACCCCTGTTCGCAATCGTCCGCCGATTTTCACAGCAATATGCTGCACAGTGCTCTGGCATCTTGAAACCTCTGCTGTCTATGGGTAGAATGTCTGTACAATATGGGTAGGATAACCGGTCCAAGATGGCGGCCGTATTTCTTGCGCCCCAGCAGCCAATGCGGCGTCTACTCTTTATATGTCTATGGTTGGGTATGTCACTACCCGATCCGTCACCCTGCCCGATCGGTTCTGCGCATGTGCGAGATGGTCCGGAAGTCCGGACGGCAACCCAAGATAGACACTTGACACAGTGGCTTTTAGCAAAGCTCAAAAAGAAAACTCGAGAGAGATGAGTTATTGTTATTACATCGTGACTTCACTATTATTTAACAACTCTTTGTATTGGGTTCTTTTATTTGGGGTTAAGTACATTGTCAGAATAAGTGAGGAATGAATTTTGCATACATTCACAGTAAATATGTATTCAGTATGATAGCTGTCTAATAGAAGTTAAATCCATTTCTCAATTATTCTGGAGTGCTCTCTCGAACTGGCTTGAGTTTGCTCACGTGAAACGTGGGATGGACCCTCAAAGATCTGGGGAGTTTGAGGCGCACAGAGACAGGGTTAATGACTCTTGAAATTGGGAAAGGACCCACAAACCTCGGTGCCAACTTCTTGGAGTGAACGTGTAGGGGTAGATCCTTGGTGGAGAGCCAGACTTTCTGGCCCGCCCTGTAGAGGGGAGCCGCACGCCGGTGGCGATCCGCCGCTGACTTCATCCGGGTCGAGGTCCGGAGTAGCACCTGCCGAGCACCGGCCCAAACCCGCCGACAGCGTCGGACCATAGCATGCGCGGATGGAACCTTGACTTCTTCCTCATTAGCAGGGAAGAGAGGAGGCTGGTACCCATTAGCACACTGGAAAGGGGAAAGACCCGTGGCAGCCGAGGGGAGAGTGTTGTGGGCATACTCTATCCAGGTAAGGTGATCGCTCCAAGTGGTCTGCTTCTGGGACACGAGGCACCTGAGGCATGTTTCGAGGTCTTGGTTCAGGCGCTCTGTCTGACCGTTGGACTGCGGGTGGTAACCGGAAGATAAGCTGACGGTGGCGCCGAGGAGCTGGCAAAACTCCTTCCAGAAGTTGGAAATGAACTGTGGTCCTCTGTCGGAAACTATGTCACTGGGGAAACCATGGATTCTGAACACGTGAGTTAACATGACCTCTGCCGTCTTCTTGGCAGAGGGAAGTTTGAGCAGAGGAATGAAATGTGCCATCTTTGAGAAACGGTCTACCACCGTCAGGACGGTAGTGTTACCTTTGGAGGGCGGTAGTCCAGTCACAAAGTCCATGGAGATGTGCGACCATGGTCGCTGAGGCACTGGGAGGGGCTGGAGAAGACCCATCTGGGCCCGGGATGAGGTCTTATTCCGGGCACACACACTGGACAGGCCGCCACGTACTCGGAGACCTCTTTTTTCATGGCCGGCCACCAGAACCGCTGCTTTATGGCAAACATTGTTCGTCGGACGCCGGGATGGCATGTGAACTTGGACGTGTGAGCCCAGTGGATTACCTGAGAGCGTAAAGACACAGGGACAAACAAGCGGTTGCCTGGACACTCGCTGGGTGCCGGGCTCACAACATTCGCCTGCTTCACATCTGTTTCTATCTGCCATGTTAGCGACCCAACCACACAGTTCAGTGGAAGGATTGATACTGGTTCCTTGGCATTATGTTCAGGCTCAAAGAGACGAGACAGTGTGTCTGGCTTACGGTTTTGTGTACCGGGCCGAAAAGACAATATGAAGTTAAATCTGCTGAAGAACAGAGTCCACCGGGCCTGACGTGAATTTAGTCGCTTGGCTTTCCTAACATATTCTAAATTCTTGTGGTCAGTCCAAACAAGAAATGGTTGCTCCGCCCCTTCTAGCCAGTGTCTCCACTCCTCCAAAGCTGCTTTGACAGCTAGTAACTCCTTGTTCCCCACATCATAATTTTTTTCAGCTGAGGTCAACTTACGCGATAGATAGGCACAGGGGTGCATCCTGTTATCCTCGAAGGATCTCTGGGACAACACAGCCCCGATGCCCTCGTTGGATGCGTCAACCTCAACCACAAACTGTCTCTGGGGATCCGGAACAGTGAGTACAGGTGCCGTGGTGAATCTCTTCTTGAGGCATTGGAAGGCGGACTCGGCCTGGGAGGTCCACTGAAAGGAGACTTTAGAGGAGGTGAGAGCATGCAAAGGTGCGGCTACAGAACTGAAGTTGCGTATAAACTTCCGATAAAAGTTGGCAAACCCCAGGAATTGCTGAACCTTTTTGCTGCTATCAAGAGTGGGCCAGTTGGCCACCGCACTGACCTTGGATGGATCCATCTGCACCTGATTAGCGGTGACAATATAGCCCAGAAAGGAGACAGTGGTTGCATGGAAGTCGCACTTTTCAGCTTTCACATACAACTGATTCTCAAGAAGCTTCTGGAGAACTTGGCGGACATGCATGACATGAGACTGACTATCTGGGGAGAAAATCAAAATATCATCCAGATACACGAAAACAGAAACATTCAAATACTCTCTCAAAATGTCATTTACCATGGCCTGAAATACAGCAGGAGCATTACATAGTCCAAAAGGCATGACCCGATATTCATAATGTCCGCTTGGGGTGTTGAACCCCGTTTTCCACTCGTCTCCCTCTCTAATCCTGACGAGGTGGTAAGCATTCCTAAGATCGAGTTTGGTAAAAACTTTAGCTGTTTGAAGCAGTTCAAATGCTGAAGACATCAGCGGGAGTGGGTGGCGGTTCTTAACAGTTATTTTTGTTCAATGGGCTGTAGTCAATGCATGGCCTGAGCGACCCATCCTTCTTACTCACAAAGAAGAATCCTGCACCAGCAGGTGACGAAGAGGGCCGGATTATCCCCGTTTTCAACGAGGAGGAGATGTAATCGTCCATGGCCGCACGCTCCGGTCCCGAGATGGAGTATAAGCGCCCCCTAGGGATGGGTGCGCCAGGCAGCAGGTCGATGGCACAGTCAAAAGGACGATGAGGGGGCAGTGACAGAGCTTTGGTTTTACTAAAAACCTCCTTAAAGTGCCAGTGAAGTGCATTTTTTTGCGCCAAAATGAAATGGCAGTTTCATTCCTTACATATCATTGTGCCTGTTCATGGCTAAAATAATTTTAATTATTGATTAATTCATTATGAAAAATTAAAAAATATTTTTTAATAATAACGGCCGTCTGAGCCTACCGGAAGTTGCAGACGATAGCGGCGGTGACGTCACAAGATGGGCCCAGTTGTGATTGTAAACATGGCGGAGACTTTGGAAAGTGATACAAGTGTGAGAGAAATGATTGATTTTGACAGTTTCTCGATTTAATTCCATTTCCTGCCTTTCTACAAATATATTAGGGACTATAGTGTTAACAAATCCAAGAAAAATGTGTAATGTACATAATGAGTGTGCACACTTATCTAGTATCCTATCCATGTGAACCTGTTTTATTTGTGATGACCTCACACCCTCACCCGGGAAGATGTTTTTCTTTAAATTGAAGTTAAAGGCATCAATCTGGTGCACTTTGAGGGCAACATTAAGAGATTTATGGATACAGCTCTCAACACTCATATCAAACATATATTTCAATAATCAAAAAACATTGGAAGGATTTCTTAACCTAGTTTATACAACTAACATAGATGGAAATATTTGTTTACATAGATGACCAAACCAACTGAGATAACTTAGGCTACAGTTTACAATCTAATCACTCAGAGTCCTTTACCTCCCTGAGCTGACATTATCTCTCTCAGTCCAACAGGAGAGGACTCTCCCTCTTGAAACAGCTGATCTCCGTTAGCTCCGAGCTAGCACTAGATGCTAACAACAACCCTGTAACTCTCTCAGTCTCTCTTTCTCTCATCAACCAGTGGCCTTTATTTGTCATGAACAATCAACGAATCTACGAAACAATGACACCAGCCAGACTCACCTTCATCTTTTGGGAACAGAAACATCGCCACTTCGGCAGACTTGACATTACTACAGCCAGCGGCAATGCATCGCTTCCCGTGTGTTTTTCCTCCCTTTTTCTTCACTGTCGCCTCCATTGTCAGGTTTTCTCGATTGGCAATCACTTCCAGTCGACTCCGACACACTTTCCAGTAAAATACTCGCTCAAAAACGTTGATAAATTCGACTTTGAAACAGAGAAACAATACACTGTGATGAATGTAAACACTTCGGAGGCGACCATCTCGTGACGTCACGCAGTAGATCGCAAGCCACGCCCACGAAGGCGGAGGTCAACTGCGGATTTCACGGCAGCAAATTCAAAACTCATCAAATTAGTTGCTATTCCAACATCTTTTGATATGGGTTTCAATGGACAATTTTGGTCATTACTATATGTATTAGCATAACAGATCATGCACAGGCACACACTTCACGGGGTCTTTAAGGTCATGGTAGCATGAGGGGACCTTGGAAAGGTCAGGAAAATCTGAGCTTCTAACCGAAACTGCAACGGTTTGTGGGATTCTACAGGACTGTTCACAATTCCCTCCCCATCCCTTAATTTGTCCTGAACCCCAATCAATCTGTGGGTTATGTGTCTTTAGCCAAGGAAACCCCAAAATCAGTGGATGTTGTGCTGAATTGAATAGATGAAACTGCATTATCTCTACATGATTATTATCAATGGTTACTTGAATGGGTTCCGTACAATCAGTTACTTTACACATTAGTCTGCCATCTAGGGCGCTGGCATTGACAGGATGCTTGAGAGGGACAGTCTTAATATTAAGGCGTTTAGCTAAATCCCAGTCTATGAGGCTTTCATCAGCCCCAGAGTCAATTAGCGCCCCCAGAGTATGTGTCTGACTGTTAGCTGTGACTTCAACCTGGGTGAGTGTGCGAGGAGGATAGTTAGAGGAAATCTTGCTCACCAACGCCCTCCTCATGGTTGGTGAGCAAGCCCTTTTCCCGGGCATGTTGCCTGCTGGTGACCCGATTGGCCACAGTAAAAGCAACATCCCTCCTGCAGGCGGCGCTGTCTTTCCTCTGGAGAAATCCTTGTTCTCCCGAGCTGCATTGGCTCCTCCGGTGCCTGTGATGGCGCTGTTCCTGCTGGGCCTGATGAAGAGTGAAACAAGGGATCCCATGAAGGCTGCTTATCCAGAGAGCGCCCCTGGTGGCTTGGATGTCTTGTTGCAGTTCGGCGCCGTTCTCTCTCTCTTTCTCTGAGGCGGTTATCAACTCGGATAGACATGGAAATCAGCGATTCCAGGTCTTGTGGTAGTTCTAGTGGAGCCAGGTGGTCTTTGATGGTTTCAGATAGTCCATTCCGGAAGGCGTCTATTAATGCTGGGGTGTTCCAGCCACTGTCTATGGCTATGGTACGGAACTCTATGGCATAATCTAACACTGGCCGTGGGTGCTGTTTGAGCTGCATGAGTACACGGGTGGCCTCAGCGGCAGGTGAAGTAAGATCAAAAATCCTGCTCATAGTGTCTTTGAATTCTGTGAAAGATCCACATATACTGGAGTCTCTTGACCACTCCGCAGTGGCCCATGCGGCAGCTCTGCCAGTTAAATGGGAGACCATAAATGCTACTTTAGCCTCATCTGACACAAACGCGGCTGGGTTAAGTTTGTAGTGCAGGTCACACTGGACTAGGAAGGTTCTGCAGTTGCCAGATTCACCTGAATATTTCTCTGGCGATGCCAACCGCAGTGGGACAGGAGAGAAACTGACCTCGGCCTGATTAGCAGCAGGATTAGCATCAGGTGGCGTAGCAGAAACTGGAGCTGTAGCAGTTGCCTCTAGATGAGTGAGGACTCTGTGGAGCTGTTCTGCCAGCTGGTTCACCTGCGACGTGACAGAGGTTTGGAAATCCTCCTGGCGATCTGAAAGGTCCTTCACTCCATGGCTAATGGTTTTTAGCTGCTCCTGGTGCTGATAGATGATGTTTCCCTGTGCAGACAGGGCCGTCTGGAGCGTCTTGGGATCGGCTGAGTCCATTTTGGTCGGTTCGTTCTGTTAGGAACCTTGACTCAATAGCTTGGAGGACTCAAATGCACGACCCAGAGACAAAAAGGTTTTTTGAAGAAAAAATAGTCTTTACTTGCAAATAAACAAAATCACTCTTTTAGAGGAATGAACAAACTGACAAACGTAAAGCGCTCTCGTGGAGGGTAAAAGGCAAAACACTGACTTTCATTTAAACAATGGCTTAGATCTTACTTCTTGGAGCAATGAACAAGACGAACCGACAACTAACAAGGGGAGACAGGACAATATATACATGAGGTAAGTGGGCACAGGTGGAAACAATCAGGGGCGGGGCAGACACTGATGATGGCGGGAAAAGGAACCAGAGCAGGAAGTAAAGGGACCTGGAATGAGACAAGGTGAGTACAACATAAAACAGGAAGTGGAACATAAACTAAACTAACATGACAAAACTTAACATAATTGACGGGACACAACAGCCTGCTGTCAGGCACACATTTATGAGATTTAACAATGGCCAATTATATTTCTTAAATAATATGTAGCCTATTCCCAGAGCATAATTTATGGGGGAACAAGGTGAGGTGTAAAATGTGTTTTAATATCATACATTTTACGCCAGCAAACTTCTTGTCCGGACTTCGGCAGTAGTGAAGACTCACTAAACGAATTAAGTACAAAGACGAATCGTTTGCGAACGTGCAAATCACCAGAAGTCGTTCGCGAACCGGTGAACGAATCAGTGAAAGAATCTTTAAAGTGAACTGAATCAAAAGATTTGTGTCCCCGAAGGGAATCTAAATGCCCATCACTAACCTCCACTCTCAGGACAGGAAGTGCACGTTAAGAATTCCAAAATAAAATCACCACTATCAGTACAGTGCCACTTTCCAAACAGGAAATGCACGCAAATACAAAAATAAAATCGGATCGTGATAGTAGTAACAACAATACAAGGTGCCCGTATATATCTAGATATATATTGTGGGGAGGTTCCAGCTGGGAACCTCACCCCGCTGCGGGACCCGTGGGACCCCTGGACGGTGCGTCTTGGTCACGCTTCATATCGGCCGGCCCGGGAAGGAAGAGACACGCAGAGTGGGGGAAGTCCCCCACCCCAACGCAGCACACCCTCCCGGTCATCAGAGTCGAACCCGCAGTTCGGAGGAACCGACAGCCAGAGCACCGGTGTTACCGAACAAGATGTGGGCCGAACAACTGGTGATATTCTATAACGGTATAGGCAGATGTATCAGGGTTTGTCGAATAACCAGGAAATAAACATTTCGATCGCTTCTTCTGTCGTTTACATAAATCTGTTGGTATATTTGGCTCCATAGGAACAATTTGATGCACTTTCAATACCAGTGTGTGAGGTTGTGGTTGCGATGCCGATATGCGGATGCGTACAGCGAGGACTACAAAAAGACACACAAGGTGACTGGGGATGTTTGTTCAAAACATTGCAAGCTTGAATACATAATTTAAACAATTTGTTGTGTTGGCAGCTCATTCCTTAAAACAGGAGCCTCAGATTGCTTATATTAAGAGGAAATATGGAGGGTATATTTCATGGTTGTAATGTAAATAAGTTATTGGGCTTTTTTTATCAACTTAGATTTGTTAGAACATGTTTTCAACTTTAATTGACTGCATTTATTAGAGAATTGGGCCTATTAACACTACTGTGTAATATATTTGAACATATATTTAAAAATTACAATGTAAGATGAGCAGAAGTTTATTATAATTAAGTCATTATACTATTTTAATTTGCTGAGTGAGGGCCGATTCAAAATGGTCCGCGGGCCGCATTTGGCCCTCTGGCCGTAGTTTGGACACCCCTGATCTACATATTAATTAAAAAATACTGTAAGCTATTTAACACCTTTCTTGTTAGATTTTAGTGCTGCTTCCATGGTACTAAAAACAAACAAAGAAAGCTTGTATGAAAACACCAGGGTTGAAGAGATCAAATTTGATCATCTAAAATCAGTGTTTTTGTTGAGAATAATTATTAAAAGTTATGTAATTGCAAATCCATTACGTTTTTCCCTGGCCTCTCAACGTGAGAGCACAAGAGTTATTGTTAAGCAGTGAGCTTGCAGCCTTCCATGTAACTTCCCTGTTGATAAACATCATCATGAGAGAGTTACCATCCCTAATTGATATAATTTGCTTGGAAATTACTCTCATTTACTCGGCAGAAAATGCACTCTCACCACCAATGTTGTCTGTTACTGTATCTTGACATATCTCTCACTTATCGGAGGCGTACTGAGTTGGTAGGAAGATGTTGTAATTATATTAATAGACAAAGGCTTCTCACAAGCCTAATTAATGGAGGGGGGGACATTTTCTGCCTTATTTTCTCAGCCAAACTCGCACTAAAAGGACATGCAATCGGCCCATATTTTGTACAACTTAATGCAATTCTATCAATAAACTATTCAATCTTTTAAATGTCTTTTTGTCACTTTAAAAATAATGAGCACCATTTTTAAAATATCCTAATGTATTTCCTTTTTGGAGTGCCAAAATGGTTCAAGCACTGCTTCTTGAACAAGCATTATTTTAAGTATTGACTTCAAATATCTTCACTTCCTGTTTTCTCTCACACTAAGCTGTTTTGTATTCCTTTAACACACTGGCAGTATCCTCTTCTCTTCCTCTCTCTCTCCCCTCAGTGACGCAAGCCAGCCCAGATTCATATATAGACGAATGAATACCTCTGCCCTAACATTAAAATCCTTCAAATACTGTACTTAGGATGCTCATCCTCATCCAGTAGGCCATATGTAAATATTCAAGCACATATTTATTTCAGATATTTTCTTCCACTGTGCTATTGCTTTTGTCATATCTTCCTTCCTTTCTCTATGTAATTTAAATCATCAACACGGAAAAAAATTAAAATAATTGAATGCTTGCTATTTCATCTTCGTTGCAACAAGCCATTGCTCCCCATGGTACTGAATATTCAGTAGTAAAATGCACATATGTTCAAACATGCACACCAATATGCACATACAGCTCACAATGCTGCAAACAAATAAAATGAATAAACTTGTGAAAAGCAGTTATTTTAAGGTATTTAGAAACAATGATCACTGAAAGAGTGTAGTATATCAGTTTGACATTATTTAATTTAATTACTGAGCCTTGCCTTTCTTGCCCCAATGTAAATAAGTATACATACCATACTGCTCTTTTCCCTCTATAAACATTGGCATCCACACATTTGGATTCAGGATAGATATGCAGCAACACCTTTTCCAATTACCACAGGGAAAGTGAGCAATAAAGCTCTCAATCTTCTGGGTTCACACACACACACACACACACACACACACACACACACACACACACACACACACACACACACACACACACACACACACACACACACACACACACACACACACACACACACACACACACACACACACACACACACACACACACACACACACACACACACACACACACACACACACACACACACACACACACACACTTCCAGTTACTTTACTTCAGTATAAAATCACAGACACACATATACCTAGGCTACATCTGATTACAAAGTCTGTACAGGACGGTAAAATAATAACAGGCACACATAAATAAATCTATGACAAAGTCTCATCTGTACAGAACAGTATGATAAAATAATCGATGGCAAAAACATGTCACTGTAAATGTCTCCGTTGTGGGACGAATAAATGATTAATGTAATCATCTACACATCAGGGTTTCCGTTAGCCGGTAATTACCGGTTTTTAGCTGGTAACCTTTATTAAAAACCGGTAAATTCAAAACCTGCCGGCAGGGGTGGACTGGCCATCGGGACGTTCGGGACGAATCCCGGTGGGCCGGTACTGAAGTGGGCCGGTCGGACGATGTGGGCCGGCCGGTAACCGGCAGGGCTCGACATTAAATGGCCCGCTGGCCCGGAAGCGTAACGTACTTTCCACTTGCCCGCTTGGGCCACTAAAAATATTGCTTTAAAAAAATGTTTTCTGTGGTATTGGTATCTTGACTAGCAATTTAGTTAAATTGTTTCGTTTATTAACGCTACAACATAGCGTTCCGTGAGTCGGTTGTCGTTGTTGGGTGAAAAGCAAACAGCTGTTTGCTGCGGAGCGCAGCACGAGCAGGCTCCCGTGAGCGGGAGCGCGCTCCTTCACTACAGATTATCGCGCCACCTCCATTCGCCAAATGTTTTTAATATCAGCGGTAACCGGTCAAGCGCCGTGCAAAAAACAATCTTCAAATAAAATAAAGTCACCGGAGTAGTTAAAGGAGAGTGACAGGGAGCATGAGAAGAAGATGGAGAGAAAGTTTCAGCCAGCTTGATCGATGGAGTTGGCTAGTGGTGCAGTGACACGTCCTAAAACCCTTTTATAATCTATCGATTCGATTTATGATTAGAAAATTATAAAAGTAGGGTAGACATGTGGAGATTATCCGGCTGAACAAAACGTGCATTTATCAAACAGGTTTGTTTTCCACAGACCTTATTTCCAGCTATTTTTCCAAAACCCTGTGGAGAAATCCCGTTGCTTTTTGTGGAGGGAACCAGCAGCTTACTTCCTGGTTTTAGGACGCGTCACTGCACCTCTCAATATGATGCCAATAATAAACAAGGTCTTCTGTCGGCTCTGTACATCAATGCCGACCTATGCTGACAAGTAAGTGAAGAGTAGACAATATAAAGGTATTGGCGAAATGTCCCAGCAATTTAGAATAATGAAGGCTCTAATCAAATCAATTACATGGCCATTACATGTCCAACTCCAAATGACAGGAAGGCAGAAAGCGCATTATACAAATAATAATACTCATAATCGCAGAATTTTTTTTAACAGTGACCACAATATCATTATTTTAATAAACCAAATATGAACAATTGAGGAAAATGAGAACTGATGATTCAAATGTTGTAGTACAAGTAGGCTAGTAATGTAGTTAGTGCATAAATTACTATTGCAACAAATGTGTTCATTTTCTTCATTATTAGTCGATTTTTTTTTTTGGACGAATGCTCCGGGCCAGTGGTTACAATGGGACCAGTGATAATACAAGTCTGCGGTGGGCCGGCGCTACCGAAGTGGGCCGGTCGAGAGTCCCGGGCTGATGTGTAGTCCCAGTCCGCCCCTGCCTGCCGGTCAAAATGTCTGGTAATAATTAGGGAGGCTCCGATTGATCGGCCGCCGGTCATTATCGGCCGATATTCACTCTTAATAGTTTGATCGGTGCTCTCTATAAAGGCCGATCAGGAGAGCTGGATCTGATCGATATGGACATAAACGCAGTGAAGTATAACCAGACGCGAGAGAGAGATCAGATCAGCTGCTGAGTCTGACCGAGACACGCAGCTCTGCAGGATCACCTGAAGCCCCGCCCTCTGTTTAGCGAGCTGCAGGAGCTGCATGAGAAACTGACGGGCTGTCAGGAGAGAGAGGGAGAGAGAGGATCTGTTTCTCCCGTGTTATTATTCAAAGTTAATGTAAACTTTTGAATAATGTACGTTATCTACTACAAGTAGTTTGTTTGAATGTAATAATTATGTTGTTTGTTGTTTGTGGAATCATTTATTGAAAAAGGAATCTGAATTTTTCGATCTGTTACGATTACTGAAGCAATATAAAAATGAGCCCCGTGAACTGAGTTTTAAACTGAAGCATATCCACTCATAGTCCGGTAATTACCTGCTAACGGAAACTCTGCTACACAACTCTTATTATTATTATTGAAATATGACCGGTAAGTTTCAAATTTGTCCGGTAAAATAAATTCTGCCCGGACATTTGACCGGCGAGAAAAAAATCCTAGCGGAAACCCTGCTACACATGTAATCTCACTTTTACACACCAAAATAACATTAACACAGAGTAAACGTTTGCTAATGGAGTCTATTTTGTCCCAAGAAAAAGTTCATGGCTATGGATACAAAATATATATCAATAAACCTATTGTTCATTTTCGCGGTATTCCCCACACATTGCCAGTACCCTATTACTGTAATATTTACACTTACCCATGTCCAAATAGATACTTGTTGTTGTCTTTGAGTTCTTCTTCTTCAGAATAGTCGAAGACTTCAGGTTCTGAGGCTCTATCTTCACTGCTGCTAGCGAAAAAGATCTCTAGCGAAGTCGGCAACTGTAAAGTTTTTTTTAGCCATTTTCCCTGTCTCTCTCTCTCTCCACACAGACGTAAACTGATGGGAGACACGTGGTTTATGTTTTTTTTACTTGGTGGGTAGGTCCTTAGTGATTTCTCGATGTCCATTGGTCATTTCAGACCATGATGGCTGCCGGCCGAGATTTCCTTGACGGACACACGAATCCACCAATCCCACACAGTGTAAAGTCAAGCTGCTTTGAGCGGCCATATTGGCTACTGTGCCCTGGTTACAGTCTCACAGGAGATACAGCTGGAAAGCTACCCTTCCAGCGATTCCGCGGATATCTGAATCATGTTTCTACTCCTTATAATCGAAAATATATGATTAATTACGTAAAATTATGCGCATCTGGACGCGCCGGCGCGTCCACCGACTCCAGAGGGTTAATGCTTAAGCAATTACCAGAGAGCATGAACACAGTTAGGGCCAATGGGATATCTAATTAATGCTGCTGTCCAGCTAATGCTCAACGCCATGATTTCTAATGTGTTATACAGATGGTAAAAGGCTCCCTTACTAACACCTGCTGCGCATCAAGAAACAGCACATTTAACAACCTTACACCTCCTCTGTAAGAAAGCTAGATAAGGCCAGTAAGGATTAGGGGAATGCAAATGTTTGATTGTAAGCCCACATTTACAGGCATACTGTATATGTTTTTATCAAGCCAAACAACACACGCATGACCATGATTCTCTAGTTACAAAAGGCCTATTTACTTCAAAGAACAGTATTTTAATGTTTGATTACGCTGCACTCGTAGTAAAAAAAGGGCTGTTAACCATTTCAATTAAGCATTTACCAAACAGATAAATGATGGCAATTAGAGAAATCAGCTAGTGTAACATTTGGTTGGGCTTTAAGGGAGGTAACTGGATTTCAAGAGTGCCAAGTCAACACTTCCTGAAGAAGGAGAGAGTGTCCCTGCTCGGTAATCTTCGATCGGTAATGAGAAAGAGCTGTGTACAGTTATAACTTGCAATGTTTTTGTGTCAGATAATAGTGATACTGTTACAAGCTATTACACAGTGTAACCAACACAGGTCATAATCATATTTTCAGTCTGTTCAGACACTTATTTCCTGATACACTAGAGATTTTAAAGTACAATTCAATTATTGATTTCAGCACAACTGACAAATGTGTACATTAAAATAAATGACAAGGCTAAATGTACCCAATAGTAAAATCCCAATAGACATAAACATGTCAGCCTTTAACAAGAAACGGAAGGATCAAACTGTTTCTCGCTTTGCCTATAAAGTCATGCACACAATATAAATAAAGCATCTGCACTCGGGGCTCCTCTTTTGGGAATACATCCAACAGAAATCAATAGCTCCCTATGCGAAGCAATGCACTGTATGTGTGTGAAACAGAGTCTACAGAGAGTCTTTCCACGCTGATACACATCCAACATCCAAGAACAACAAGGTCCCCCCATCAGCTCTCAGAACAGAGGTTAATAAGGTGTGGCTGCTGTAGTCTCCATTCAACAACATTATTAGTGAAATCATTTTCACATTCAAGTAGTTGCTGGAGTAAATGAAAGAGACATTGACATTATATTGTGGATTATTTTATTTCATGACATTCCTTTACTATCATTTATGCCTTGCACCATCATGTTCTTTTCAATGTTTTTTTTTTACTGTCCTTACATAGTCCTCTTTCTCTGCCAAAGCTCCCCCACAATCTCACTCACTCACCCCCACAATCTCACACTCCAGCCCTACGTGCGTGCGTGCGTGCGTGCGTGCGTCCTGTTGCCATGGTGGCACGGCCGGTTGAATTACTTAGTTTATCATTATCAAATTCTTTGTGTTTTTGAATTAAACTTTATCTCAAATACGTTTGCAATACATGTTCACATTCTTGAACATTTTTTGTTGTATTAATTGTTACGGTTAATTAGAAAAGAGTATATTAAAATGAGGCATGGTTTTGATGTAAGCCAGGTGGCTTCTCAGAATGGAGAACAGCTTTTGTGCATATCTTGGCAAAGCTCATACATTTTCACCCATGAGAATAACTTGGCAAATGCAGTCAAGTGTTCTCTTGCAGATTATCAGTCCTTTTTAGCTTTAAGCTCTCTTCAATAACCAAAGTGTTTTGCGACCACAGCAAAACTGCTTTGCCTCTTTCACTTGTTGATGAACCACTTGGTTGCTTTAAGAATTCAGAGAGCCACTTGCCATGGTCAAATTGCAAACATTAATCTCTTTTAAATTAGTCTTGAGGATGTATGCTCATATGTCAATGTGTTTTCTGTCGTCTCTAGTTTCCCCTTTGTGCATATGTAGATTTTTTATCGACCAAAATTCCTTTCTTAAGTGGGGAAAAGTCAATAAATTTATATTTATACATAAAAACTCCTTTACTTGTTCACTCACTAAGCGTTCGAGCACCTTAGCCAGAACTGACAATTTAGAGATTGGCTAAGACATTGGCAGGCAAAACACTGCAACAGTTATGAACTGAGTTGTTCATTTTGGTAATCAAGATATAATAAGAGATAAAATGGAGGGTTTATAGCCCTCTCCCTAAATTAAATCCACAACTTAAATGATACAAAAAAACTTACCGTACATGCCTTTTCATCAGGCTACTAAAGACAAATGTTTAGCAAGTGTTAAGGAATTTTACAACATATTACATGATGTACATTTTATGTGTTTGTAAATGCTTTATATATTGGTTTCGCTATTCTTCCAACCATCCTTTAATCCAGACATTCATTACTTCTATCTTGTTCGAGTGCAGACTGATGGCAGAAAACTGAGCAGAGTAGATATACACTTCCTTTAAATGCATTCTGCATTAGGCAGTCTTGATTGATTTCACTGTACTCCTCCAGCGGGGCTTTGCAAGGTCCCCTCCCAGCTCTATGTGCCCATAATGCCTCTGCAGGGAGGAGTTCAGAAGGCCTCCTGATCAGATGCCTGAAACATCCCAAGTGGCTTCTTTCAATGCAAAGGAGTAGCAGCTCCCTGCCCTGCCCAGAAACTGCAAACAAGCTGCTTGTATCTTTAATTGTAATCTTGCAGTGACAAAGTTTATGACTGTAGAAGAGGATTTGATTTTTTCATTTCATTTCAAACCTTTATTTAACCAGATTGGTCCCATTGAGATCATAGATCTCTTTTTCAAGGGAGACCTGCAGCATATAGGTTCCACATGAAACAATAAAGGACATTATACATTATATTTACAGGATACATAGTTATAGACATTTACAAGTGCCCATTGTATCGGCAAGCATTTCATTTACCCTAGCTTTAAAAACATGCAGAGGAATGAGATTGCTCAGTTTCAATTCTTGCTGAAGATTGTTCCAAGCAAGTGGAGCTGCGCACATAAAAGCTGTCTTACCTGAGACAGTCCTTGCTCTTGGCACATCTAACAAGACCACATCATGTGACCTCAGACAATAGCTGCTTGCAACTCTCTGTGTTATCAGCGAGCAGATATAATACGGGAGTTTACCCAACAAAGCTTTATAGATAAAAGTGTACCAGTGACTGAGCCTCCGTACAGAGAGAGATGGTAAACCTGCCTTGGTATACAGTGTACAGTGATGAGTAAGCGCTTTACAATTTGTGACAAATCTCAGAGCACTGTGATACGCAGCATCCAATTTGCTCAGGTAATTGGCAGGTGCATTCATATACAACAAATCCCCATAGTCCAGCACAGGTAAAAAGGTCACAGTGACTAGCCTTTTCCTGGCCTCAAGCGAGAAACAGGACTTGTTTCTGAAAAAGAAACCTAGCCTAACCCTCAGTTTTTTTAGCAGGTTATTGACATGAAGTTTAAAAGAGAGACAATCATCAAGCCAGATACCAAGGTATTTGTAACAGGCAACAACTTCAAGTTTTGTTCCTTGCGTAGTTACAATATCTAAAACAGGCTCTGGAGTCTTTTTAGCTTTTGAAAAGAGCATTACCTTGGTTTTCTCAACATTTAAAAGAAGCTTTAGTTCAGAGAGCTGAGTCTGAATAGTGTTAAAAACAGCTTGTAATTTAACAACAGCCTCTTTAATGGAGGGACCTGCACAATACATTACAGTATCATCCGCATAAAAATGTAAAGTAGCTTCATCCACATTATCACCTACACTGTTAATATATATGGAGAATAAAAGTGGTCCTAAAACAGAACCTTGTGGTACACCATTAGAAATGTTTAACCACTCAGAAGACAGCCCATCAAAGTGAACACATTGGGACCTTTCAGAGAGGTAGTTCACAAACCACCCCACTGCATGGCTGGATATGCCTATACTGAGTAGCCTCTGCTTTAAGATGCGATGATCAACGGTGTCAAACGCTTTGGAAAGGTCAATAAACAGAGCTGCACAACTCTGCTTATTATCTAAAATAGTAGTAATGTCATTTACCACTTTCATTGTCGCAGTGATGGTACTGTGTTTCTTTCTGAATCCTGACTGATGTTTAGACAGGATATCATTTATACATAAAAACTCCTTTACTTGTTCACTCACTAAGCGTTCGAGCACCTTAGCCAGAACTGACAATTTAGAGATTGGCCTATAGTTATTTAAAATAGTTGCCTCCCCTCCTTTCAGTAAAGGCAAGACATAAGCAGACTTCCATACTTTTGGAATTGTGTTCGTGCTGAGGGAGAGGTTAAAAAGAGAAGTAAGAGGTGGAGCAATAAAATCTGCAGCTATCTTTAAAAAGAAAGGTTCTACGTTGTCCGGGCCAGCCGGTTTCCTAGGATCTAACTTGGATAATGCTTCATGAACAATACCAATAGTTAAAGGAGTAAAACTGAAAGGGTTTTCCAGACCACATTGTTCAGAGTCAAGGATTGGAGCGTTCACAGGAGCCACACAGCCAAACAGAGAGCCACAAGACACAAAATGCTTATTAAAACAATTTAGCATAGTAGCCCTGTCTGATATAGTGCCAGATGCTGTGGTAAGGCACGGAGGTAGCTCATTTGGGATATCACCAGTGGAAATCGATTTTATGGCTTTCCAAAATTTCCTAGGATTATTCAGGTTTTCTGTGGTAACCGACAAATAGTACTTTGATTTAGCACTTTTTATTTGGGATGTGAAGCTATTTCTTAGCTGCCTAAAACGTAGCCATTCTACCTCTGAGCCTGATTTCCTAGCCTTAGCCCAAGCATTATTTCTCTCATGAAGGAGACTGGACAGCTCAGCAGAAAACCAGGGATTGTTTCGTCCCTTCACTCTAAATTTATGCAGAGGTGCATGTCTATCTATAATTTTCATAAAACCAAGATAAAAATAAGACCATGCAGTTTCTACATCAGCACACAAATTGATTCTACCCCAATCAAAATCAAACATATCATGTAAAAAACCCTGCTCCACAAAATGTTTTTTGTCTCTCTTTGTGATGATACGAGGTTTAACCTTTTGGACCTTAGTGTCCCTAATTGTGGCTACAACACAGTGGTCACTCACATCATTAGCAAATACTCCCACAGATGAGTATTTATGTGGAACATTTGTTAAAATTAGATCAATTAAGGAGGATTTATTTGGGGACTTAATATTTCGGCGAGTAGGACTGTCTATAATCTGGGTAAAATTCAAAGAGGTACACAGGTTTTTAAAATCCTCTGACACAGAAGTTAACCAGTCCCAATTAAAATCACCAAGCAGCACTATTTCCTTGTAGGAAAGTTGCGATAACAGTTTTGCCAAAGACGATAAAGAGTCCTTGACAGCCGAAGGGGCCCTGTAGCAGCCCACCACCATGAGCTGTTGACCCTTTGTTACCTCAATATTCACGGCTAAAAATTCTAGCTGTTTACTAACAGATTTGGAAACCATATTAGTTACACAAAACTTATTTTTCACATAAATGGCAACGCCACCACCTTTTTTAGGCCGGTTAGTACGATATACACTGTAACCATTTATGTAAATGTCAGAGGCCAAAATGGATTTATCTAGCCACGTTTCTGATAAGACAATGACATCAGCATCAGTAGAACTCGCCCAAATACGGACAAAATCTAATTTAGGTAACAGACTACACACATTTAAATGAATTAAACCTAGCCCAGATCTAGATATAAAATCAGCAGGAGTAGCTATTTGACTAATACTGCTAGGTGGACCAGGATTTGGCTGTACATTTCCTGATAGTAACAACAATAAAAATACCAAGCACCTTTTCCTCTTAATCAACACACATACATCGTCAGCTGTTCTAGAGTCACCAGCAAATTTCGCGAAAGTGAGATTAGAGTTTAAAAAACAATTCTGAAGGACCATCGTGGCAGGCATGTGAGAAAGACAAACATTTTCCGAAATGAATGTCCGTGACAGTGCAACCAGCAATTGTTTGTGCAACACCTCCGAAACTGTACAGGGGATGTCCACAGCGGGCGGCAGAACATACCCGAATCCAGTAAATTGTTCAGGACGACTAGCGATCTTCTCCTTGTCCAGCACAGCCAAGAAAAGGCACAGCAGAAACACGACACCCGCCATTCTCCCAGTCCAGCACAACAGTATCCACGCTGTTCCCGGAGCAAGGTGGAGCAGGCCTCCGCTACAGCAGCACAGCACAGCAGTAACCTGACTGCTGTGCTCTCAGTGTTTTGTCTCCCTGTTCCTGCCTGTTGGGGTCAGCTGATAGAGGTGTTATGATTCTAATTTGTTATGCACAATGTTGATTATTCTATCTGAACTAGCTAAATACATGGGTCTGGGGTAGAGCTCTTGTCAGGGTTGAGTGAAGCAGGCAGGACCCAAATGCAGATTTCAACGAAAAACCTTTATTCCAAGGAATGAAAAAACACCTTTCTTTCAAGGCCAAAGCGTAAGAAACAAACCCTACCCTGTGACACAGTCAAAGAGAAACAATGAACCAACAATGACAGACAGAAAAACCAGAACTTAAATACACACAAGACTAATCAAACAAACAAGACACAGGTGAGGAGGGAGGAGAAAACACAGGGCCACCTGGGTGGGTGGAGGGGGTCTGGAGGACGGGTTTGGACTGACAGCCCAGGAGCAAAGCGGAGGACCCAGAAGGGATCTCGGGCAGACGGCCCGGGGGCAAGGCAGAGTTCGCAGTGGGGGTCTGAGGCGGATGACGAGGGGGCAAGGCAGAGTTCACAAAGGGGCGAAGGCCACAGCGGGCAAACTCAGGGGGCCGGGCATGAGGGCGAAGGCAGCGGTTGGAAGAGTCAGGGGGCTGGGCCCGAGGGCGAGGACCGTGGCCGGGAAAGTCAGGGGGCCGGACTCAAGGGCGAAGACCGCGGCTGGAAGAGTCAGGGGACCGGGCAGGAGCTGGTGGAACCCCTGGTCAGACGTAGACGAGACCCTGGACGGAACCTGGGCTGGTGTCAGTGGAATCCACGATGAAGCAAGGGCTGGTGTCGATGGGACCCGAAGGGGACACGGCGTTGGCAGGAAACCCGGCGGAGCAGGTGTCGGCAGGACCCCCAGCGGAACAGGACATGGAGTTGGCAGGACCCCTGGCAGAGGAGTAGTCGGCGGGGCCTCCAACGGCACAGGACACAGAGTTGGCAGGACCCCCGGCAGAAGAGTAGTTGGCAGGACCCCCAGCGGAACCTCCAACGGCACTTGAGAGGGGACTCGAGAAGAGACTCGAGAGGGGACCTGAGAGGGAACTCGAGAGGAGACTTGAGAGCTGACTGGAGAGGTGACTGGAGAGGTGACTGGAGAGGGGAATCGAGAGGGGACTTGAGAAGGAACTTGAGAGGAGACTTGAGACGGTCGGTTCGCCGACAGAACACGGGGGGCTGGAGTCAGTCGGAGAGCCAACAGGAGACGAGGGGCTGGAGTCGGCCTGTATGCCGACAGGACACGGAGAGCTGGCGTCGGCCGGAGAGCCAGTACTGGAGCCAAAACCATGGCTGCTGGGGCCGGTTCTGGAGCCGGAACCATGGCTGTTGGGCACGGAACAGAAGCCTGGACCTTGGCTGTGTAAGCCAGGTAATGGAGCACGGAAGCATGGGTGTGTGGGCTGGTACTGGTGCACGGATCCATGGCTTTGTGTGCCGGTTTTGGAGCCGGAACCATGGCTGCTGGGGCCAGAACTTGGGCCGGACGCATGGCTGCTGGGGCCAGAACTGGGGCTGGAACCATGGCTGCTGGGACCAGACCTGGGGCTGGAACCTTGGCTGTGTGGGCCGGTTCTTGAGCCGGAACCATGGCTGTATGGGCCGATATGGGAGCAGGCACCATGGCTGCTGGGCACGGAACCGGAACACGGAACCATGGCTGTGTGGGATGGTACTGGAGCACGGTACCATGGCTGTATGGGCCGGGACTGGAGCACGGAACCATGGCTGTGTGGGCCGGTACTGGAGCCGGGACCATGGCTGCTGGGGCCTGCACTGGCATGGCTTCTGGGGCTCGGGCTGCTAGCCTGGACCTGCGACTCCTTCTCTTAGGAGCCTTTTGGAGGCTCCGTGGACCTCCAAAAGCCAGACGAGTACCCGAGAACGGCTCCTGGACAGGAGCAGGAAATGGGGAAGAAGCAGGGGTTGACTCCAGACGGAACACACCGAGACGTATGGCGTCAGGTTGGGAATTGGGAGGCAAGGGGCTAGCATGCCTGGGGCTAGCAGGCTTGGAATCATATGTCGAAAGGAAGTCCAAAATCCTGTCAGGTAAGAACTCAAAACAAAACATGGTTTCTCTGCTGCCAACCGGTGCGCCTCTACCAGAGTGGCCCTCTCCTGCCGAACACTGGACGCTCCCTTCCACCAATCAAAGCAGCAAGCCAAATAAAAGGCAAAAATGTTGTAATTCTACCTAAAATGGATCATCTGCTGGGTCCATTTGTGGTTGGTTCATTCTGTCAGGGTTGAGTGAAGAAGGCAGGACCCAAATGCAGATTTCAACGAAAAAACTTTATTCCAAGGAACGAAAAAACACCTTTCTTTCAAGGCCAAGGCCAAAGCGTAAGAAACAGAACCCTACCCCGTGACACAGTCAAAGACAAAAAATGAACCAACAATGACAGACAGAAAAACCAGAACTTAAATACACACAAGACTAATCACACAAACAAGACACAGGTGAGGAGGGAGGAGAAAACACAGGGACACCAGGTGAACACAATCGGGTAATTAGGTAGGAGGGAAAACAGACAGAAAGCAACAGGCAAGACAGGGGGTGAACACTTTTCAAAATAAAACATGAAACCAAAGACAGAAAAAGACGAGACAAAACACAACACAGACAGATCGTGACAGTTCTTCAGAATTGATTGTGGCATCTCAACAGTGTGGTCAACTCGTGGCCCGTGACATGTCTTGTGAATTCTCCGGCCAAAGCTCCAAATAAACCATCAGTGTTTGACATCAAAGCTTCAGCTCTCCATCTGTGTCTCTCTTTGAGTCCTGACTCCAATTGCTTCAGAAGTTTCCCCCACAAAAGGTGTTGACAACTGAAAATCTCTCTCCATGGTCCTTCCAACATCCTGCCAATCAAATGGTGTTGCTTCTGCAACCACAAAGGGTGCAATCCATCTGGTCTGCTGGGACCTGTCTGCTACATCAAGACTTCCCAAACTCCTTTTATTCAACCTGAAACCTTTTGTCACAGGTTTTTTCTTGGGCTGCTGTCATCAAAAGCACAGCCAATCTGCTGGCTACAGTGCAGAACAGCTGTTTTACCAACGGAGGCTTTGATATAGGCCCACTTTGACAACTGAGGTAAGTGTTTCAGTTAAATACTTAAATACAGTTATATTTTAGAATACATAACTGGTGTTTTAACGTTTTTCATCCCTGAAATGTATTGTCAGTATTTTTCCATACCATCTTGACAATGTGTTAGCAGTAAGTATTGTCTTTTATTAGTTAAAGGGGACCTATCATACAAAATCCACTTTTTCATATATTTTATACATAAACATGTGTCCCCTCTGTGTAAAGAGATTCTGCAAGTTTCAGGAAAAAAGATTCGCTCACTTTTTTGTCCTGATCCATTTATATAAAAACTGAAAATGAGCTGATCAGATTTTGGCCACTTTATGATGTCATAACGATTTTTTGTTGTGTGTAACCATTAGCCAATAACTAACCAAGGTAACACCCTCCCACCTTATCACCTGAATCTCCTCCAGAGCACCATTGTGTTCTTTTTAACCAAATATCTCTCAGAGTGGCTCCTTATTTTAATCTAAAGTAAAAGACGGAGAATCAGCACTTTTGAAACAGGGCTGAAACAGAGGGGATTATGGGATGCTACAATGATCTGTTTGGTATTTCAAGGCAAACACTTCAGAGACAAGTTTTGCATATATCTGAGACCTATAATATATTGATGAAAAACAGTAATAGGGGACCTTTACATGGTTTTATAACCTGCAAGATCAAAATGTCCTCTTTCAAAACAAAAATGGAGGAAAGTAGACCAAAAAGTTATTGCATGTGAAAATCAGACTAAACTTTTACATTACCATAAGATATCCAGCAATCTGATTGTCCTCAAGTCAGCAGATGCTCCTCTCGAACGGGATACATTTTAAACCCTTCACCATTGTGACCCTTATCAGATTGGGCCTGCATGGTGGATATCTCCCCCTCAGCAATCCTTAATGCAGAGTGATACCTGAATGACCATTACCAAGACATCAATCTCCATTCGATTGCTTCCGGGGAATATAGCTTGGTAATAAGTTAGGGAAATGACCGCTTTGCCAGCTGATGGTAATTCACTATGTATGCAGGCTGTCAAATACATGGGCTGAGGTCCTTGCTCAAATATTATGAAGTGATTGATGTGTTTTAGTAAAAGGGGGGAGGTGGGTAAGGGGACGTTGAAAGAGAGAGAAAGCAGTAGATTTGGGGGGTATAGGGAGAAGGAAACTGTGAGTTACACTTTTCAGAAATGTGTGGATACTATATAAGGTGAACCAAAAAGTATTTGGGGAAGAATGCTTAACTTTTTATCTTTAGATATTTTCAGTTTCTACCCAGCCGCTTTCCTAATTAAATGACTGTGTGAAACATTGTAGCGCACTGCAGTTCGATTTCTTTTTGAAAACACACAACACAAAGACTCTCAGACTCTGTTCACCTTTGTTCCGACTCAGCTTCATGACACTATGAAAACACAGTTCTATTTCGAATGGCTTCGCCCTCTAAGGCTATCGCTATTGGGTAATCCCCATGCGCACCCGCGTAGCACTGAAAACACTTGTAGTCCATGCCCGCCCGCAAGGTGGGCCCCACCCTCGGGCTCCCTTCCGGTATAAATAGGAAGGAGGCCCGACGATCTGCTCCCACATCTCGGAGAGCCTCAGCTGGACAGCACACACCACTGCAGCAGTTAAGAAGGCCCAGCAGCGACTACACTTCCTGAGGGTGCTTCGGAGAAACCGACTTAACAAGAAGCTGCTGGTGTCCTTCTACCGGGCGACCATCGAGAGCGTGCTGTCATACTCCATCTCGGGGTGGTATGCAGGATGCTCAGCTGCGGACAAGAAAGCCCTGCAGAGAGTGATCAGGATGGCAGAGAAAACCATCAGCTGCCCCCTGCCCTCTCTGGAACACATCTCCACCTCCCGCTGCCTCAGCAGAGCTAATAAAATCATAAAGGACAGCTCTCACCCAGGTCACAGACTGTTCTCTCTCCTGCCTTCTGGGAGGAGATACAGGAGCTTCAAGTCACGGACAAACAGACTCAAAAACAGTTTCTACCCCTGGGCCGTCAGGCTGCTCAACCACCACACATAATAATAACTGTAACCATTCTCACACATACACACACTTTTAATGCACTCTATATACTATTTTTTTATGTCAATACTTTTAACTATTTATTCCCCCGTATCATTGTATGTCCTATTGCTGTGTTTTTTGGTGTTATGTATTTGTTTGTATATTTTTTGCACACCGGGACAGAGTTGCACTCTGCATCTCGTTATACTTTGTGTATTGTGTGGTGACCACCTATTTAACCACTGGGACATAATTCAGTTATTGTTCCCACACGGACATGTTATGGGTTACCTATAAATAGTGTGTGCCCTCTTAGCTCTCTCTCTTGTCGACCCGGGCTGCAAACCGACAACATGTCCTTTTCTGCTCCTCATTAAAGTTCCCTTTTGCACCTTCGATGCACCGCCTCTGACTCCATATCTCTCGGCACTACACTGGTGACCCCGACAAGTCTCGAGAAGTTTCCGGGACGGACCCGAACACGGCAAAAGGAACTCAAGTTTCTTTCTCGAAATGCCGGGGATGTTTTGGAATCGTCTGTGGCTGCCACCGGCACGCGGACTGAGGCTCGGTGCACGCCCCGCAGAAGAGCTGGGACGTTGCTCGCCATTCCCGCATCGGCCTTCCATTCAACAGGGGGTCGATGCACGACCTGCTGGGTCGACCAGCAACCCGATTGCTACCTCGTGGGCTTGTTTCTTCGGGGCGTGCGGCTGCACGTCCTGGCTGCGCTAGCTGACGACTACTAGCGGCTAACCACGAGGGGCTAACGACGGCTAGCAGCTACCCATGGCAGCCAGCTAACGGCTAGCTGTTAACGGCTGTCGACATATTTCTGTTAACATCTGACTGTTGATAATTCTTTCCGGTGCCGGAGAGGAGGTTCGACCAGCCGGTTGACCTCATGTGGACACTCTCATTTTTTTTCACCACCTCGATGGCGGTTCCAGACGCCACTCACGGTATCATCGACGCCTGGGTGGTGCACTCCTGGACCCCCTCTCACCTCGACAGTTCCGGACGTCGCCCATGCTCCATCGGCCCATGGGTGGCGCGCTCCGGGACCCTGTCTGGCCTCTCCTGCTTCCCGGTGATGCCTCAGCACCTGCTGAGGACTTCATGCCCGGCGCCGCGGCACGTCTGCCTGCGGCCGGGTTGTGCTCCTTCCTCCCGGGGGGACTGCTCCTCTCTTCCGGGGATACCTCGACGCCTGCCGAGGACTTCATGCCCGCCGCCGTTGTGCGTCTGCCTGCGGCCGGGTTGCCCTCTCTTCCGGGGATACCTCGACGCCTGCCGAGGACTTCATGCCCGCCGCCGTTGTGTGTCTGCCTGCGGCCGGGTTGCCCTCTCTTCCGGGGATACCTCGACGCCTGCCGAGGACTTCATGCCCGCCGCCGTTGTGCGTCTGCCTGCGGCCGGGTTGCCCTCTCTTCCGGGGATACCTCAACGCCTGCCGAGGACTTCATGCCCGCCGCCGTTGTGCGTCTGCCTGCGGCCGAGTTGCCCTCTTTCCTGCTGGGTTCTCCGCAACACCTAGTGCGGCCCCCTTACGACGGCCCGCCCCCGGTGTGGGTGCCCTCGCCCTCGTTAGGGCCCCTGCCCTCTCCTGCGGCCCCCTTTCGTGGCCCGGTCCTCACCTGCGGCCCCACCCTCCTCGGCCCTTGTGATGTTTCCTCCACGGACGTGGGGATATATTTTTTTTGCCATGTTTGAATTCTGGGGGGGCTTGTGTGGTGACCACCTATTTAACCACTGGGACATAATTCAAACTTGGAACTACAGTTGCGGTTATTGTTCCCACACGGACATGTTATGGGTTACCTATAAATAGTGTGTGCCCTCTTAGCTCTCTCTCTTGTCGACCCAGGCTGCGACCCGACAACATGTCCTTTTCTGCTCCTCATTAAAGTTCCCTTTTGCACCTCCGATGCACCGCCTCTGACTCCATATATCTCGGCACTACAATAGCGACAATAAAAGGCTTTAACTTTAACTTTAACCTCTTTTCTTCAGCACCCTGTTACTGAAGCACAAGAGACACTTCAATTGCAGAGTAAACATGAGTAACAATTGTGTGAGAGATTGTCCCTCATGTGGCTCTGGGTTTATAATGACTTTACGCGGGTGCAGACGGTCAGGAGTGACCCGATCTGGCCACGCTTCCCGGCCGTCAGGAGGTTCCAGGAGGGGGCGGCGGCGAACCCGAGGACCCTGAAGGCTCCGGTGACCACATTTGTTCCCCTCACCAAGGTGGAGGGGTTCACAGATGCTGGTTTTCCAGCCGCCCCTTCTCTGGAGCCGAGCCTGACGGCGTTTTTAGGGGTAAGACAGGCCAACATAATCGCCGGACGGTGCCCTACGTTGAGCGCCCCCAGAGACCAGTATGTCGCCCGCCAGGCTGACCGGAGGCACACTGGTGCACCCGTTCAAGTCGCCAGCACGTCAGGCCGCCCGCCAGGCCGACTGGAGGCACACTGGTGCACCCGTTCAAGTCGCCAGCACGTCAGCTGGCTCCAGCCTGCTGAGCGCCCACAGCGGCACCAACACAGCGCACCAACACAGCGGAGCCGCGGCGTCCACACCGGCCACAGCGGCAGCAGAGGCCACAAGCGGAGAGACGCCCACAGCAACCGCCTCGGCGTCAGGCTCACCCTTCGGCGGCTGCAGGGGCTCCGTCCCACGTCTCCGCTCCCCCGCCACCCCGGAGACAGCGTCTCCCGCAGGCGAGTCAAAGGGGAGTGAGGCTCCCCGCTCCTGGTCTCCGAGGAAGCAGAGCCGGTTCTGACGTTCTGGCAGTGTGCGAACTATACCACGGTCTCCGGGGGAGCCGGGATTTGTTTGTGTGTGGGGGGGGGGGTAAATGCTGATCCGTGCATTAATAGTAACAGCACAGACATAGGCCTATTATACAGAGAAAATCTGTTGCACACGGGGTGGTGCCACAGGTCTACATTTACATGAAACGTCCCGATGGATCATGTTCATGTCAACAGATTTCCCGAGCATGTATGGGCTACGCAAACTTCGATCAACTTGATTATAAATAATCCACGGACCACCAATGTAACGTTTGACTGTTTAATGAAATCAACTTAAAATGACTCAACAGGCTACATTGTTTCACATAGGCTATAGCCTATTGTGGCTGTAGCCTACACAGAGCCGAACACATGCGATAAGAGCAGCCAGCGGCACCAACCATGAACAATATTAATATTAATAATACAGCTATAGCACAACACAACCCTCTCACTGCCTGGAGAGACGCGACGCCAACACAACGATGCACATAGCTCTTCAGCCCCCAAGTTAACGTTAGCTGTCAAGTTAGCACTAGCACTGACCTTAACTCCCTCCTCTCTCGGTTCTGTTGTAGCAGCAGTCACAACGTACGATGTGCTACCACCAGCTACATTCGGTTGGTCTTCTTGATCAGGTTGTTTGGCCGTCTTTTTAAAGAAATTGCCCAAAGTAAGTTGTTTTTTTCAGCAGCAGCAACAATGCCTGGTAAACATGCAGTGCCAACTAAACGAGCTTGTGAGTGAGTGGGTAGTGGGTGGAGCTGCGGGCAGCGTGCAAGCAGGCAAAACTTTTTTCATGAATCATAAACTCTAAATATAATTTTATTTCACTTATTTTACACCTTTGAAAAAAAAAACATGCCCAAAATGGAATTTATTTGGTCATCATATCAGTATTTTAGAGAGCTCCCCCCAAATTTCACAAACCATGTTCCCAGGGGAGCTCATGTCACCACTAGGGGAGCTATAGCTCCCCCTGCTCCCCTCCAGTTCGCACCCTGCGTTCTGGCGGTTGTGAGTAAAATAACGTGTGTTCATTTTCCAACTTTTTGTACTGAGTCATCAGTAACAAGTGTTTCTCACATATCCCCCCTGTGTTAGCCAGCAGGGCTCGCTGCAGAAGCCTGCCGGTTTTAACCTCGGTTAATAACCTGCAGAGCTCGCGGCATTCCTCTGTCCGAGATACGCCTCATACACACGGTCATAATAAACCCATGAGCGCCGTTATAACGCCTCATGTGGACAGCACTGCACACACCTCCACTCATCCCCTGAGCATGATGTGAGCCGGAGTGAAACGCAGCGTGTGGAGGCTCCCTCGCAGCCCTTTCGCCTCACGGGCAGCGGTGGCGAGGGCAATGGCATGGCTCGTCACCATGACGACCATTACAGCACATCATAGAGAAGCCAGAACGGGGGAATGAGACCCATCCTTGATCTGTCAGTATACCAGGCTGAGCGCCCCCAGCGGCAGCGCCCGCAGCGCCACGGCGTCAGGGCTCGCTACAGAAGCCTGCTGGTTTTAACCTGTCTGTTAATAAACTGCAGAGCTCGCGGCATTCCTCTGTCCGAGATACGCCTAGAAGCCAGCTGCCACTAATCTGTTGATTAAGTAGACAGCAGGGCTCGCTGCAGAAGCCTGCCGTATTTCTGGTTTATTCATTTTTATGTCACCTGATATATAGGATGTGTGTTAAACTTATATATATATTCCTAAAATGATGTCCCATTTTAAGTAGAAGTAGATTAGAGCAAATGGTCTTTTCTTCCACTTTTGTGTTATAATCAAAAGGTGGTTTTTGGCTATTTGTGAGTAGGTAAGGTACAGTACAACCTATGATTTCTGCCTTGAGTACAATTATTACCCGTTGATAAGTATTTCTCAGAAAGTCATTTTGGGCTTTCAAGGGCAGAACTCAGTAGGTTATCTGTAAGAGTTTTTTGTATGATCTGGAAACTTAAATTAATAAAAGGAGGAAATATTATGTCAATTCTTGGACCTTCTCAATATAACTATACTTTAATTACAGTTTCCAGATGTTAGAAGAGGCCATGAGACGATTGGGTCACACACAAGTTAGAGAGACAATGGTCCTTCTGAGTTATCAATAGATGTAATCATTCTAAGTGAGCGGACTTCGAGGTTGGAGGAAGTTTAGAGAAGGCCTTAGGGTATAAGAACAGTTAACCTTTGTTAGTTAACTAATCCTAAGGATGTCATGAGACGATGACGTTTAAACATATACAAGTATAGCTTTCAGAGAGAAAAACATGTGACATTTGTGTGGTAGGCTGCATGATAAAATGTGTGTGTGTGTGTGTGTGATCCCAGCTATACATTGGTGATCTGTTAACATCTCCTTGTAAGAAGATGGGGCGGAGTCAACGGCTGCTGACTCATTGCCTAGGATTCGCCCAGAAGTGAAACCGGCCAATGGCGAACTACCAGCTCACGGTCTAGGGCTCGCCCAGAAGTGAAATCGCCAATAACAAATACAGTTGCAAGAAAAAGTATCTGAACCCTTTGGAATTACCTGGATTTCTGCATAAGTTGGTCATAAAATGTGTTCTGATCTTCATCTAAGTCACAACAATAGACAAACACAGTCTGCTTAAACTAATACCACACAAACAATGATATGTTTTCATGTTTTTATTGAACACACCATGTAAACATTCACAGTGCAGGGTGGAAGAAGTATGTGAACCCCTAGGCTAAAGACTTCTTCAAGAGCTAATTGGAGTCAGGAGTCAGCCAACCTGGAGTCCAATCAATGAGACGAGATTGGAGGTGTTGGTTAAAGCTGCCCTGCCCTATAAAAAATACACACCAGTTTTGAATTTGCTATTCTTAAGAAGCATTGCCAGATGTGAACCATGCCTCGCACAAAAGAGCTCTCAGAAGACCTACGATTAAGAATTGTTGACTTGCATAAAGCTGGAAAGGGTTACAAAAGTATCTCTAAAAGCCTTGATGTTCATCAGTCCATGGTAAGACAAATTGTCTATAAATGGAGAAAGTTCAGCACTGTTGCTACTCTCCCTAGGAGTGGCCGTCCTATAAAGATGACTGCAAGAGCACAGCGCAGAATGCTCAATGAGGTGAAGAAGAATCCTAGAGTGTCAGCTAGAGACTTAAAGAAATCTCTGGCACATGCTAACATCTCTGTTGACGAATCTACGATACGTAAAACACTGAACAATAATGGAGTTCATGGGAGGACACCACGGAGGAAGCCACTGCTGTCCAGAAAAAACATTGCTGCACGTTTGAAGTTTGCAAAAGAGCACCTGGATGTTCCACAGCACTACTGGCAAAATATTCTGGGGACAGATGAAACTAAAGTTGAGTTGTTTGGAAAGAACACACAATGCTATGTGTGGAGAATCCAAAGGGTTCACATACTTTTTCTTGCAACTGTAGCTAGGGAGGAGCAATCGACACAACTCCTTCCACAGAATTTGTATTTAAGCTGTCCCAATGTTCATACTCGGCACTGTCTTCTGACTGACTGTCCTGAGACGTATCTCACACGGTAGTAGAATTCAGCCCGGAGTGCTCTGTATTTTGTAGTGTTGCAGGGTACTCTGTATTGTGTATTGTTGCTTTTTACCATTAAACTCAGCTTATTTCTTATCTCATTCCTCGGTGTTCGAGTCCTTTCCTTGTAGGAGCCTACTCATCAACGGACGGCGCGGAGCAGAGGTGAACCTTCCACCACCGCCATTGGGTGGTGCTCCAACACCGCTCTCAGAGTGTTTCTCAGAGTGGTAGCGTGTGTGTCTGATGGACAGATGGATGGGCAAGCTGATCAGCAGAAGGTAGCCTACACCTTGCAGTTCACCTCTCCACCCCCACAGTTCAATAGGATACAGGACTCCTGTCATCACAGGAACAGTATTTTACGCTCCAGTCAGAGCTGCAGGAACTCCTGTTGAAAGAGGCTATTTCCAGGGTTCCTCAAGGGGAAGAAAATCAGGTGCTGGAATGTGTTCACCAGGACGACTGGTTCACTTCCACCTGAAGGATGCATACTTCCACGTACCCATCATCTCGAAACACAGGAAATGCCTGCGTTTCTCATTTCAGGGAATATCAGACCAGACAATCGTCTGCCGTTCGGATATTTCCTGGCTCCTCGCAATTTTGTGTAGAGAAGGCTGGAACCACTACACAGAGGAGGGATGAGAGTGTGTTTTTCATGGACGACCTGCTATTTGCCGGCTCGCTCCAGGGAGGAAGTCGCTTTACAGACGTTACATTTCATATCGCATCCGTCAAAGCCTGGGTTTATAATGAATTGGAAGAAAAGCTGTCCTCTTCCCTCTCAGATATTCATTTATCTGATAGTGGAATTAAACTCAGCCAGCAGAGCGCGGCTCTCGCGGCAGCGAGTGGAGAAACTGACAGCTCTCCTCTGGCGTGTCACAAACCCGCACAGCCCTCTCCGTGATGCAGCTGCTCAGCGTTCGCGTCAGCTGGTCACGTGGGGATCCCCCTGGGTCTCCCTCACAGGTGGAGTCTCCAGAGGTGGGTCATTCGCTGCAGAAACCTGCTGTTTTAACCTATTGGTTTATAAACTGCAGAGCTCGCGGCATTCCTCTGTCCCAGATATGCCTCCTACGGTCATAATAAATCCACGAGCACCGTTATAATGCCTCGTGTGGACAGCACTGCACACACCACTACTCATCCCCTGGGCGTGTACGCGCCTCATGATGAGAGCCAGAGTGAAATGCAGCGTGTGGAGACTCCCTCGCAGCCCTTTCGCCCCAAGAAGCGCGAGCAGCGAGGGCGATGGCGTGGCTCGTCACCATGACGACCATTACAGCATATCACAGGGAAGCCTCTCCCCCCGCAGTTCCATGGGATACACGACTCCTGTCATCCCAGGAACAGTGTCTTGCGCTCCATTCAACACTGCAGGAACTCCTGTTGAAAAAGGGAGGAAAATCAGGGATTTTTACTCCCGTTATTTTATAAATCCCGGGAAAAAAACGGGGGAGTGAGACCCATCCTTGATCTGTCAGTGCTGACGATCAAACAGATGCTGGAATGTGTTCACCAGGATGACTGGTTCACTTTCATAAACCTGAAGCACGCACATACTTCCATGTACCCATCATCCTGAAACAGGGAATATCAGACCAGACAATCGTCTGCCATTCGGATATTTCCTGGCCCCTCGCATTTTTTCAAAGGGTGTAGAAGGCTGGAGCCACTACACAGAGGAGGGATGAGAATATGGTTTTATCTGGACGACCTGCTATTTGCTGGCTCGCTCCAGAGAGGAAGTCGCTTTACAGACGTTACATCTCGTATCGCATCTGTCAAAGACCGGGTTTTAATAATGAATTTGAAGAAGAGCTGTCCTCTTCCCTCTCAGATATCGAGACCGAGCCTTCTGCTCATTCGCCCCGCGCCTCTGGAACTCCCTCCCAGATCAGCTGAGATCTGCCCCTTCCACCGAGGTCTTCAAAACCGGCCTTAAGACCCTCTTCTTTCGGCAGGCCTTCGAATAAACTTTGAGCACGGTACACCTGGAGTACTGCCATTTTTATCGCTATCTCCGACTTTTATTTTTGTACTCTATTTTATATTTTATTTTTTGATTTCTTATTATTATTACAATTATTTGTCTTTTATTATCTCAAAGCGTATCAGTATCCCTTGTTGTGAAGCACTTCGAGATTTGTCTTGGCAGATGAGAAGCGCTATATAAATTAAATATATTATTATTATTATTATTATTATATCCATTTATCTGGGAGTGGAATTAAACTCAGCCAGCAGAGCGCGGCTCTCGCGGAAGCTAGTGGAGAAACTGACAGCTCCCTCTCCGGCATGTCACATCCCGCAGGCCCTCTCCGTGATACAGCTGCTCAGCATGACGTCAGCTGGTCACGTGGGGATCCCCCTGGGACTCCCCCACAGGAGGAGTCTCCAGAGGTGGTTAATTCGCCCGCGCATCGACCCCGTGCGTCAGAGGTAAATGTGCTGGAGCTGTTCTCCGGTTTTGGAAGTATTCCAGCACTTCGCCCCGTTGCTGTACAATCAAACATGTGTTGATTTGCACAGACAACAGGCCACGGCAGCCTACCTCAATCGCCAAGGAGGAGTACGATCTGCGCAGCTTGTGAACGCAGGCGGCTGCTGTTCTGGGCGCGCACACACGTTGCTCTCCATCAGAGCACTGTATATTCCCGGTGAATTGAACAGAGGGGAACGCAGCAGCCGCTTTAAGCGAGGAGTACGGAGACTCAGACCTGTACACTGGCGCACACTGGCGGGTCATGCGCACTGGCGCCTCAGTGGGATTTGGCTTTGGTGTTACACGCACTAAAGCAAAGCCCCATTTGAACCTTTGGATCAGGTTCCCCTTAAACTGTTATCAGCCAAAGTAGGCTATTACTTTTGGCTCTAATAGCTGCGAAAAGGGTGAGTGATTTGTCTGCTCTCTCTGTGGCTCCGTCAGCTCTCCGGATCCAAGGAGATGGCAGTTCAGCTGTTTTACGCCCTAACCCGGCTTCATGCCTAAGGTCATCACAAACTCTTTTAGGTCAAGAGTGATCACCCTGGCTGGCTTATTCCCCCCTCCTTACAGGTCGGAGGAAGAAGCCACATCGCATCTCCTCTGTCCTGTGCGCGCGCTGTCGTGTTATGCAACACACTCTCACTCCCTAAGCGTCCAATAGCGACGTTTGGTCAGTGTCCGTGGCGTCCAATTTTGAGGCTCCTAGTCTCCTTCAGCGTCATAAAGGGACGCAAATAGCTTTCAACTGATTGCAATGTATTCCCATCTGCGTCGGGATTTGACGCTCATGGAAGCACGGCATTCGTTTATGCCGGCTGCCCTTAAAGGCAATGTGAGCATCCATTCCCATTGGATAACGGAGAATTTTACACCCGGAAGTAAGTACTCCTCTTACTGTCGATTGATTTTACAGTGATATCTGCACTACTCATCGACTAAAAAACACCAGATTATCCTTGTTAATTACACAACATTGATTGGTTTAAATTGTGTGCAATGCTTTTGTATTTTTCCCCTTCGATTCGGAGAAACAAATATGTTTTCTGAGTAAAGGATGGCAGAAGACACTACACTACCCAGAATCCCCAGCTATCGTTTGGCCTACACCATGTGCTCTGTTTGACAAACCCCGTTTTATTCACCATTCATTCGGATGGCTGGCGTCTATGTCACCTGATCTTCAAATTTCTCCCTGCAGAAAAAGAAAACATGGCCGAAATTCGTTTTATTCTTGGTGTAAAATGCCTATTTTAAAGTTAGTTTGGCCATTAAAATGCGTTTTGATGTCATTTGATGCGAGAAATATGAGTTGTTATTTCAGATTATGTGTGCAGTGGATGTACATGATCTTTAGTTTGCTAGTTATTACGAAGATTACTTCAGGAAATCGCGACGTTTTCATTGTTACCAAGGTGGTTGCTAGGGACGCTGCTATCGATATTATTTCTGTTATGTTGTGTAACTGTTTAATGGTGTTATCTTTATTGCTACCCCCTTCCCCGTCAATGTATAGTGTTGGTCCACAGCCTAAACATATTAGTTTAACAAAATCCGCATCTAAAGATAGCCTACGTTATTTCCCCCCTGTGCAATTCCAGTCTCACATCTCAAAGCACATCGTCATTAACAAATACCGGAAACAGCCCGAAATAATAATAATACCTTATTCCGAGTGTGCTTGCTTTTCTCTTTGAAAGTCATCACATAACGGCATTGTAATACACGGTTCGGCTGCATTACATATTACATATCTGCCGTAGTTCTGTATTTATAGAGCCCTGATGAGAAGACAAACATGAGGAACTGAAAACGTGACGTGGATCATAAATATATCAGCATCTTACATTTCTTTTCACACAATACGTCTCCTTGCAGTATCAACACTAATTCGGCTCACTTTTATATTTGATCCAATTGGTAGATAGGCTGTATTTACACCATAAAGGTGCACAGCTGATATCAAGGGACACCTGGTGGTTAAAGCATGTTATTGAATTTCAATATTTTTATTATTAGATATTAATACGATCCCTATAAAGTATATTCATTACTCGTTATTCTCTACTAATTGTTAATTAAAGACTGTATGTAATGACTATTTTGCACATCCCGTTCAAGATTTCAAGATTTTCTAAGGTTTATTGACATATCATATAGGCCTACACAACTGTGGTGTAGTTCTGCACTGAATGAAAAACTTGGGTTGCAGGTTCCTCAATAGTGCATTACAAGACATCTATCAATATTTGTGCATACCTCCAGCAATGTTAACTATGTTGAAGCACTTATTTTAACTGATATTATACATAATGTATTGCTCTTATAAGATGTATGTAGATATTTCATCTCCGGCCTTGTCAGGTATTGAACAATCAATAAATAAAGAACACAGAATTGTTGAATATAAAACACAGAATTTATGTGATTATACTAAATGATTTTCAAATAAACGCGGTGGACCCGTTCAAATCCAGTTTTGGACAGTCTGCCGTGGTTCCATCCCATTTCAAGTGCTGTTCGAGAATCGGCTTAACCCTCGGAGCACACTCTCCAATCACAGAGCTTGAGGACTATCACGTGGTTTGTCAAGAGCACATGGTGTAGTCCAAACGATAGCTGGGGATTCTGGGTAGTGTAGTGTCTTCTGCCATCCTTTACTCCTGGGAATGGACGCTCACATTACCTTTAAGGGCAGCCGACATAAACGAATGCCGTGCTTCCATGAGCGTCAAATCCCGACGCAGATGGGAATACATTGCAATCAGTTGAAAGATATTTGCGTCCCTTTATGACGTTGAAGGAGCCTAGGAGCGTCACAATTGGACGCCACGGACACTGACCAAAGTCGCTATTGGACGCTTAGGGAGTGAGAGTGTGTTGTGTTATGTGGCGCGCACGGCTGCTTTGCGCTGTTCTCAGTGCCTGTTTGTGCATGATAGAAAGCGCTTGTTAGGGCAGCCTCTATCTGCACACAACGGCTGTCACACTGGCTGTGTGAAGCTGTGTCACAGGCATATGTCTCCTCTGGGGTGGATCCCCCGGAGAACATCAGTGCGCACTCCACCAGAGGAATTTTCCTCAGTGCTGCGCGGGTGCGCAGGGGGATTACCCAATAGCGATAGCCTTAGAGCAGTGCTTCTCAAAGTGTGGTCCGCGGACCACTGGTGGTCCGTCAGCGCCCCCTAGTGGTCCGTGAGTATATTGGTAACATTTCACATTTTAAATGTATTTAAGTTTTCCGCACTCTCGCGGGAATATCTCCGCAATGGAGGGAGCTTAAGTTTCACTTTCGATTGCATGATATTGCCCAGATAAACACCTTCATCACCAGTGGCGACTGGTCATTAGGGGCAGGTGGGGCACAGCCCCACCTAGTGTCAGCAGAAAGTATTAAAATAATGATTACAACAAAATGCAAAAAATAAATTAAAAAATATATAAAATATATTTTAAGATCATGTTTAATCATCTGATTCGTCTGTAAATTGCTGTTTTAGTATGTGTTCTTCTAGTTAGTGTCTACAGTGTGTGCCTATTGAGCTGTTTAGAGCCATGTGGGACAAAACCTGATCCTGCCCCTCCCTCTGACTGTCTAAGTGAACGGTGACTGCAAAAACTACACTGCGCATGCTCAGAGTATTTTCCTATTTAATGTGTGTGGCAAAAAATAATGACCATAGGGGCAAAGTGCTGCCATCCCCACCATACGTCATCTCACATAATTCAGAGCTGATTGGCTGTAAGTACGTGTGCCGCGAAAAGTGTGGTGTGTGAAGAGGAGGAGAGAGAGCTGCAGTGAGGCGTCCTAAAACCAGGAAGTAAGCTGCGCATGGCTTCCCTCCACAAAAAAGCAATGAGATTTCTCCATAGGATTTTAGAAAATAGCTCAAAATAAGATCTGTGGGAAACGTAGCTGTTAGATAAATGTACATTTTGTTCAGCCGGATAATATCCACATGTCTACCCTACTTTTATCATTTTCGAATCAAAAATCTATTGATTAGATTAGATTTATGATAGACTTTTTAAACCACAAGAAGATAAGGAGGACTTTTACAAAAAAGTAAGAGATTTTTGTCCAGAAGGATAGGCAAATGGACTTCATCTTCAAGTCAAGGTAAGACTGCAATTTTATTGAAAATGGGATCTTACTAAGAGAGAAGAAATTCAATATTTAAATGATAAAATAATTTTTTTTTTGGGTATCCTTCTGTTGAACTGTCTGTTTAAAAGTAATTAAAGCATCAGACAAAAAAAGCTTTTGAAAATAATATTATATTTTGATTTAATATATTTGTAAATCTGAAGAGTCAGTGCCAGTGCCTCACCAGCCATGAACCTCTCTGCAGAAGCTTATATATAGACATCCGAGTTTTTTGTGCCCCACCACTTTGGTACATATAGAAACGCCACTGTTCATCACACATGTTGCCACTTGTTTGTACCATTTTCAGGCGATTTATAAAAAACGATGTGTTTTTGGATATTTGTGGAGTTAGGTGGTCCGCGAGTGTTTTTTTATTGGTTAAGTGGTCCTTGGTATGAAAAAGTTTGAGAAACACTGCCTTAGAGGGCTACGCCAATACTCATAGAAGCTGGAGTTACAGTAGGTAACTTCAGATTCATCTTGTATTCTATGTCTGTAATGAATATATAAAGTAACCCTGGAGGCAACAACTGCTGGGACTGTTCCCTAATAAGCGTGTGTACCCTGTGTACAAATGAAAAGAAGGCAGGTTAAATGAATCCGCAATTTTCGATTTCCCCCATTTAGATTATATAACTGGCTTGCAAAGTTCATGGATCCTCAGGGGTAGCAAGATCTGAGATGACATTTCTTAATTGTATTCTGTAGTTCTTCAAGTGGCAGTCGTCAGATACTGCAAAGGTTTGCCAAATTATTTTCCAATTCATATTTTGGAAGTTGTTTTTTTTCAGTGGGAAGTGGTCATTTATAGGAATCCATACACTATTATAAGCAATGATACAATTGCCCAATTGCTCTTGCACATGTATGTTTAACATTTAAACATGGTACATGTACATATGTTAATGGTTATTATTTGAATATCCATGAATATAGCAGACAAAGGTATGTTTATAATGTGGTATGCATCCCTTCATCTTATTGTAGGCCCAGTTTTATAATAGTATAATACTTTTACTTTCAAGACAGGACAGAACTTCTCTAAAGCTGAATTTATACCTCTGTCTTAAGGAATTTCATGTAGACTCTGAAATCCAAAAGGAACTTATTTAATCCCTTACCATGTTGGTAATGTTAGCAAGATTGTGACTTCTGTAAACATGCTATAAAAGCACTAAAGCCTACAAATGTTATTGATGTGAGATTACAGTAGCTCAGCATGATAGGAACACAATGAAAACCAAGTCAATTTAGCTCTAAAAGCTTTAGCATTTTATGATTCATGTGGCTGTTGCCAATTAACTTCCTCAGTGCCATAAGAAGCAACTGTCATGAAAGCAGAAGAGAAGAATCTGCCTGAGTCTGAATGTGTGCAAACGGCGTACTCTCTTTTATTTAATTTCTAGATGGAACAGATGTGTTTTTAAAACCTCACTGGTTATCTTCAAACACTTAGTCTTTTGCACATACATTTTTGAAGGAACTGAATTATTGATGTCTAGAATATTTTTCTTGGGCTGCCTGTATTTAAATGTCAGAGATTTCCCAGTTTGAATTTCTGTAAGTTTACACAGTTTGGGCTAATATACATACAGTATTTGCCATCTTCCGGAGAGGTAATTGAGTGTGTGAGTACCTTATCTCGCTACTGACATAAATCAACACTCAGGTGCTACATCTGTATAGAACCACTCTAGACTACTGTACGTCACTGCTTACAAAAACAAGACAGGCAAAAACGAGAGAGATACTTTTCCACTGTGTGAATAAGTAGTCAGTATGAAAATAAACACAAACAACAGACAAAATACAGTAGATGAGAAATATAGGGGCATCTGGGCAAGGGAAGGTATCAAAACATGATATAATAAAAAGTGAAAAGGTCATAAGCAGCACTCCAGTGGTCGCGTAAATTGCCAAAAAGAGCTGCGAGAAAAACACATCTTCAGTCAAGAGGTCAAATAAACAGCATTTGGGTGACTCACATCTCCAAAAGGCAATTAGAGTTAGAGCGGGAGGAATCTTACCACCCACTGCTGCAATGGCAATAAAACATTAAAAGAAATACAAAAAAATGTTAGACATTTCCTTGCTTCCTTTGGCATTTTCATTACAAGAAGGGCCAATTACAGCGCTGTGGCCTAAATCTATCACATAATGAAGTCTCTCATTAGTGCGATGCCAACGCCCAAAGGAGAATGAATCGGATACTATTAAATATCGTATTTGTTCTGCTAGTTCAGGTAATCTCAGGGAAAAATATAATAAGGTATAATTCCATCTCCATTTATTCTGCCCAAGAAATTCCATTCTCTGGTATTATTGAAGGAACACGCTGTCACGTACATACGAAGATTAAAGACTATGTAAGGCCTTGAGTTATTATAATACCTACTGTGTTCTTATCAAGGTGGTATTCATTCTAAAAAGGAGTACCTAATCTTGTTACATTTATTCATGAACTTCATTTTTCTAAGATGACTTAGAATGCCAAATGAGATAATTATTGGAACAGTCTATATATATTTTGACACTGTTGAGTTTTCTGAAATGGTTAAAGAATCATTTCTGTATGACAACATTAGTATCAAACATGTATTTCAAGAGCGGCATTTACTTGTGGCTGGAGAAGTTATTTGGGTCATTAGTAAATGAAAATGTCCTGTATTAACATGGCAAATGCATTGCACACAACACTGTATATAAACATTGTTGGTGCCATTATCAAAATCCTGTTGCCTGGCCACATTTCAAATCATTTTTTTTATAAAAGCAACCCTAAACGTCATAGAGCTCCAAATGAAATGCCACTATACAGTATGTTTGTGTTAAGTGCTACAATGCAAAGGTTGTCATGCTATCATGCTTATCTAAAATGGTGAAGACGCAAGCATACAAGCATTGTCATTGTAAACTTTGCGCCTTGGTACGGCCTCACTGAGCCACTAGCCTGACTGATAGACTCTTCATGCTTACATTTACTACCTGCGCTGTGTTCGCTTATGATGCAGAGATTTTGCTTTTATTTATCAGTGCGTCCTGGTTAATGTTAACTGCTTTACAGTGCACTCAGTGGGCCTCAATAGTATTCAACTTGCATATAGCACAAAGGCTTATGCTCTCCATTTCGAGCATGTTTTCAGAGTACAGTGTGGACCTTTGACCCTGATGGGAATACAGACGAGATCAGACACAGATCTCAACCTGTGGCAGTAGATCTCAACCTGTGGCAGTAGAGGTCTCAAGCAAAAGTCTGCTGCTGTGGGGAAACTATCGAAACTACAGTTTTCTATACAGCGGACTACAACATGGATGTTTAATAAGAACGAGGGACTACTGTAAACTCATCTAGAGACTCTGCACCGTGCTCTGATGCTGTTGCTTTATGCTTTATGAACGTGGACAACAGAGAAACATATTCTTCATGACCAAAGTTGGAATTGAAATAAAAAAGGAAAGTGAAACTTATGCTCGTCACCCTCTCCCTCCGGTCCACATTAATAATAATAATAATAATTCCTTACATTTATTATAGCGCTTTTCCAGTGCTCAAAGCGCTTTACAGATACACATTACACATATTTTTTTTATACATGCAATGGTCACTGTGGACAATACCCACAGGAGCAAGTTCAGGTGAAGTGTCTTGCCCAAGGACACAACGGCTTTACAGACGCAGCAGCGGCGGGTTTCACCCCTTGATCTGATGATCATTGCACAGCGCACTGCGCCACACCGTCCATCTTCACGCCTCGAAGTCATCGAGGCGCTTTTACAAGTACACATTGATATTATACATGTACTGTGGACAACACCCACAGGAGCAAATCCGGGTGAAGTGTCTTGCCCAAGGACACAACGGCCTGACGCAGTGGCGGGTTTCGAACTGGAGTTCCCCAGCACCCCCCTTGATCTGATGATCAGATGCACAGACCACTGTGCCACCCGTCCCAAATACAATACAAATGATCCCAATATGTATGATTGTATGAACTATGAAAAGATCTTAAAATAAATACAAATGTATTTATTATAAACGTTAGTCCTTAACATCTATCACTGTGTATATCACCATTCAAACATCTTTTAAAAGTTGAACAAACTCCACACAGCTCAGTAAAGACTGTGAGATGTTGACTTTATTTCATCATTTCAGTAAAAACTAACGTTCATATTTGTCTTTTTGATTATAATACTGATGAACGTTCAAAACAAAGCACTTTGGCAACTTACCACATACGTTTTAAAAAGCTTAATAAGCACCGTAACTTTCATGATATAATTTCTCCGTCATAATCGGTTGTTTCCGTGAACAGCCGACTGTTGAGTGACGGCAAATGCTGCGGATGCAATGCATTGTGGGGCAGCATTTTCTCTTCTCCTTTCGGTAAGGGAGGTCCAGTGGTTCCTAAGCTAAAGGAGGTTATAAACGAAGTTTGAAACCTCCTTTCCTTTCATTTGGAGAATTGGAATGGCACTTATCATGGCTGCCGGTGACGTACTTCCGGGTCATTTCACTCCGTTAGGAAGGTTCCTAAGCTAAATGGACTATTGGAACGCAACCCTAGAGTACACACATTGACATAGTAAATCCAAACAGCAGAGAGAGATTGTCCACGGACAGAGTCTTCCGGCATCGGGATAGGGGAGAACGATAGTTACGGCTGTAACTACGGTCTATGAGTCCCGGATGACCGCCAGAGGCGGTGCTTTAGCACTGGATATGTCCATCGCGCGCATGCGCAGCTCGAGTACCAATAACAACAAAGTCACCTGTGACCCACGTGACACCGGCTATATCAGCCGGTATTGTCAGAGGATCTGTTCCCCGAATCTTCTCGCGAGCACACAAGAATTCTGAGTGACAGGGAACTCTGGCGGTCATCCGGGACTCATAGAACCGTAGTTACAGCCGCAACTATCGTTCTATTTCGTCCCTATTGAGTGCTTTAGCACTGGATGACCTATACCAACAATGTCATGAAGAATCCAAGCCCTTGCTCACCACTGGAAGCAGCGGAGCTCGGCAAAAGGACCACGCCCAAAGAATGGGGAGTAGCGACATTGACCTGATGACAACTGGAGAATGTGCCAGAAGACGCCCACGACGCCGCGGCGCAGATGGCCTCCAGGGGCACCCCTCTCAGGGCAGCCCAATATGTTGAGATGCTCCTTGTAGAGTGGCATCTCAGCCTGGTGGCAGGGGGCGGCCACTGGCCCCGTAAGCCTGTGAGATGGTATCGACAACCCAGTGGGGAAGCCACTGGTTAGAGGGCCTAACCTCCTTTAGTGCCGCCAGGGCAAACTCAAGAGTTGCTCCTCCTGCCGTATACAGGCAGTAGCCTTGATATACGCCCTTTGGGCACCCCCCGGGCACAGCAACTTCGATGTGCCGTACTCCTGAATGTCAAAGCGTGCCAGCTGGGCAGGCTGATTGAAGTGAGTTTGTGGAAGGACCCCGGGCGGGAATGCCACATTTGCCCAAAGGGCAACGCCTGAGAGTCTCACCTCGGGCATGTATTGTTTATGGAGAGGACATGCAACTCCCCGACTCACTTCCCTGAGGCTATGGCAAGCAGAAATGCTGCCTTTGTGGGCAGCCACCTAAGCCCCACCTGGGCCAGGGGCTCGAAGGGAGGAGGTGATAGGGCATCCGGCAGCAAGGGCAGGTCCCAAGCCGGAGCCCTCGGGGTGCAAGGGGGACGCTGCCGTAAAGCCCCTCTCATAAAGAGGGACACTGACCTGTGGCACCCCGCCGTGGCGCCGTCGACCCAAACATGTTGGGCAGAATCGCAGCCACCTAAATTCAGAGTGGAGTGAGAACGTCCACTATCTAGAAGGGACTGTTGTCTAAGCAACAATGTACATGCTGTCCCCAAGGAACACGCACATTCTTGCCCCCCAGTTGGGGTAGAAAGTGCGTGAGTGCAAGCTGCATGGCCCGAAGCTCTAGCACGTTGACCCGGCGTGCACTCTGCTGGGCAGACCACTGACCCTGAACGGTCCTGCCCTGCCGCACTGCACCCCACCCTGAGAGACATGCACCTATGGTGATGGTCTCCTGGCGGGATGGGATGGCGCCCATGGGCACGCCTACCAGAGATAGGCCCTGCCCCTCCAGCGTGACGGAGAGTGGAGCAATGCTGCGACACCCTGACTTCACTGTGCCTGTGCCACTTGGCGTCCAAGTGAAGGCTGTTCAGCCACATCTGCATGGGGCACAACGACAGCGGGCCTAAGGGCCCAGCGGCCGAGGCAGCTGCCAGTCTGCCCAAGGGCCGGAGGAACTGAATATAAGGCACCCTCTTGCCCGGCCCACGTGGAAGTAGGCATCCCTCGGTTGGGAACCACTCCACCTGTGCGTATGCAGTAGTCAGCATATAGAATGGCAGCACCTTCAGGAATCTGTTGATTCCACTGAGGTCCAAGATCGGGCGAAATCCGCCGACTTTCTTGCTCACGAGAAAGTATGCCGAGTAGAACCCCCTGGCTAAGCAGAGGGTCTTACTGGGTTGATTGCGTCCTTGGACAAAAGGACGGACAACTCTTGGCCCAGAGGTAGAGCCCCTGCCGGATCGCTGACGACTGTCAATTAGACCCAGCCGAAGGCTAGGGGCCGGAGCTGCGGTCCGTACCCCTGGGTTAAGGTGAAAACCACCCAAGGGACGGAAGTACAGACTGCCCAGAAACTGAGCTGCTGCTGGGAAAGCAGCCGCCGACCACCCCCGGGATTTCAGAGCCCAGCCCCCCGGACCCTGGAGCCTCTTGGGGGGTTCCGGTAAGGCTCTGGGGCACGAGGCCGCCTGGAAGGCGGCGACATGGGGCACGAAAGTCATTGGGAGGCGGTTGAGTGGGCCGCTAAGACCTCTGCAGACCACCCCTGTAATCCAGCGGCTGAGTGCGGCTGCTAGAGCGGCCCCTGAGCCTGCTGGGAGTGGGCACAGGTCTGCGAGGACCCGAGTGCTGCTGCCTGGTCTGCCTAGCTTGGGCGGCACACTCCAGTGCCTCCAGGGCAGCTGATCTAAACAGCTCCCTTGGCTCGACTGGTACGCGACGGAGGACTCTCCGTCAACCGGAGGAGGTGCGTCAGCCGAAGGAGGGGCGCCAACCGAAGGAGGGGCGCCAACCGAAGGAGGCGCCTCTTGGCCCTTCAGCCCAGGCTGAAGGGCCAAGAGGCGACTTCATCATGCCCCTATCGGCAGCTAGCCGATCCACTTTAGAGGACAGCCTATTTCTAGTCCTTCTATTGGGGGGAGCACACAAAGCCATCGCTCCCTCAAGTCGCCGGGAACGGCCGAATTGATCTGGAGGAGTACGTGACAAGGAGAGGTGTCTGTTGGCTGCTGCCAGACGTTCCACCTCAGTGATTCGAGCCACTCTGAGCACCCGAGGCATGCAGCTACAGCTCATGCAGGCGTTTACCGTGAGAACCTCCCTCAGATGCTCGAATTTCGTCCCCACTGACCGCCAGAAGCGGCCGAGGCAGGAGGGGCAGCGGTCGTGGCCGTCCTCGGGCTCAAGAGAAACCCTAAAGGCGCTACATGAATGAACCATTCTGTAGGTAGCCAGATGCAGCGTAGCCGGGAGCGGGTGCGGGAACACAGCCTTCACCAGCTACCTGCTTAATGGAAAGAGTAGAGCGTTGCTGCTACTCGCCGAACAGAAGAGGGATGTAATTACACCCACGTTACGGCAGAGGGAGCGGGAGCGAGATCACTGCCTTCACCTAGCTGGATTAGTAAATAAGGCAGTTTACCAAGAGCGGGGGCGAAAACACTGCCTTCACTGGCTGAGCTAGAGGCGAGTGCCAGATGCAGCGTAACCGGGAGCGGGTGCGGGAACACAGTCTTCACCAGCTACCTGCTTAACGGAACCAGGCAGTTTAGCGTCTACCAGGAGCTGGGGCGAGAACACTGCCTTCACTGGTTAAATTAAGACGAATGCCAGATGCAGCGTAACCGGGAGCGGGTGCGGGAACACAGCCTTCACCAGCTACCTGCTTAACAGAATAAACAAGGCAGTTTAGCGTCTACCAGGAGCGGGGGCGAGAACACTGCCTTCACTGGTTTAGTTAGAGACGAATGCCAGATGCAGCGTAACCGGGAGCGGGTGCGGGAACACAGCCTTCACCAGCTACCTGCTTAACAGAAAAACAAGGCAGTTTGGCGTCTACCAGGAGCGGGGGCGAGAACTGCCTTCACTTGTTGAGTTAGAGACGAATGCCAGATGCAGTGTAACCGGGAGCGGGTGCGGGAACACAGCCTTCACCAGCTACCTGCTTAACAGAAAAACAAGGCAGTTTGGCGTCTACCAGGAGCGGGGGCGAGAACTGCCTTCACTGGTTGAGTTAGAGACGAATGCCAGATGCAGTGTAACCGGGAGCGGGTGCGGGAACACAGCCTTCACCGGCTACCTGCTTAACGGAGAAACAAGGCAGTTCCGCGTCTACCAGGAGCGGGGGCGAGAACACTGCCTTCACTGGTTGAGTTAGAGACGAATGCCAGATGCAGTGTAACCGGGAGCGGGAACACAGCCTTCACCGGCTACCTGCTTAACGGAGAAACAAGGCAGTTCCGCGTCTATCAGGAGCGGGGGCGAGAACACTGCCTTCACTGGTCGAGTTAGAGACGAATGCCAGATGCAGCGTAACCGGGAGCGGGTGCGGGAACACAGCCTTCACCAGCTACCTGCTTAACAGAAAAAACAAGGCGGTTTGGCGTCTACCAGGAGCGGGGGCGAGAACTGCCTTCACTGGTTGAGTTAGAGTCGAACGCCAGATGCAGTGTAACCGGGAGTGGGTGCGGGAACACAGCCTTCACCGGCTACCTGCTGAACGGGAAGAGTAGAGCGGTGCTACTACTCGCCGAACAGAAAAAGGGATGTAGCTACATCCGCATTACTGGTAGAGGGAGCGGGAGCGAGAGCACTGCCTTCACCTAGCTGGGTAAAATAAAGAAGCTAACAGTATACGCAAGACGTTAGCCGAGCGGCTGCTGCTAACGATCAAGCGAGATCAAGTCAAATAACACACATGTTTAAGACCAGATAACTAGCTTCTAAAGAATAGAATAGCACAGAGCCGTAGTTACAGCAGTAACCATGGCCAGGGCTCACACGGCATCTAACCGTAGTTACAGTAGTAACTATGGCCAGTACTTACACGGCTTAGAACCGTAGTTACAGTCGTAACTCTGGCCAGTACTTACACGGCTTGGATACTTACACAGCATAGAGCCGTAGTTACAGTAGTAACTCTGGCCAGTACTTGCACGGCTTGGAACCGTAGTTACAGTAGTAACTATGGCCAGTACTTACATGGTTTAGAACCGTAGTTACAGTAGTAACTATGGCCAGTACTTACACGGCATAGAGCCGTAGTTACGGTATTGCCTATGGCCAGTACGTGCACGGCTTGGAACCGTAGTTACAGTAGTAACTATGGCCAGTACTTACGGCTTAACCCCGTAGTTACAGTAGTAATTATGGCCAGTAGTTACGGCTTAGAACCTTAGTTACAATAGTAACTGTGGCCGGTGCCTAAAAGTGTCAGCCAACGGCTGCCCACTAGACACTATAATATTGGGAGGATGAAATCCTCCTTAATGGCCATACATGCAGAGCACACGGCACACACAGTGAAGATTGTTCTCTGCATATCATCCTAGTGCTAGGAGTCTAGTACTAGGAGCAGTAAATACCACGATATAGCGCTACTGCAACCATACCATGCGTTTACCGGGAGCAGCAGCGAGAGCACTGCCCTCACTGGCTGAGTTAAATAATGAAGCTTAACCGTACATGCAAGGTGTTAGCCAAGCGGCTGCTGCTAACAATCAAGCAACCAAGTCAGAACACAATGTTAAGACCAGATAATTAGCTTCTAAGAAGAGAACAGCCCGCATAGAACCGTGTCTGGTTACAGTAGTAACCGCACATGCCGAGCACACAGCACCCGCCGTGAAGATGTTCTCTGCATATCATCCTAGTGCTAGGAGTCTAGTACTAGGAGCAGTAATACAACGAACTAGCGCTACTGCAATCAAACCCTATGCTACAGGGAGCGGGAGCACTGCCCTGAGTTAATAGTTAAGCTCAACAGCAAGGTGTTAGCCAAGCGGCTGCTGCTAACAATCAAGCGACCAAGTCAGAACACAAATGTTAAGACCAGATAATAGCTTCTAGAAAATAGAAAGTACTTACCTTACTTCCTGCATCTAAACGAAAAACGGGTTTAAAGTATGACACTCTTGGCTTTCCATACTAAATCGAATGAGGGACGCAGCCAAAGCTGGGACTCAAATGCTAATGATAGCTCGGGCACAACGCCACAAGCAGAACTTTCAAAAGAGCATAAGGGCAGCTTTATGGGAGAGGAAGCGGGAACACTGTCGTCACCAGAAAGTCTAAGCCACAACAATAAGACGGTAATCAGGACAACTTGGCTGGGAGCGGGTGTGGAAACACAGCCATCACCAGCAACAAGCTGACACAAACCTGTCTGTCGAGGCTCTGCACAGCCGGCGCAGCTCCTGGAGGACGCGTCTAATGACCCGTAGCCCCGACTGTCAGTCGCGAAGCTTCACGCGGCCAGCTGTTTGCAGAGAAATCCCTCAGATCAAACGTTCAAACCTGAACGCTGTAGGCTACGAAAACGTAGCCACGGTACCCTCGCGCAGCGAGAAGATGAAAATGAACAGATCCTCTGACAATACCGGCTGATATAGCCGGTGTCATGTGGGTCACAGGTGACTTTGTTGTTATTGGTACTCGAGCTGCGCATGCGCGCGATGGACATATCCAGTGCTAAAGCACCGCCTCTGGCGGTCAGTAGGGACCAGAGATGGAGTACTCGAGTCCTGGACTCGGACTCGAGTCCTGGACTCGGACTCGAGTCGGACTTGAGTGCCGATTTTTGGGACTCGTGACTTGACTCGGACTCGCGCACTGATTTACGCGACTCGGACTTGGACTCGTGAATTCTCGCACAGGATGACTTGGACTCGGACTCGTGAATTCCCCCCCCCACGATGACTCGGACTCGACTCGTACATTGACGCTCCGACTTGGACTCGGACTCGAGTACATTTTCTGATGATTCGCTGATGTCCTCTATCCTGTATGGCGAGTTCACGTACTGGGCCCCGCTGTTCCAGTCTAGAGATGTCTACAGACACACCCCGCATCGTGCTGTATGCTTTCACACATTCTGCTTCCACATTGGAAAAGAGCAGCGCAAAATGCTCGTTATGTGGAAACAATATAGAAGAGAAGGCTCCGTAACACATTACTCTAAGGATCGAGTTCAGACATATAGGCTGTCTTGAACACTATCATCAGAGTAACGTGATCTAATCAATAAATAAAGATTCAGCCGATAACGAAAGCACACGGCTACTTAACATGCAGACATTTTGCATGCTAAGTAGCCATGTGCTTTCTGGGGATAAAACTTTATCAGTAAACCGATTTAACCGGTAAAAGTTCCTTCAAAATAAGAGTCCCGATCTTACTATCAAAATAAAAGTGCAAAACGAAAACTTTACCATAGGAAAATATTGGCATACAAATATAATCACTTCTCTAAAAGGTAACTCATTTTAAATATAGTTTATTTATATATAATAATAATATGAATATTAGAAATAAGCTTTATATTTGTATAGCACCTATTACAAGAATTGTAGCCAAACTCGCTTCACAGCAGTTCAATAGACAGGATAACAGCAATGTAGAGGAGCAGCTACATTTCAAAACATATATCCACGAAGATTAATACATGAAGACTTGTGACTCGGACTCGGACTTGGACTCGAACACAGGTAATGATGACTCGGACTCGGACTCGACTTGGACACTCCTTGGGTGACTCGGACTTGGACTCGGACTCGAACACAGGTAATGATGACTCGGACTCGGACTCGACTTGGACACTCCTTGGGTGACTCGGACTTGGACTCGGGCTCGACTACGACTCTCCCTTGGTGACTCGGACTTGGACTCGGACTCGAAGAGTGGTGACTCGAGGGTGACTTGGACTCGTGAATTGGTGACTTGACTACAACACTGGTAGGGACGAAATAGAACTACTTCTCCTCCAGCTTCTCCTTTTAAGTCCCCAGCTGAATGAAATTAGGACACCTGCGGGAGGCGGAGCCAGGGGAAGACCAGGTCTACCTGCACAGCAGAGAGACAGAGAAGAGAACAGAAAAGGGAGCACGTAACAATGAGGCAAAACAAATCTAGACAGTTTTAGCATTCTGTTCTTTTGTGCTGCTTTCCCAAGGGTGTGAGCATCGAATTTGGCACTTCAATTTCACTGAAAGAGAAATTAGATTTATTTGGAGGAATACAAATAAACGCTGAGTACAAACTTATTTTTCCCAACAGTGCGTGATATCGTAATTGATATTGCAGAGTAACTGAAGGTTTAACAGAGAGCAATTGCGTAATGGGTAGTTGCGGCTGAGAAATAAAGGGAGAGCGATGAGGCAGGCCCAAAAATATTAGTTCATACCGGAGAGACGTGATGTAAGGAATACATATTTATTGTTACACGTCATATGAATGAAATGATTGCCATGATAATACAACAGGAGAATGGAATGGTGTTTGGCGATTAGGCCCCGGTTTGCAGGATAATCATTCAGGAGGGAAAGAACCGCTCCGATGAAATCCCCGGGGTCTAGACACTGGTGGTGGTGATAAGTAGGTGGGACCGGTCTGAAGAAGGAAGGTTTAGCTTTGTCCTGGAGGAGGCGAGAGGGGTGGAGGCGGGTTGCGTGTGGTCACCTGAAATAACAACTGACAGGGAGGAAGAGCAGGCATTTAAGGAATTTAGCATGTGCAGCAATTGGCTGCTGAGGGGTGATGCCCTCGTATTTAATGAGGGGGGAGGGAGCAATAGAGTGACATGTAAGTGACTCATTGTTAGGTCTTCCTTATTGAACTTGCGCTAAAGCTTTCATTTCAAACCGGAGAGACGTGATGTAAGGAATACATATTTATTGTTACACGTCATATGAATGAAATGATTGCCATGATAATACAACAGAATGGAATGGTGTTTGGCGATTAGGCCCCGATTTGCAGGATAATCATTCAGGAGGGAAAGAACCGCTCCGATGAAATCCCCAAAACCAGTGAAGTATGAAATACTGAGATGAACTGAGTTTCTTACCTTGTAGGGTGACTGTGGTGATCTGGGGATGAAATAATAGATTAACATATGTATGCGGCAGGAGGCTGGAATCACTGCCGGAGCTTACGGGTCATGCTGAGACTCTGACGGCGGAAATCAGTGCCGGTCTTATCAGAAAACGACCTGAGGGTCGCCTGCCTGGCTAGCAGGGCTTGACTACGCCGCCACGAAGGTCGAACGTCCTGCCGAAGCAGGGATCTTGTTTTTTAACAGAGACCGAAGTCTACGGTGTCCCAACGTCCACGAGACCGAAGTCTACGGTGGCCCACAGTCCACGAGACCGAAGTCTACGGTGGCCCACAGTCCACGAGACCGAAGTCTACGGGGACCCACAGTCCACGACACCGAAGTCTACGGGGACCCCCAGTCCACACCTGACATCGCAGGGTATACATTTTACGCAGACACATTGAGCAAGGGCCTGGGATTAGATACCTGCGTGCAGGAGAATGTATCCCGTGACATGTAGATGCAGCGTGAGACGAGACATTATTCTCTGTGGGCGGGGCCCGCGGACTAGGACGGGAATGCAGTTTGAAATCCGGTACCATAATGAGACATGTATACGTGTAAACGTGTTATGAACCACCACCAGTTATATGCATAAATACCATAGTTAGGGGCCGAGAGATCTTTGGGAAGCCAGGACGGTGCTGATGTCCGGGCGAATGTAGGTTGTGAAGGCGGAGGAGGACCACCGTCCTAGTTGTTGTAGGGATGAGATGGAGAGACCTTGATTAGCAGCAGAGGTGGCTGCACCTATCCTGAAGGAATGTCCCGAGTATGATGTAGGTGATAGGCCGGACTTAATGAGGACTTGCTTGAGGTAGAAATTGAACAGGGGCAGCGTTAAGGGAGCATTTCCTTTGATAAGAAAAAGTGGTGAGGACGGATTGGTGGGGGGTCTGCAGCGCAGGAATTTAATCATGGAATTAAAAGGGCAGAACGGGGAATCGATACGAGCTGCGATGACTGAGCAGGCTCCTCCGCATTTGGAGTGTTTGAGGCTGAGGCTAAAGTGGTTGGCGTTGAAGACTAGGTCGGAGAGGCAGACGTCTTGACTGGGGTCGAACGTGAGGGAAGCTGTAGTGAATTCGCCAGGTCGGAGGAACGGATAGAGGCTAATAAAAATACGGCATCGAGCAGCGCGTCGATATAGGGGGAGAATAATCCTTTCCTGAGTGTGGACAGCATGAGGCACAGGACGGGGAGCGTGATAGGGAGCCTCGGGTCTGCAGCGGGGGGAAACGTCTTATACAACCCTTTTAAGAATAAGTTTAACTGTTGGGTTTGAAAATAGGCTGGGAAAGCTAGGATCGGAGCAGCGAACATTAAATTGAATGCCTGCTAAGAGGCTCCGGATATACTGAGGTTTGAGGTGTCGGTCAGTGGTGCAGTAGCCCATAAAGGTGCACACGGTGGAGATGAGGACAGGTTTGAGTGAGACACCTACTGAGCGGCAGAAAAAAGTGAACGTTCTCCATGCGAAATCGTAGGATTTGAGGGTGGAAGCGGCTACGCCCTTTCTCATGAAGAATCTGGCAGACTCGAGGTGCCGAGCCAGGGGACTCTCGGTTAGTGCAGAGAGAGGAGATGAAGTGGAGGGATTCCTACTGGTTGCGAGCTGGCTTCCTGGCAGAGGTTCCGGAATGTCTGGAAATGAAAGCGAGAGAGGGAGTCAGCAACAACATTGAGGTGACCGAGAATGTGGCGAGCTGTGATAATGAAGTTGTGGATTATTGAGGACCGCGTGATGCTTCTCATGAATGGCATAATGTCACTGCACTGGGAGCACGCCTTGTTGATGATTTTGACCACTGATTGGTTGTCGCACAGCACCGAGATGCGTTTACGGAACCACAGGTGACCCCATACGTGGCATGCAACGGCGATCGGAAAGATCTCGTGCAGAGCGGAGGATGAAGCATGATTAGGGAATGACGGGGGCCATGACCCTGCGAACCACTCTCCCTGGAAGAAACCCTCAAAACCCACGGATGGGGCGGCATCCGTGAAAAACCTCATTGAGTCAGAGGAACATACGAGGTCATCATAAAAGAAAGTAACTCCGTTCCAGTGGGCGAGCAGGAGGGACCAGAAACGTAGGTCTGAGCGGCAGCCTTCGTCTAAGAAAACGCAGTCATGGAGGTTTTCGACCGCCGATGCTGCGTCCAGGAGGCGGGAGATGAAGGAGCGCCCCTGGTGGTTGACGCGCATGGCGAAGTTGAGGTGTCCGAGAAGGGAGAGCAACTGTTGTTTTGTGATGACTTGTTGCTCACAGTATGACTTGGTTATGTCCCGGATGCGCTGCAATTTGTCGGAGGGGAGAGACGCCTTCATGTCTATGGAGTCGAGAATGATCCCAAGAACTCTAAGCGTGTGTCGGGACCTAACGTTTTCTCTTTGGAGAGAGTGAGATCCCTGAGCTGTCCTGTGGCGGATCTATGAGGAGGAAGTCGTCCAGTAGGTGAAGGACGGAGGGGATTCTGACGATGTTCAGCAGGATCCAGCAGAGCGCTTCCAAGAAGGAGTTGAAAATGCAGGGGCTGCTTCTGCACCCGAAGGTCAGGCGAACAGCGAAATAGAGTTTGGACTCCCACTTAATACCGAACAAATTCCACTGAGACGGATGAATGTGGATGATTTTGAAGGCATCGGTAATGTCCGCTTTGGAGAGCCAAGCTCCGTGCCCTGTGAACTTGATCATCTTTATTGCATTATCCACTGAAGCATAGTGAAGGGAAAACTGATCTGGAGGGATGATGCTATTGACGCTGCAGAATGGGCCGGAACGGGAAGCGGACAGATCGAAAATCAGCCTTTTTATCTCAGAGTATTTGCGTGTGGCTATTCCGATGGGATTTGAACGGAACACTGGGAAGGGGGAGGAGCTAAAAGGATCAATTATATATCCATTGAGAAGTTCTTTGTCGATGAGCTGGGAAACTATGTTGGGTTCTTTAGCGGCTGACTGTAAGTTTCTTGCTACAAAAGTAACTGTGGGAGATGAGAGGACCCCTACCCTGAAGCCTTGGGAGAGCCCTGACAGGAGATAGTCCACGAACATGGAATCTGGGTGAGTGGATAGCGCAGCTGCTAGCTGAGGGATGTTAATGGGAGTGGAGGGGTGATGTTTCAAAATGTTTTTCCACCACGAGGTTTCTGGCGCAGAGCTACTGTAAGGTTTCGGCTGCGCCTGGGGCACCTGGACTTCGGGTGTGCATCCCTGCAGGAACTGCAGATATGAAGAAATGTACAAAAACATTTTCGTTAAAGCTAGTACAAATCTTATCTTCGTGTCTAATCTGCACCTGACGGCTTGGTCTATCGTTCCCAGCATACTGCATGTGGGAGGCTCTGGGGACGGAGAAAGGCACTGAGGGGCAGAGGGGAGCGATGTGGCCCTGCGCTCCGCAGCTGTTGCATGAAATAGCAGATTGGCCGCCGGTAGCCATCACGAGCAGCTCGATGTCCATCACTGACCAATCCAGGCGGATATTGCTATGCACTAGGTGGAGCGCTGCTTTACTTGAAAAGCTTTTGTGGTACTGATAGAAGACGGATTTCCCGTATCTAATGTTAATGTCTCCAATAATGGCCATGTACGCATCTAATTCTACTCTTCTCTCAGGGTAGACGGAGCAGAGAACGTCACGGAAGATGCCGAAAGCTACCATGAATTGCCCTAAGCTGATATCTCTGATAAGCCTGGGGTCTGCGGCCTTAAAGACGGCGGTGATATTTCCTCCTGTGGCGATGGCTTTATCGCACTCCGGGGAGGGCAGAATAATGCTAAGCAGATTAACATCCTTCCCTTCAAGAATTTTCGACCTAAGCCGTGAGGAGATGTTGGCGGCTTGGGAAATAAAAGGCCTACCTGAAGGGGGGGCTGGGAGGGCCGAAGCCAGAGAATAAGGGTGAGCTACTGCTGGAATGCATGGAACACCCTGACCCGGCAACCCCGGCGGGACTGAGGCAGCAAGCGCTGCTCTGAGTGCAACGGAAGTTGACGCTCCTGTACCGGAGTCTTCCAGGGCCTGGAGGCGAGCATCGATAGCTCTCATGGAGCTAGCCAGGGATTGCAGGGCGCCGGCCACGCTACTCTCCATGAGGGGCGTGTTAGTGCCGCTCCCGGCCTGGTGAGCCTGGGAAGGCGTGGATTTTGGAGGAGGACGGGATCCTGGAGGGCTCGACTTCCTGCCCTTTTTTCCTCCGCGGCTGCGGCCGCGTCCTCGCCCTGGTCTATCTGGGGAGCTGCCTGGGGCTGCTGCCCCGGACTGGGGAGCTGTGCTGGAGACCTGGTCCGAGAGCTCTCGGAGCTGAGAGAGAGTGAGGCCTGGGGCTGTGGGGATGCCCTGCTGCAGGAGCCGGGCGATGAGGAAGTCTGCCTCTGATGATAGGCCGCTGTGGGGAGCCGAACCGGGATCGAAGATTTCCATAGAAGGTTCGTGTTCCGAATTGTCCGAGTTGGACATCTTGAGCTATTTATTTCCTATGTTTTTGTCACGAGGAGGGTCTTGAAGTACTACCACGGCGTGTGGTCACCTGAAATGACAACTGACAGGGAGGAAGAGCAGGCATTTAAGGAATTTAGCATATGCAGCAATTGGCTGCTGAGGGGTGACACCCTCGTATTTAATGAGGGGGGAGGGAGCAATAGAGTGACATGTAAGTAGGGTTGGGTACCGAGAACAGGTTCCGGTTCGGAACCGGTTCCAACATTTCCAACGGCATCATTTAGAAATGTGAATTTCGGTTCCGCTTTTCGATGCCTGAGGAAATGTTTCTCGCCGCTCTCCGTAGCCTACTGTATGACTGCAGCGGGGCGGGATCCTAATTTTCGGCCTTGATGTAACAACATTCATAATTAAGTAAATGTAACACCCTTTTCATCCAGGTTACACTTTTCATTTGCCCTGTACGATGGGCGCTGTAAGTGATGAAAATGGGGGATGTTGGCTTATCTGGCACCCACAGCTCACAGCCAAAGTGCGAGTGAGCGTGGGAGCGAGCGATGGAGAAAGGGAGGGCGCTGTTGTTATTAGAATCTGGTGCTAGAGAAGAAGAAGAAGATGTTTCTACAATGATGTGGAGGGAGAGTCCTCTCCAGTCAGACTGAGAGGCTCAGTGAGGTAAAGGACTCTGAGTGTTTAGATAGTTCACTTTAGTCTAAGTTATCTCAGTGGGTCTCAAACGTTTTGATCACAATTTATGTAAACACATATTTCCAAGGCACTCCTTTATAAATATTGGGATAAAACAGGTTTGAAATCATTCCAATGTATACTATAGGACAGTAAACCAGACATATCGTTTTAAACTGGAGAGATAAAAACATATGCATAAATAAAATAGTAAAATAAGATATGAATGAACAACAAAAATAAAATACGTTACATGTATTTGTTATTGGCTATGGTAGGTTATTGGTTATGTTCACATACTTATTTAATTATTAAAATGTAAACCGATCTTTTTCATATGGGTGTTTAGAGTTACCCCCTAGATCTAGTCTCTAGTAATTCTGCTTAAAGTGCACCAGATTGAAGCATTTTACTTTAAAATGTTCAAACATTTCTTCCCGGTATGCCTGAGAAGGCAGATATGCTTGTTTTTCTCAACAAGAACTGTTGTTAAATGGGGGGGGGTTTCCTTCAAAAGTTGGACTGTTGTAGCTTCAGTGGTTCTCAGGTTACAGTTAGCAGTGAATATAAACAGACTGATTAATGTGAATATTACTGTAAACTAACCTGTGTAAAAGTTTCTCGAATAAATGTAATTTTTTTGGTGGAAGAAGCATGTATCATTTTTTTACCCTGCCCCTCAAAGAATCGGAATTGAGAATCGTTAAGAACCGGAATCGAAAAGTGGAATCGGAATCAGAATCGTGGAAATTCAAACGATACCCAACCCTACATGTAAGTGACTCATTGTTAGGTCTTCCTTATTGAACTTGCGCTAAAGCTTTCATATAATCTAAAAAGTAATGATGGAAACATATTAAGATTCAAACTGATCAAAATATAATCCTTGGGGTTCGAAGAAATAATACTGAAAGAGACAAAACACTTGTTCAAGCCCGGATGGCCACATATCTATTCTGCAATCTGCTGTGACTTTGAAGAACCAAAAGGACACACTTTCACTGTGTTTCCAAAATACTTTCTAGCTTTGAGTCAGGGCTAACCTTACTAATCAAAAGAGACATGAAAGCGTTGCTCCTTTGAACCAGAGTCATTATCAGCAGCAACCTCAGGGGCTGAGTGCCATTGCCGCAAACAGGTCTAATCACAGGGATATGGGATAGATTTAGCCAGAACACACACAAGTCTGACAGTGTGTGATGTTTTACTCTCGAATTACAGTTAAAAGTTTGTGTGGCTTTGCTAATTTCACCAGGATGTCTGTTTAATGCTGCATTCAGGGAGACTGTAGACGACAAACTGGATATAATGTTAGTGGACAAGAGCAGGACAGTAGTAAGGCTGCCACAAATAGACTTCATGAGCAATCTGGACAATGAGCAGCTAATACATTGGTGCACAATACCTGGAATGATATGGTCGGAGCTGAAATCCCACCAATAAATTACAAGGAGCTACATGCAGTACTAGTGAAATTACTTTTTTTTTTAAAAACACTTTTCTTTTTGTTCCTGCCTGTCTTCTTCCATATGTACCTAGAACAGCTTATATCAAGCTACCTGGTTTAACCTTTTTTTATTTATTTGAAATGCTTCAGTGCAGCATGTTCACAACCTTAACTTCTCCTCACATGCCACTAATCCTCTATTCTACACCTTATCTACTGGATGCTCATATGAGTTTCATGCAAATTAGGTTAGACAATGACTTACTTTATGTCAGATGACAGTAAACAGCCCTGTTATCTGAGCTCTAGTTTACCTATATTTAGTATTATTAAAATGTGTATATTATACTGTATATTGTTCTGCTGTTTTGTTGACCCCTCCAGCCAAATCAACCCCTTCTCTTTGCGGATTTTGTGGTTTCTTCACAAAAATCTTCAGTTTTTTTGTTTGTAGTGTGGAGCGGACAACCACTGCTTTCTCTATTTGATAAGAGCAGCCTTGACTTTACTGTTTTTACACATTTCTTTAAAAAGTGGCCAAATGTGCCACCGTCGTAGAAGTCATTGGTGTGCGTGCCCTTCATTTCCCCCTTTTTTCATCCACCATAAATCAGTACGACATTTATTTTAGTGTGACTTCAATCCAATTAGTTTGTGTAATTTGCTATTATTCCTCCTGCCTTCTCCCTGTTATGGGTCTTTCAGATGGGAATCATTTCCAGACAGTGTGATGACACACCATTTTCACCAGGTCAGATGAGTTGCTGTAATTATGTAAATCACCATGGTTGTGTGGACTGTGAGTTCAAGCTGGTCAGGAGGTTGGAGAGAGAGATCATGAGTACTGCTGCAGTTCAAGGTTCCATCAATGCCAACTTATTTTAATATGCATGTCAATGTGCCTGTGTTATGGAAATCATATAAAGTAGAACGCCCAGACTGTTAAAAGGCGGACACAAGTGAGCAGCGAGTAACAGCTCGCTGCTTGCACCAATGTCTTGAAAGGGAGACATCCTGAACAGAGCCCAGGATGCCGCCAGACCCTGAGTCAAGAGAAAACTCGCGAACCCGAGGGTGCCTGCGAGCTCTGACTTGTACGGACCCCACAGCAATTGCCTCCACACAACAGTGGGAGAGCCGTTGCTTAGTAATAGGCTTGCCCTTGTAAGGGATAGCCCAGGACACAGGGGGCTTGGTCATTATGACAGAGCACCCCCGATCATGGTACCGCTCACGGGCCAGGCCCATAGAGCCAAGCGCTCTGGGTATGGTTGAAAGATCGCCCCCCTCGCTTGGGACAGTATGTCCCTGCGTAGTGGGAGCTGCCAAGGCTGCCCGCACAGCAGCTGATATATCTTCGCTAGCCAGTACATAGCTGGCCAGTGTGGAGCTATCAGAATAAGTGTGTGGCGTTGCTCTCTCACTCTGGCCAGAGTTGGAGGTATCAGAGCCAGGGGTGGTAACGCGTACAGAAGGCCCGGGGGCCAATCGTGCGCGAGTGCATCCACGCCTAACGGTGCATTTAGATCACGCATCGAAAAGAACAGCCGAGACTGAGCGTTGTCTTTTGATGCGAACAGATCCACCGCGGCTCTGCCGTAACGCGCCCACAACTGGCTCACAATCCTTGGATGTAGAGTCCAGTCTGCATAAAGTGGTGCACCTCTGGACAGCAGATCTGCCCCGAGGTTCATCACTCCCGGTACGTGCGTCGCTCTCAGAGAGAGGAGACGTCTACCGCTCCATAGGATAAGTTTGCGCGCCAGTGTGTGTAACTGGAGAGAACGCAACCCCCCTTGGCGGTTAATATACGATATTGTGTCGTTGGGTCTTTTATTCCCGGAGAATACTGACTGGTGTGGCAGTATGCTCTTTAAATCCTTTCTTCCTCCGTGGAGAAGAGAAAAGAGAAAACTTCCTCGCTACCGTGACGCATGCGTTGTGGCGCAAGCTACTTATAGGGGGTGATTTCCCCTGACGCTGACGTCAAGATCACCAGCCAATCAGGATTGGTGTAATGAGATTGATGCTTCTGTTTGCTCCGCGATGAGGCGCATCCCATAGTGAGACATCGAACGGAGTGTTATGAATGAGAACTCTCATTATAGAGTCAAACGACACATTACAGTAAATAACATTACAAAAAACGTTTGTTTCTGCATTAATATTTTATTGTTTTGGTTCAGAGTTGTCTGCTAAGAAATGCAGAAAGTAACAGTCAGGTGTGGATGTAGGTGTCTATAATTGACATTGTTGCTGTCACTATAAAGTCTACAAGGAATTTGAGGCAAAACGTTTTGTTCATTTGACACAAACACCCACACAATCACCATTTCAAACAGAAAAACCTCACAGCACTGTAGCAATGACGCAGATAAACATACACTCCTAGTAATGTATTTTACCTCGTTATGGATAAATGGACAATTTAGTCTAGTTCAGAATGACAGAAAATGACTGCCTTTTCTTTCTTTAGCACGTGTGCTGGGCATTATGTTATTCTCATCCCAATCCTGAAAAGACAGCCAGTATATTGTTGTTCATACTTCCATTTCCAGGACATTTCCTGCATTACGCTTTTCTTCTTCTGTTACCCAATATCACACAGAGGAAGACGGGCTAGATCTCAATAAATGGTTTAGATTGTCATCTAAAGAGCAGCACTGTAAATTACACATTTACATTCCAACATAAAGACATTAGGTCAGAGTTCAAGTCTATTAACCCCTCATCAGATTTCATATTCTGAGTGGCAAGAGCTAAATTCAAAATGGAGGAAAGAGAAATAAAGACATAAATGAGAAAACAGAAGTGGGGAAAAAAGGATGACAGAATAGGATTGGGGAATATTCAGATGCGGGTAACAAGAAAAAAACAAACGGGAGAGAATGGTTGGATGGAGAAGGATGAATGACAGAAGGAAAGGGGAAATGATAGATGGTAGACATGAGATATATAGGGAGGTGTTCAATTGAATGTTGGTATGGATTTTTTCATGTTAACAGAATACCTTGTCATGTCATGCCTGTCTCAGGGCTAAACTCAATCAGATCTATAATCCATCAGCTGCAGAAATGACAGTCAATACAGCCACAGCTGTATTGTACAGCCGTGGCCTAATTAAAAGGGTTTGTGCTTTTGAGTGAGAGAGAAGGTCTCACTGAATCAAAGACAATGTGAGTCTCTTTTTGCGCAACACTATTGAATATTTGCCCCAAAAAAGGCTTACATCTGAATCATGTAGGACTGCAATTCTGCTTTTCAAATGCCCAACATTGGGGGATATCTCATCATATCAACCCAGTCAGTGCTCCTATGAGACAATTTCTATCAAGTGCAGGGGCGGCGGGTGCTGTAGGCTAGGGAAGGCTAAGCCTTCCCAAATATTTGTGTCACTGCATCCTGGTAAAATACAAATATAATGTATAATGTCTGTGTCTTTGACATTAGCGCTGCTAGCCACCTGTGCCCTGTACTACGACGCCAGTTCAACATACCCTGGATATGTTTGAGTAACAAACAAACTAACAACAACAAACTAACAAACGAGATCTCGCTAAGCGGTCCTACGACGCTGGTTATCAACTCGGTAAATCAAGCCAGGGTTTCTCTCTCCAGCTGAGAGCGCGTTCACGTGAAAGGGGCGGGGTTAGCTACATTTGACCAATCACAAACATGGACAAGTGTACTGACAGCGCAGCGTCATACTTCATTAATGAAAAGTAAACTAATATTAGACAAATATGAGCTTTAAAACATCCATGACTTAAACATATAATCCAGGATACAAGCCACAGAGTTGCACCTGCAAGGTGAATACAGAACAACTGGTTAAAAAATAACTAGGCCTACCGAGTGTTTGAAAGCGTATAGTTTTATGATACTGCCCCATCTAAGACACGAGTGAATCTGACTTTAATTACATTTGACTCGAGTGTTTCGTCAACATAATGTGTTGCTTAAAATATTTAACTGCATACAGTATGTGACACTGTAAGTGTTGCACGGCCAGATACAGCTGGAGAAGCTGACTCAGATAAGGAAATATGATATATTATGATATTATATGATCGATAATCTGATTGATGATGTAACATGAATGATAAGTGCGACACGTCGGCGTCTTCTCTGCATACAGCAGTTTAAACTGTATTTCCTTTATCCTGTAATATGACTTGAGAGATTTAAACTCCGCACACTGAGTTGATCTCTTTTCTAGACACCGGAGGCGGGCAGCGTCAGGTAAAAAAAGTTATTTAGCCTTCCCAAACCTGAGCCTATGATCAAGTGGGTCCTTTGTTAGATGGTTGTTTTCAGCTTTCAGCTTCTTTAGAACTTCTTGGGGATTGTTTGTACATTAGATTGCCGATATTATTAATGAAAAACGTGCAGAGCTCTCTGCACCTCATTACTCTTCATATGTTATCTCAGCTAACTCGTAGGGACTTTATTGGAGCACCTGACCAACCTAAGGCTTCCAATAAAACAGACAATTGACAATGCACTGTTTCTAATAAAGCTCGGCTGCAGTAAAGATGTGTTGTTTGTTGACGCTCTGTCAGTTGTGTCAACTCAATTGCATGCAAGCTGCTATATTGCCACTTTATGAATTTTGCTAAAAGAGGTGTTCTTTTTGTTACACTAGACTAGAGACTTCATTATCCAGTATTCCTCCTGCAGGTGTGTCAGAGGAGCTCAATGTCTTGTAATAAAAGGAGAGTGCAACACGTTCTTGTGCATTCACACCATTATTGAATCAATACATCATCCCATGTGAACCGATGTCAACTAAATAATTACAGCTACTGACCAGAAAGTTATAAAACTGTACAATATAAGCTTCAAAGGATTTATTGAAGGCTGTCCCTAGAGAATTAAGTTATTAATGGATGTTTTACGATTTATGTACAATGACAATGTTTAATGCAAATGCACAGTGTCTCTCTAATATTGCAAGGGATATTAGGAGGCTGTATGGGCATCTATCATGTCTGAGTAGTGCTGTTGCATACCTTTTTTCTTTTTATAACAATCTTATCCTGCTTATAACCAGTTTATTTACAACATGTCCCTTTGCCATGAACATATGTTACAGTGAGTATTTTAATAACTTCATATGTACCTAAATGTTTTACACAAGGGAAATACAGGTTGTGTATTGGATCTCATTGCAATGGAAAAAAGCAGTGTATACACACTCTCTGGGTTCATTGACCTACATCATAGACTATGCATTTACTTTTCATTCAAGCAGTGTAATGAATGTCAATCACCACCATTTACATTCTGTTTGATCAGGTAATGTCATCAGTTCCACAACGGCTGAGATTTCTTATTCTGAACAGGACCCGGACTCCACTGTGAGCAAAGGTGTGAGAGGCAAAGGTGTGTGTGTCCAGAGCGATATAGCTAAGCAAGCTTCTAAGAGCAGCTAATTAGACCTAAGATTAATGCCCAGCGGGGAATGAGCGAAGGTTAGGCCCCATCTGGCCTGTTTCACACAGATAACAACTGCAATCCCTTAGCAAAAAAATCTATAGAATACTATAGAAAAATCTATGGACGAATTCTATAGATATTTTCTGTAGAATACTACAGGATTTTTGCCGATGTACTATAGAAATTGCCTACGTGTTTTACTATAGATTCTGGGAAATAATCTATAGAATACTATAGTACTATAGAAAATATATACTGTGTAGATGTTTTTTTTTTGTAGAAAATAATCTATAGAATCCTATAGAAAACCCCATGGATGCTTTCTATAGAACTGTTCAGTAGAATACCATTCTGTAGAATACTATAGAATTTGTGACCTATATTCTATAGAATATGTGGACATTTCTATAGAATACTATAGAAATGTTTCTATAGAAACATTCTATAGAATTTACCTATGGATTTTACTATAGATTCTGCAAAGTAATCTATAGAAAAATCTATTAATGTTTCTATAGAATATACTGCAAGATATTGGCAAATATTCTACAGAATTCACCTATACATTTTACTATAGATTCCACCAAATAATTTATAGAATCCGATAGAAAATTGCTATTGTTTTCTATAAAATTGTTCTGCAGAACTTATAACATTAATTTACGGTAATTGCCTTAAAGATTATACAGGAAAACACTGTAATTTTACAGATTTATCTGCTCTTTTTACAGTCAATAACCTTTAATAAAAGTACAGCACTAATACTTATATGGGCAAAACATTCGTAAAAAAACGGTCAAATGACTGGCAGCAGCGGCTGCCAAACAAAAACCATAAAATGAAAGTAAAAATACTTTAACCTGTTAAGCCCGAAGGTCCCCGAAGGTTTTTTTTTTCACAACACTGTGCCACAGGGCATCTTAATATTTAAAAACCTATTAATGTGTAATACCAGATGAACGAGAAGAATCTCAGCTAACTGACAATACAAACCATTTTTACAGAAACAAAACACAAGTCTCACAAGAAGCGTTAGCATTAGCCCTTAGCTAAAACGGGCAGATGCTACTTCCGGTGCTAACTAGCAAAAGCGATCTTTACAACTTCATATTTTCTGCACAAACTACATATCATCTGAAAGCTGATACTCCACAGATTATTTGTGTTATAAGTATCATCACTGTAGGACAAACTTACTGAGCTAGTGTTAGAAATTAAAATCAATGTTGATATGGCTTAATTTGAATTAAATACACTATTTAATTTAAATCAGTTTTATTCCGAAAAACCTGAAGTTCACTAACTATTAACTTAATACTTTTATTCTGAAAATGCTTCACTTCCGGTTAGCATTAGCATGTGGCGAAATGCTGCATTTTCAAACCATGAATCGAAGGTGAAATGACATGTGGTGTTGTACATTGAGCACACTGGGTTTAGCACTCATCTATTGCCGCTGAATAACGTTTATCAGGGAATGTTTAAATAACCACAGACACCAGAATGATGTAATTTAACAATAGCACAAGGCAGGAATTGCATTGGATCCGCCCCCGACGACGTCGGCCAATAGGAGAAGACCTCAGATGACAACAGGAAAAGCATGCCAAAGATTGACCTCTTCCTCCGGCTGACCCGGACTGACCGGACGCATGGGGAGAGAGCCTCCACTAGCACATTTCATGTTGTACACCACCGCATCTTTTGTGTAATTAAATGCTGTTAACTTTTATAAGCTTCCCTTGACTCTTTTCAGTCTCTCCTGCCTTCAGGGCTCTAGAATTCACTAACACTAGCAGCCAGAACAGAGAAGAAGAAAAAAAGCAGTTTTCAAAACCATAACAATAATTATGTCTTACCGTTGCTGTTTTGTGATCAAAGCTCTTGTTCAAGGGAATAAAAACGCTGTTTAAGGTTAATCCAATGTCTCTTAGTCACTTTAGAATTGTTCCTGATAATCTATCATTACATTCATGGCAGCAGAGTAGGTTTAAAGTGTCACAGTCCCGAGCTAACGCTGTCTCACGTGCTGTTTACGCAAACCTCTCTCTACTTGACGTAAGTGTTTAGTGGGACTTACTAACTGTCACTCGATTCTATTGGCTCTAACGGTTCAGAAAAGGTGTCAATCACCCAAATCGACCAATGGGTTCCAAAGATATGATCCTGCGTAGTATAAACTAAGCCCGCTCCGGCTCCATTACGCATTACGTAGCCAGAAGGGAGAGCTTCACCACAGAGCAGCTGCAAGAGATGCTAGCTGACGATAGCTATGATCATACCAGATGACTCTTCGTCGGATGATGAAGATCTCCTCCAGCCAGACCTGGATCCGGACAGTAGTGACTCGGATGTTGAACTTCCACCACGGGAAAGGTATGTAATCTCTCTGTTTTTATATATTACTTATGTGGTTTGGTGGAACTGCGTCACAGTGCTAGCTTAGCCAAGAAGCTACAGGAATGATTAGGCAAAATGCTAAATAGTGTTACTTGTCTTTTTGGAGTTACATTTTCTAAATTAATGGCCAGTGAATGAATATATATATGTGTTTACTTATTTATTTGTTGTAGTATTATTTATTTATTGTCCAATATTATCCTTTTTATGTATTACTTTTGTGTTTGGTGCAACTGCATCACAGTGTTAGCTTAGCCAACAGGAATGATTAGCCAAAATGCTAAATAGTGTTACTTGTCTTTTTGGAGTTACATTTTCTAAATGAATGGCCAGTGAATGAATATATATATGTGTTTACTTATTTATTTGTTGTAGTATTATTCATTTATTGTCCAATATTATCCTTTGTATGTATTACTTTTGTGTTTGGTGGAACTGCATCACAGTGTTAGCTTAGCCAACAGGAATGATTAGCCAAAATGCTAAATAGTGTTACTTGTCTTTTTGGAGTTACATTTTCTAAATGAATGGCCAGTGAATGAATATATATATGTGTTTACTTATTTATTTGTTGTATTATTCATTTATAGTCCAATATTATCCTATAAGTATAAACCAGGGAATTCATCTAATCTCTTTGTTTTTCCACATTTGTTAGATGAGGTGTGACCCCAGCAGGACAAAGCCACACACCCAGAAGACTTTCAGGGAGCAGCTTGCTGCAGAATTGTTGGAGTTTGCTGAAGGCCCTGCTGAAGGCCCTGCACCTCCACCATCCCCTCCTCCACCACTCACATGCATGCCCGAGTATTATGGGGAAGATGCCACCAAGGTCAGGAAGAACTGCAGGAGGTGCCTAGATGCTGGACTCAAAAGGGTGAAGACACCTGTGTACTGCAGGAAGTGTCAGGTCCCTCTGTGCTTCACTGTCAAAAGGAACTGTTTCAGGGAGTGGCACGACCTAAATACTGGAACATTCAGGTAGGTATAAAGTTCAGGTAGGTATAACATTTTGCGAGTGTTTATTTAAAAAAAAAAATACTTGTTGTTTTTATATACCTAGTGTGATTTTATTGTATAGTGTGTTGGTAAAATATTTGTTGTTTTTACAAACCTACAGTGTGGTTTTATTGTATAGTACGTTGGTAAAATGTTTGTTTTTACATGCCTATTGTGTGTTGGTAAAATGTTTGAAATAAATCTGCCCCAGTTGGAGTCAAATGTTACCTATGTTTCCGGTTTTTTTTATTGTGCAAGTACACCTACACACAATGACCTACAGTGTAATTTTATTGTATGGTACAGTTACATACACTAGTGCTGGGGGGAAACGATTATTTCGAAAATGATTATTCGGGCGATTATTTGATCGATTAGTCGACTAATCTAACGATTATTTTTCTGTTGTTCAATTCATAAAAAACGTAATGTAAAAAAAAAAATGTTCATGATACTGTGTCTCAGGGGATCTTAATATTTAACAAACTATTAATGTGTTATACCAGATTAACGGAAATAATCTCAGCTAACTGATGATACAAACCATGTTTACCAAAACAAAACACAAGTCTCATAAGAAGCATCTAAATGACCCATGAGCGATAAATGCTAACGGACATTGGCACAGAACTCAAGATAAAAGTACCCTTATTACTTATCGTAGCTGCACATACAAGATATCTGATTAAAGCTGAGACTCCACAGATTATGTAGGTATATAGTACCATCACTGAGTGATCCGGACTCGCGACAGGGGAAGCAAATACAGTCATCACAACACGTACCTTTACAGAGCTTCTAGGGAGATCGTCTCACCACCGTAGCTGTCAATCTGATCAAAAGACGTGTTCAATGGCATTAAAATGAGAAAAAACGCGGCTGAATCGGTTAATCCATAGGTCGACGCGTCGCTTCAGCACTAACATACACACACAGCTACACTTACACATACACACCTACACATACCCACACAGCTACACTTACATACCCACACAGCTACACTTACACCTACACACACACACACACACACACACACACACACACACACACACACACACACACACACACACACACACACACACACACACACACACACACACACACACCTACACTTACACACACCTACACACTCACAAAAATATTTTTAATTTTTTTGTAAGAATTATTATTTTTTTTAAATATTTTTTTTGAATGGAATGAATACCTATAGTGATGATTCAATGTAATACAATGATTTGTATAGTCTGGTACCTGAAAAAGGTCAAATGGCACTGATGGAACCAAATGTGCCCAAAGCTTATTCCGCCTGGACTTTATTTTCATAAACCTCTCTAAAAAGGTCATGTCACTTGTTTTGCCTCAATCTTGATACAGGGTACTTATTATATGTTATACTTTGGATTCCTAAAGCTTTTAGGCTACTAACCCATCATTCAAGGTTGGTCTTCACTATAAGTAATGGGTTTTCTTTAGGCGGAGACAGGAATTTACATTTTTTTGCTATGTTCCATCTGAATTTACTCTGACACAGAAATATCTATATTGATTCTGACACTTCTACATCCAACTCACAGATGTAACCTTGCTTTGATAACAAAAACTATTCATATAAACCTTTTAGAAGTGAAGTTATAGTCATTTGTTCTGGGAATGTCATTTTCGAGCCTGAAACCTGAAAAACAGGCTCGGGGTTTAACAGGTTAACTGAAATAAAGTGCAAAAGCAATTAGTATACAGATATTGTCCTTAAAGATTTTAGAGGAAACTTTCCTCTCTTTTCAAAATCCATTGTCTTAAAATGTTACATTAAAATACCTTAAATAAAGTTCTGATGAGAAAAACAGTTTTTTACATTTTTTTTGATTAGATTTGTATGATCAAACACTAAAATAAATACAGAACCTAAAGTTCTAACGGGAGAATACTGTTATTTTGCAGCTTTTTTCTAACATTTTCCAATCAAACAGGTTCAACAAAATGACATCACAAAATGTTCTGTAGGAAACAATTACTCTGAAAACTTAAAATATTAAAAATATTTGTAGAATTATAGTACAACTAATGAATACAGCATTTCATATTTAAACATCATACTTATAAACAGTAGAAACAAAAAGTAAGTTGAATTTTTTTAAGATTACTTTGAAACATTCTCAACTGAAAATAACAGAAATTACAAAATGGCGACACATGTTCACATTGTCAATTTGAAGGAGCAGTGTGCAGGATTTAGTATGTCTAAAATGGTAAATTCCAACCAATGGATAACTTGTTCACTCACCCTCCTATCCCAAGTTGTAGGAGAATGTATATTGGCTGCAAAAAACTTGAGGCCCAATCATGTTTCCTCTGTCCATTCTGCGCTACTGTAGACGTGGCAGTGCAACCTAGAGGACAAAAAGATCAGAATTAGAAACAGGTTTATTGCTAGGTAGGTTCACACGTATGAGGAGGTGTCGTACATACAAATATATATATATTTTTTAAAGTACACAGATAGCGAACTATATTAAGAAATAGAATGCAATCAATTATAGAATATAAAATATGTGCAGTAAGCAATATTTAAACATTGCATTATTTACCATCCTGTGATCTCCATGCAGAGTCTGCGTTGTGGCTGAGGTAAAGTGTCAGGTGGGGGGGGCGGGCCTTGTTGAGGTGGCGAGAGGTTCTGGTCCTGATGGAGAGAGGTTCTGGTCCTGATGGAGAGAGGTTTTAGTCCTGATTGAGAGAGGTTCTGGTCCTGATGGAGAGAGGTTCTGGTCCTGATGGAGAGAGGTTCTGGTCCTGATGGAGAGAGGTTTTGGTCCTGATGGAGAGAGGTTCTGGTCCTGATGGATTGTGTTGAAGACAGAGCTGAAGTCCACAAACAGGATCCTGGCATAGGTTCCTGCTGTGTCCAGGTGCTGGAGGAGGAAGTGAAGTGATAAGGCAAGGCAAGGCAAGTTTATTTATATAGCACTTTTCAACGCAAGGCAATTCAAAGTGCTTTACAAAAAAAAAATGAAAGACATTAAGCATTAAAAAAGAAAAGCTAATAAAATAAACATTAAGGAAAAATACATGGATAAAAGTTACAGTGCAGTCTAAAATATGAATAGTTCAATTAAACATTACAAGAAAAAGTACATGGATAAAAGTTACAGTGCAGTTTAAGATATGAATAGTTCAATTAAAAGCAGTGACAAAAAGAAAAGTCTTCAGCCTGGATTTAAAAGTAGTAAGAGTTGCAGCGGACCTGCAGGTTTCTGGGAGTTTGTTCCAGATATTTGGAGCATAATAACTGAACGCTGCTTTACCATGTTTAGTTCTGACTCTGGGGACAGAAAGCTGACCAGTCCCTGAAGACCTGAGAGATCTGGATGGTTCATAGTTTAGCAGGAGGTCAGTAATGTATTTTGGGCCTAAACCATTCAGTGCTTTATAAACCAGCAGCAATATTTTGAAATATATTCTTTGACACACAGGAAGCCAGTGTAAAGACTTCAGAACAGGAGTGATGTGATCCACTTTCTTAGTGTTAGTGAGGACTCGAGCAGCGGCGTTCTGAATCAGCTGCAGCTTTCTAATAGATTTTTTAGTGAGACCTGTGAAGACACCATTGCAGTAGTCGAGTCTACTGAAGATAAAGGCATGGACAAGTTTTTCCAAATCCTGCTGTGACATTAGTCTTTTAATCCTAGATATGTTCTTTAGGTGATAGTAGGCTGATTTAGTAACTGTTTTAATGTGACTGTTGAAACTCAGGTCAGAGTCCATGACTACACCTAGATTTCTGGCTTTATCTGTTGGTTTGAACATTGCAGACTGAAGCTCAGCGCTAACTTTTAAACGTTCTGCCTTGGCTCCAAAAACCATTACCTCAGTTTTATCTTTGTTTAATTGGAGAAAGTTCTGACACATCCAGTCATTGATTTGTTCAATGCACTTACTCAGTGTTTGAATTGGAGCATAGTCTCCTGGTGAAATTGTTACGTACATTTGTGTGTCATCTGCATAGCTATGGTAACTTATTTTGTTGTTCTTCATTATCTGAGCCAGTGGTAGCATGTAGATGTTAAAGAGAAGAGGCCCCAAGATGGAGCCTTGAGGAACCCCACATGTCATATTTGTCAACTCAGATGTGTATTTACCTATAGAAACAAAGTTGTTTCTATCCTTTAAGTAGGATTTAAACCAATTTAGAACTGTTTCCGAAAGTCCCACCCAGTTTTCCAGTCGGTCTAGTAATATGCTGTGGTCAACAGTGTCAAACGCAGCACTGAGATCTAATAATACTAACACTGAAGTTCTGCCACTGTCTGTGTTTAAGTGGATGTCATTAAAGACCTTTACAAGAGCAGTCTCAGTGCTGTGGTTTGGACGAAAGCCTGACTGGAACACATCGAAACAACCATTTAAATGCAAGAAATTACTCAACTGTTGAAAAACAACTTTTTCAATGATTTTACCTAGAAATGGCAGGTTTGATATGGGCCTGTAATTGTTCATTACTGAAGCATCTAGATTATTCTTTTTTAAGAGCGGTTTAATGACTGCAGTTTTCAGGGCCTGTGGAAAAATACCTGAGTGAAGAGATTTGTTTACTATATGAAGTAGTTCTGAGGCCATGCAGGGCAAAACATCTTTGAGAAATCCTGTTGGAATAATATCAAGGCAGCAGGAGGAGGATTTCAGAAGTTGTATAATGTCCTCTAGGTTTTTATCATTAATCTGATGGAATTGTGTCATGATGTCTGAATTGATGTTAAGTGGACACAGAGACAACACATTTGCTGTTCCTGATGCAGAGGCACTGACTGCTTGTCTGATTTTCTGAATTTTGTCAGTGAAAAAGGAGGCAAAATCATTGCACGCCCTGGTGGTTAGAAATTCAGAGGCTACTGACACTGGGAGGTTAGTTAGTCTGTCGACGGTAGCAAACAAGGCACGTGCGTTGTTTTTGTTTTTGGTAATGATGTCAGAGAAGAATGATTGTCGTGCGTTTTTCAATTCCAAATTATAAAGGCCAAGTCTCTCTTTATAAATTTCAAAGTGAACCTGGAGATTTGTTTTTCGCCAACTGCGTTCAGCTTTTCGACATTCTCTTTTTTCTGTTTTAACGGTCATGGCCTTTCTCCATGGAGATATTTTCTTCCCAGTCACTTCCTTTACCTTAATTGGAGCAATGGCATCTATAACATTTTTAATTTTTGAATTAAAATGATCTACTAGCTCATTTACTGAGGTGTTAGCAGGGGCAAGTGTGGAAGAAAAATTCTGAGTAAACATTTCCCTAGTATTTTCAGTTAAATATTGCTTTGTGGTTACCTCTTTTTGAACACTTGTGTGAACAGAAATAGAGCTCTCAAAGAAAACACAGGAATGGTCAGACAGTGCAACATCAGTCACCACAACCTTAGAGATATTCAGACCCTTTGAGATAATTAAGTCCAGAGTGTGCCCCTTATTGTGCGTGGGCTCCGTCACATGCTGAGTCAGTCCATAGCTATCAAGAACACAAAACAGTTCTTTAGCCCCTCTGTCCTGGGGGTTGTCAACATGGATGTTAAAATCACCAACAATGACTAGACGGTCAAAGTCAATACACACTATAGACAGCAGTTCAGTAAGGTCATCAAAAAAGAGTGCACAGTTTTAGGTGGCCTATAGATATTTAGGAACAGAGCTCGAGAGGAGCATTTCAGCTGAAGGGCCACATATTCAAAAGAATCAAAGTTTCCATACGATGTCTTCCTGCATTGAAGGGAATCATTGAACAGAATAGAAACTCCACCCCCTTTCTTATGCATTCTTTCCTGACTCATAAAACTAAAGTTGGGAGGGGTTGATTCGATAAGAACAGCTGCACTGTTATTTTGTTCAATCCAAGTTTCTGTTAAAAACATAAAATCAAGATTGTGCTCAGTGATAAAATCATTGATTAAAAATGTTTTTCCTGCCAAAGACCTGACATTTAATAAAGCTAGTTTAAGTTCGTTAAACACACTATCAGTCATGTTTTTTGTAACAAGCTGTGGCTGACATGGAATCACTGCTAAATTAGATAAACTCACACACACGTTTGAGTGCTTCCTGTATCTAAGATGATTCACCGCTCTTAATCTAGAGTAACTATTAGTAAACCATAATGATGGATGTTATTATCAGCCAATAGATCCTCTTTGAAGCACGCGCACACACACACACACACACACACACACACACACACACACACACACACACACACACACACACACACACACACACACACACACACACACACACACACGTTATTGAGAGCATCCCAAGGGCATTGATTATTTCATAAGTTTAGAAGGGTGGAACATAGTCTAACAACAGTTAGCTTTTGTTAATTTTACCTCGAGCCAAACTTGTGAGACTTGTTTCTGAAATCCCTTTCTCTTAAAGTGAATACATAAAAAATAAAACAATGGAGGTTACCCTAAAACTAACCACTGGATTGCTTTTCTAACATGACCTAGTCCATAAGTGAGGTAGGGGTGGGAACAATCAAACGCACCCTCCCAGGCACTGCATGTTAGCGAAGTACAACTGGGATTTCGAAGAGGAAGATATGCTTGGTCAATTCTTAATAAAAAAGAAAAACCAACAAATTGAGCACTCGATATTTCATTAGCAGCGCCTAGCTACAGCTGCGGAGCTTCGGTCAATACCACTAAGTCTATTTCCTTAAAATGGTACATATCGATGAATCTATATTTTCATCTTCAGGTGATTGAATCTGCATTATGTCCCTGTACAATAAGATTCGAGCATTTTGTAATCCAGTGAGGACATTCAAGACCAGTAAATATTGATTGATTAAACAACACTAAATAAAATGTTAGTGTTTTCTTCAAACTCAGACTCTCTGCTGCGGCTGTACCTCAAAGACAAAACAATTGTCTGATGATCTTTGTTGAACAAGGTATGATTGTCCTGTACTTGTACAATGCGGGGTATTTTTAAATACTTTACTAAAACACATTCAATATTATATTAGACACAAGTTAGTTATTACTCACATATCAAAGTCTTTTCATCTGACGACGCTGAAGTTGGCTTCCGATTCAGAGCATCCAATTCGGCAGTTAAGGGGAAAGTTAAGGGACATTTAATTTACAGCGCTGAGCGAACAATCCTCCGTGTTTGAACCTCTTAAATCGCTGCATAGCCGATTTATTTGGACTGGATTATCCCAGAGAGTCTAAAGATTCTTTATAACCCAGTTTGAGATTTGTGAAACCTTTATTCTATTTGTGAAAATTAAAAAAAGGGAGTTTTCAGTGCTTTTTTTGCATCTTCACCACATTAGACCAGGTTCCTGATCTAAAACCACTAGACCTACACTCATCGAATCTGGACTAGATTATCCCAGAGGGTCTAAAGATTCTTTATAACATAGTTTCAGATTTGTGAAACCTTAATTCTATTTGTGAAAATACAAACAAGGGAGATTTCAGTGCTTTTTTCACATGTAGACCACATTAGACCAGGTCCTGATCTAAAACCACTAGACCTACACTCATCAAATCTGGACTGGATTATCCCAGAGAGGCTAAAGATTCTTTATAACACAGTTTCAGATTTGGGAAATCTTTATTCTATTTGTGAAAATACAAACACAGGTGGAAGGCTGAGGTTGCTGCAGCAGGCCAGGATCAGGATCAGAAAGTGAACCTCCCAGCTGGGCAAGCCTTTATGCCTTCTTGAGGCTCCGCCTCTAGATGGGCGGACACAAACAGGATGACACTCCCAGTACCTGCCAGAGGACAGCAAGGCAGGGAGCACAGACAGGCAGAAGGGGTCGTCACAACATGTTCTTCTGTTTTGTTTTATTGTTCTGTCTTTTTATTTATTTAAAGGGGACCTATCATGCAAAATGCACCTTTGTACGTCTTTTATACATGAATATGTGTCCTCGGTGTTCCAGGGAACTCACCAAGTGTCAGAAAACACAACCCTCTCTATTTTCCTCCTTTGCCAAATCTCTAAAAAAAGGGGCTGAAACAGATCTGAAAAAAATTGATCCAGATTTCAACACTTTTCTACGTCACAGAGAAGTCCTCGGCTTATTGGTCAACTCTCCACCTATCAGGGGAATGAGCCACGGCCACGTGCATTGCCAAACCTCTCATTCGCATATAGGTTATCGGCAGGCTAAATCAACCCACATCTGTGTTTTTGCCTGCTCTTGCCAGGATGTCTAAGATAGTTAAACGTTGTGCTGTTGATGGCTGCAAGACTCGGGACAGGGGACTGCATGCAATGCCATCAGTGGAAAAAGAAATGAATCTGTGGCTAGACTTCATTTACAAGGGACATGTGCCAGAAGACCACGGAAGATTTCTGTTTGTGTGTTCCAAACATTTTACGACGGACATGTTTATGAACTTCTCTCAAGTCCAACACGGATATGCATCCAAAGTAATGCTAAACCCGGGATCAATACCAACCATCCGGGACCAGGCCAGTGAGGACACATCCAATTTTAAAGCTGTACGTTTTTATTTAGCGGTGTTTTTCCTGATAAAGCTATCTCTAGCTTGTAGCATGTAGCATGTAGCTTCGCCGTATCAATGTCGCCTCAAACCCAAATAGTAATCGGTTAGGTGTTTATATATTTTTGTAGCATTTTATTTTGTACGCTCCGCAGTCTTTGCTTTGTCTTTTATTTGAATTATCAGGCATTTACTAACATGTTCAGACATACTGCCGTAATGGCGATCTGTGTGAAGGCTGTAAAGCCACGCCCTAGGCGATAACACAAGTATTTATTCTCCTATTTATTAGTATTTTGTATCCTCTAAAATCATATTGAGTAAGTTATAATAACAAACGTAATCTTCTGTAGGCAAGTGCCGTTTTTTCCAGCGTTATATGTAAAAGCTTTTGTGATTGTAGTCTGTAAGAACGATCAGATATCATCGATCTGTAAGCTCAGCTACGCTACGCTAATGAGACATGCCATTTTTTGCAGCGTTATATGTAAAAGCTTTTGTGTGTTTACTTGTTTGCGCACATGAATATAAATGGGGCTGTGTTAGGATACAACACTGTGTGTATGTATGCGAGGGGGGACACACACCACGAGTAAAACTGAGCTAAAGCCCCGTTGGTCTGTTGTTGTTGACAAGGCCTTACCTCTAGCAACAGGCTAATTAGTGGCTAGCACTCATTACAGTCAGTCTACTGAGCTCAGCCCCTCTCCAACACATCACCTGTATTGAGTCAGAAACACAGCATGCACGTTACGGTTCAAAACTAACTCGGATTGAAAGAGCTTTGCTAAATAGAGAGTTTTAGCCCCCATCTTTTGGGATTTCAGACTATATTTATCCAAATAGTATTTTCTCATCCTGAATACTAAGTTGAGATGATTTTGTTCTAACTATGTTTTCTTCTTTACAGGCCAGCACATCACATGCTACCAGCAGATTACCTGTGATGATAGATTCTGCATGTCAGACTGACCCACCCAAGTACCGTACTGTTCGTACACAGCTATCCTCGAGGACTCTTGGTTCACATCGAAGTACAGGTTAGAAGCACGTTTCTCAAATGTTCTTTAGTTAAATTTTACATTCTGATGTTGTAGCCTTTAATTTGTGTGCTTCTAATTGTTGTTAACATATTTTTGTTTTATCTTTTGTTTTGTTTTTAATGTCAAATACAATTATGTTACAGCTGTCCAGGCTAAAATTCCCTGCAGAAGCGTTGGTGTTGAAACACTTCCGTTGGAAGTGCCAATGCCCTTTTCAACATCCACCCCCATAAAGAGACCACCAAAGAGGCCCTGTGTAGACCTTGAAGAGGAATACGAAGATCCATTTGAGGGAAGCTCTTCTTTGGTGATCTCCGAAGGCCAGGATGCAACTTATGATCCAGCAGAATCCATAACAAATGCTACAGAAACAACAGCCATGTCGTAAGTTACTGAAATATCACTGAGTTTGTCTATGTATTGTATTTTTTGCTGTATATAATTCAAACATTGATAATAGGGAAACACCAAAGATCTCTAAAGCAACAATCTGTGTGATGGATCTTAACTTCTATTTTTTTGTTTTAGTGGTCAAGAACAAAACCCCCCCCAGACGATCAACACATACATCGTGTATGAGACCTGCCTCATGGAGCTTTTTGAATCATGTCCTGTGTGCAAGCGTGTGTGTGATGTACAAACCAGAAGGATCGGTACATTCATATCAGTGCATCAGCTGTGCCCCCATTGTCAGTTTACAAGAAACTGGAATAGCCAGCCTGTTCTTGGGAGTACTCCAGTTGGAAACCTGCAGCTATCAGTTGCAACATATGTCAACGGAGCATCTTTCTACAAACTTTCAAAGGTAAATTAACTGCAGAAGATTGTTTTGCCAATGTTTGAAAATGCAAATGTTGTTGTTGAATAAGATAGGACAAGGTAACAATAACAAGACTGACAAAAGTTGGGAATAGGGCACTGTTAGGTAACGACCCATGCTAATATGTAAAGCTCTTTTGGGAGGGTGGTGTGGAGAACGAGAAGAGATGTGAAAGGGGCACTGTAGAGTAAGCACCCCTAATGACATGTTCAGCTCTTTCCCTGTTTAAAAAAAGGGCAGCTCATTTGCACTTTCCAGGTTCTCCTCAACGACTCGTCAACAAATCTACAGGTGATCTTTGAGATTAAAATGTATTCTTGCTGTTTTCTTTCAACCATTAGGTCTTCAAAGCAATGAATATGCAGCTATGCAAATACAACACCTTCCGAAGGCATGCCAGGATGTTCATTGAGCCAGCGATTGTTTCTTACTGGCAAAAATCACAGGAAGGCATGCTACAGAAGCTCCATGCAGAGGAGAAAGTGATAGTTGGTGGTGATATGAGGGCTGACTCTCCAGGTATGTCGTATATGTTTTATATAATTCACATTTTACAATTCAGAAAGGGGTTTCACTATGTGTGATTTGTTCAATTAATGGTTCCTGAAAAACATATGCTAAACACTACAAGCAAAAATACAAATTCACCATCCGCAGAGAATAGTAATTACTGTAAAACATATTTTCACAGGCCACTCTGCAAAGTTCGGAAGCTACACTATGATGGACCTGAAGAACAACAAAGTCGTTGACCTCCAGTTGGTTCAGGTAAGTGGGTTGAAATGAAATATCAATGTTTTTTTCTATAACACCGTTTGCACGTTATATTTAAAATGTGTGTATCAATGGTTATTTGTATGTGTCATAACAGAGCAATGAGGTTGGTGGAAGCTACCACATGGAGTTAGATGGCCTGAAAAGGAGTCTGGAGTTGTTAAAGGAACGTGGTGTGACTCTGGACTGTATTGTCACGGACAGACATCTGCAAATTCAGAAATTCCTAAGGGAAAGCAGCATCACCCAATTCTTTGATGTTTGGCACATAGAAAAAGGTATTTTTCTTTATATTAATTTCTATGTAAATATATCAATTGTAAATACAATCATTATTTTATTTAGACACAAACCCAGCTTCCTACAATCACATCAGTAGCATAATATTTTGAGTAAACTTGTATGTATATTAATTACATGTTAAATGTATTTATTATGGATTTCTAAGCAACTGGAGAAGGCTGCAAAAAAGAAGGACAGCGAAAAACTTCGAGGGTGGGTGAAGAGTATAAGAAACCACATATACTGGACTGCAGCAACCTCCACCACCGGGCCTGAGAGAGTGGCCAAATGGACTTCCATCCTGAACCACGTGCAGGATATCCACTCTCATGATGACCCCCTGTTCCCTAAGTGCCTTCATCCACTGTGCATTGCGCAATACCAATGGATGGCTGCAGGTATGTTGTTCATAAACCATATTACATTACTCCTCTATAAATATTTTTAAGGGACAACTATTGAATTCAGGATGTTTTATAAAGCATGACAATTCAAATATGACTTTGATTTTCAAATTCTTAGGAACGCCGGCCTTTCACAAGCTGGAGACAATTCTCTCAAACAAGAGGATTTTGAAAGCTGTGGCCAAACTCAGCCCACACCACCAGACTTCATCTTTGGAGTCATTCCATGCCGTCATCCTGCGCTTTGCTCCAAAGAATGTTGTGTTTCCATTTCTTGGAATGTTGTGCAGGTAAAATAAACCATAGTTACTTACTAATTAGTGACAATTTGTACATCCGTGCTTTTTTTAACATTGTACAGGCTACGTGGCCAACTTGATGGACCTCATCTTCAACCAAGTCTTTGTGGAACCTGCACCATTCACACAGGAGCTTCTGAAGATACCCATCCCAGAGGACCTGTGTTCCCAATATGAGCGACCTGACAGGGAGGAGGTCATCGCCGGGTATGCTACACGGTTCAATTTGGCTGCTGTCTGAACCCAACATAGACATTTCGCGGATCAGGAAACTCCCTGCGTATCCTGAGGACAACGCAGGCTGGAATCACCACTCTGATCCTGCGTCCAAGGAAGCCCCAGCACCAGCTCACAAAGCTTCTGTAGGCTAGATACCTGTGACGCCTGAAATCATTAAAAAATATATTTAGTGTCATTTATACAAGTACATTTAGTTTTTTTTATGGGTTCAAAGAACCGTTGATTTTGACAATAAAGTTCCGAGTTGATATCAAATGTGTCGTGAATATTCATGTTTGGATGGGTAAAGAATATTCTGATTTCAAAAGCATAAGGTTGTGTGTGGATTTTTTTTGTCGTACACATTGGTGTGTTATGCCATTGCTGTGTAGTATATAATATAATAGTACATGTACAATGAAAGATTGCATAAAGCCATATACACCAGTATTTATTTCCATGAACAATATTAGCATTCGTTTTACAATTTCAGTCAAAACAAACAAACCACTCACTGCTCTATTTGCCTCAACTGTAGTCCACCATGTTCAGCTCTGTAAATATTAAATGCATTCTGCAGGGAGAACACATTCAGACACACAGGCTCCAATCCAGGATGGTCCACCATACAGGTTAAAGAGTCCTCAAGTTCCTGCATCCGTCTTGACACCTAGTGTGATAAACATATATTGAATGACATGTGAAAAATGTATTCTCTAAACAGACAACTTAGTGAAGCTATCAAAAATGTTACCTGTGGTATCTCCATGCAGCACACATTCTCCGGTTCAGAAGGCATCGTGGCGCAATTTGCACATGTACACCTGTAGAAAGAAGTCAATAACTGAGCTTTTAAAAACACATGAAAATGCACACATTGCTGACAACTGAGGTGTTGTTGGAGTTATACTTTTTATCATCCTAAGTTATTGAACTTTCCAACGGTTGTTGCACGATGTTGGAAGAAAAGGACTGTAAACTATTAATAAACGCAATGAGGCCATTGTATATATGCTGAAAATATGAATGTGTATACATATTGCTGTTTTTGCATTACAAACTCTAAGTTACAAACTGTACACATTGCATTCTTGCTAATTAGCCAAAATATGAACGGAATAAGTAGCAAGCATCGTAACAAACAGAGTAAAAATAAATAGGGACAACAGCTTGTCAACTAACCATTCAGAAACGTCCTGCTGCAACCGAGATTTTTGCACCTCCACCAAAACCTCCGCTGCTTCAGGGTCAGTTTCTGGATCAAATTGATAGTATGCTTGAACCATAGACTGTATATATAAAGGCTTGAACACATGCATTGCTCTGAGATGACATGTTTATTCCACACTCGTAATCACAGCAAGCACGGTAACGTGACTCTCGCCAGCTCATGCCTGCTCTTCTGCAGGGGGGCGTGGTCAGCTGCTGCTCAGAATTTTCAAAGACGGGCTTGGAATAGAGCGAAAATGAGCGAAACGAGGCATGGCTAAAAAATGATCTGTTTGGTATTTTGAAAAATAAAATGTATAAATATACCTTATTTAGGTATGGTCATACACTATATCATTTAAATATAGCATGATAGGTCTCCTTTAAGTATTCCAGTAATGTATGTTGCATGTTTTCATTTGATTGTATTTACTTGTTTAAATGAAATGTGTTTTAGGTTCACTTATAAAATCTGTCCAGGGACAACAGATGAAAAATAGCCTCTTGGCTAACTCTGGCACATTTACAGGAATGTTAATTAATGTGCACTGTCCCTGTTAAACAAATTAATAAATAAATAAAAATAAAAATAAGTGTATGCTCCTCATTTAGGTGATAATTCTTTATCTACAAAGTTTTCGTATCTTAAATACTGTTTCATAGCAAACAAAAAAAGAGATGTTAAAGGAATTCAGGTTCATGAGATAAAGAAAAAGGCTAACCTTCAGTCTTTCATCCACTTTGAACAGCTTCTGCTGCTTTGTCCTAAAGCAAAATATGAATAGCAATTATTTTTCTGAGAGAGAAGACAGGATTACAATGAACCAACTTTCTCATACCATTGTTACCAAAGTGTTATTTTCTAATCTTGTAATGTTTTTCACATTCCAAGCAATCCTAGAACTCAAGATGACATACTGTAATTAGGCAAACAAAGCTTGTTGCTTAAAGTAAACTTGAACAATGCTAGTTATAGACTATATTTAATTTCCTGTTGAAATGTAAATACATTACGTTTATATAAGTATACCTACTTATCTGTTGAATTTTTATTTGCAACAAAAAATTATAATACATTTGAGAAGTAAAGACTTTATTCTTCCTTAATTAGCTGTCCATACTTACCTGATTTGATGAGTGTAGGTCTAGTGGTTTCAGATCAGGACCTGGTCTAATGTGGTCTACATGTAAAAAAAGCACTGAAATCTCCCTTGTTTGTATTTTCACAAATAGAATAAAGGTTTCACAAATCTGAAACTGGGTTATAAAGAATCTTTAGACCCTCTGGGATAATCCAGTCCAGATTTGACGAGTCTAGGAAAAGTGGTTTTAGATCAGGACCTGGTCTAATGTGGTCTACTGTACATGTGAAAAAGCACTGAAATCTCACTTTTTGTATTTTCACAAATAGAATTAAGGTTTCACAAATCTCAAACTGTGTTATAAAGAATCTTTAGACCCTCTGGGATAATCCAGTCCAGATTTGATGAGTCTAGGTATAGTGGTTTTAGATCAGGACCTGGTCTAATGTGGTCAGGATGCGAAAAAAGCACTGAAATCTCCCTTGTTTGTATTTTCACAAATAGAATAAAGGTTTCACAAATCTGAAACTGTGTTATAAGAATTTTTAGACTCTCTGGGATAATCCAGTCCAGATTTGATGAGTGTAGGTCTAGTGGTTTTAGATCAGGACCTGGTCTACATGTGAAAAAAGCACTGAAATCTCCCTTTTTAAAATGTTCACAAATAGAATAAAGGTTTCACAAATCTCAAACTGGGTTATAAAGAATCTTTAGACTCTCTGGGATAATCCAGTCCAAATAAATCAGCTATGCAGCGATTTAAGAGGTTCAAACACGGAGGATTGTTCGCTCAGCGCTGTAAATTAAATGTCCCTTAACTTTCCCCTTAACTGCCGAATCGGATGCTCTGAATCGGAAGCCAACTTCAGCGTCATTTTCATCTGCAAGATGGAAGAATAGTTGGGTGCTGCCTGGAGAGATTGATGAGAGGTACACAGGCTGGCTTCAGCAGCTTTCCACACAAAGCCATCACATCTTCTCTTCCATAGTCCTCACTGTCCACTGGTGCTCTGTCAAAAGAGTGAACATCACAGCTGTCATGTTAACCCTTTGTTACACAACATACAACCAACATGTGTCAAAAGTGACCCGAATTAGTTTAATTGTAAATATCTTTGCAATAAATTACTTTAACCATTCAGGATTCCAGGTATTCCTCAATTAACCTGTTTTGGATCAACACCAATTCTAATTTTTATTTTTCCCTTTCTTACTTTTTGAATAAAAATCATGTTTGTATCACTACACTTCTAAGGCACAACATGGGTCAAACATTACCCTTATTCTTTTGCTATGTTATTTCATGCATGGCTGAGTGTTTCTTTACTATACATTTTCAAAAATAATTAATTTTAGCAGAGATGTGGACCAAGCATGTATGATGTAGTAATACAAAAAGTATTTTGGTTCACACAGTGTGACATTAGCTAGTCATGTTAGCTTGTAATATATAGAGCAGAGCTAACTAGCAAGTTAGCCGAACGTTAGCTGTTTATGCTATGCTAGCTGTTGGCTACTTAACATTAACAAACTAGATTCCGCTGTAAAAAATATGTGAAACTTCATATTAAACTTGGCGACAACACTGTGACACCCCGCTGCATGTTTATGTGTAATTCTCCCGTGTTGGAGACGAGAGGGTGGGGGGGCAGCACTGCAATAAGCTGTAAGCTAACGTTAGCAGCCACCTGTGACGCCAGGTTTCCCGGGCGCAACATCTTGCAAGAAACAGCATCTCAGGGCTTCTTAACATTTAACAACCTATTAATGATGCATACCAACTTAACGGGAAGAAACTCAGCTAACTAGAAGAAGAAACGTAACCTTAAATAACAAATAAAACACACAAATTCACAAACTAAGGATTATCTAAATACACGTTTAACTCCATTACAGTTGCAGGACTCACCAGATCTCAAGTCTTCTGTTCTTTGTTGACGTCCCGATGCTCATATTTAACGTGTAGATGTAAAACGATCCCGATATTAATCCATAAACTCCTCGGTCAGACACCGTGGTAAATTTGGTTTTATATTGGACGTTGGATATTCGACACATTCGAAAAATCTATTAAACACTGGCTTCGATGGACGAATTTTTGTAAAACCAACTTCGATGTGTTAATACAAGGCCTGCCTATATAACACAAAGCTTCTTTTGTCAAAAAACCCACCTTTTGATTTGATACTATTTTTTTTAATGTTAAAAAATGCTGTAAATCTATTATGCGGCTTGACCTTTTCACCTACCCATGTCAAAACACATCTGATTAACTCAGCTTACTGTCCTACACTTAACACAAAGCTTCTTTTGTCAAAAAACCGACCTTTTGATTTGATACTATTTGTTTAATGTTAAAAAATGCTATAAATCTATTATGCGGCTTGACCTTTTCACCTACCCATGTCAAAACACATCTGATGAACTCAGCTAACTGCCCTACACTTAACACAAAGCTTCTTTTGTCAAAAAACCCACCTTTGGATTTTATACTATTTTTTTAATGTTAAAAAATGCTATAAATCTATTATGCGGCTTGACCTTTTCACCTACCCATGTCAAAAAAATGCCTTACGCTCATCAATGGGCTTTGCTCGGAATGTACGACATTTGCGTAGTGGATGTGGCTTTTCATGTATCGGACACATTTTATCAATGTCCTCAGATCTTGTTGGGGGCTCACCGGTTTCAGTAACGACTCCGGGGAAGATCTCTGTTTTGTGGACAGAGACCTCCCGATATTTGTTTGGTTTCCAACCTGTCTTATCATTCTGTTTAGCTGTGTCTGTGTGGGAGGCGAAGTTGAAGCTTGGATCATTCCTCATGATAGCCTCCTGCCTGACAAAGTTCACGAAGAAGTCAAAGGGTGGATAGTGGACAAGATTTTGCCGCTTGTAGGATGCACCGACTGATGCCCTCTTTTCCTGCAGACCGAATGGAAGCTTCTGAACTATTGGGTTGACGCCTCTGGCTGTGTCGAGGAAGGAGAGACCAGGCAAGTCTCCTTCTGCTTTGGCAGATTGAAGTTCCATTAATAGATCACTTAACTTTGTCAGTTTGGAATTATCTTGATTTGTTATTTTAGGAAAGGTGTCAATGCGTTTGAACAGAGCGTCTTCAATGACTTCTGGTGAGCCATATGTTCGCTCGAGTCTGTCCCATGTCATTGCTAATCCTGCTTCAGGGTGATTTATGTGTATTGCTCTTATCTGTTCGACATGTTGTCTTGCCTCGTTACCAAGCCACCTGTGCAGAAGATCCATCTCCTCACTTGGTGTCAGGTTTAAACCCCGGGTTGCGGTCTGGAAAGACCGTTTCCATGCTCTGTAATTCTGAGGTTTTTCATTGAATTGAAGCAAACCTGTAGCAACCCAGCGCGTGCCGTGCAAAATATCTCACAAAGTCATTCAGATTTGAGTCGTCGTGATTGTAATTTGGAGACATGGGATGGGGCTATGAGGAAGGATTACCACTGTGGTTTTGAGGCCTGTAATACTGTCCAGGAGTACAACGGCGGTTGTTCTCAAACTTTACATTGCGTGAACCACGAGCACACTCGTCTCCGTTGATGCCAGGCTGCTGTGAGGTAATATGAGGTGATTGGGATCCAGGATTGGTTTGATGGAGAATGAAAGGTTTGGCTTCTGGTTTGAGCTGTGAATGTGAAATGTTGTCGCCAGGACTTGGCTATGTATTTGCTGGTACATAAAGATCACTTAGTTGAGGTTTAGCCTCCGTTATTTTGACTTGGTCAGCAACATATTGCTGTGTGCGTAATGCTGCTTCCAATGATACAGAGCTTAAACATTTTTTACTCCTTTCTTTCTCAATGTCTAAATCCTCAGCAGCTTCAAATACTTCTGCTTCAGCTATAGCAGCAGCTGTCTCTTTCTGTATGTTGAGCATTTCCATAGATGCTTCCAACTTAGTTTTTCCCAGCCTTAGATTACTTTCCTCTTCGGCATAGGAAAGACGTGCTTTAGCTGCTTCTGCACTCGCTCGTGCCCTGACTGCAGCGGACCCAGTTGATGATGCTTTTGATCGTAGTTGGGAGCCTGAAACACGGGAGCGCGTATTTAGCGAAGAAGCCTTTTCTGTCATGGCACCGTCTGATAGTGTACCTCTCTTTAGACACTGTTTTGACGGTCATCCAGTGGCTGTATGTGAAGATGCTGTCATTGTCTGCCAGCTTACACTGCGTTGTCCTGCCCGCTAGAATGCCGTATTTTCACTGTGCTGTCCCCGGTATATGTATTGTAGTGTATATATCTTAACAGCCAGATAAACTCTATAATAGATTTATAGCATTTTTTAACATTAAAAAAATAGTATAAAATCAAAAGGTGGGTTTTTTGACAAAAGAAGCTTTGTGTTATATAGGCAGACCTTGTATTAACACATCGAAGTTGGTTTGACAAAAATTCGTCCATCGAAGCCAGTGTTAAATAGATTTTTCGAATGTGTCGAATATCCAACGTCCAATATAAAACCAAATTTACCACGGTGCAGCACCGACACAGACAGCTGTAGCTCGCAGGAGGAGACCCGCTCAAACTGACGTGGATCGGTGGATGTTTCAAATGTGAACGACAGGCGCGGACAGTTCTCATCGGCAGGTTTCTTCGATTATGTTTATATTAACCAATCAGAAGTGTTGTGGACCCAACCATGTCTGACTTGTCTGCCGTGTTTTGGCTGAATTCTATTTTAAGTGCCGTAGCTCTGGCTGCCGGCCAGAATCCGAAAACCATACATTATACTGTAAGACTAAGGCTTATTACTGTATATTGACCAATGGAAAAAAAACACAGCAACAGAACACATAAATAAAACAAGGATAACTGTGTCTTATTGTTGAGTAAATAACAGTGTGTGTGTTAAACGTGGGTCCTCCCTGCAGAGATTTCTCCACTTTCTATGATTTGTATTTGTTTTAATGACATTGTCAACTGTAGATGTTTACAATATCGTAAGTTAGGAATTTAATGAGAACATATTTATTTACTTTTGTTTCAACATTGGATATGTTCTGTTTCTGGTGGATTCAATCGAATATTGAGAAAATGATTTATGTAAAAATGTTTTACTTACATTTTGATTTGACGCTTTTTTTGACAGTTTTATGTTTACCTTAAAATTACAAAGAAATATCTTAAAGTCTTATAATAGTAATACACTTTTATATTACGAGTTACATATTTAATTACAGATAATACTTTTTATTTTACGTACATCTGCATGTATTTTCTGAAAGTGCAAAAATACTGTAAATATTATATAGTAAATTTACTGTAAAACAAATGGAAATAAACGTTATTTGTTGTTATTGTCAAAATACTTAAAATAATGTTTTGGGTTGTTAATTTATAGTTAATATCTGTCATTTTACAGGATTTTGCAAGTTATTTAAAAAAACATGATAATTACTATAAAACATTTACAGTTATTTCCTGTAAAATTACGATCTTTTTTTACAGTGCAATACAGACTGCAAAACAGAGTAGAGTGCTGCAGACTCCAATGAGTTGTTTGTAACAGACTCAAACTACCAATATATATTGTTATATGTCACTTAGCTTTGATCTTCAGTTGTAACAGATAATTTGTTACATAACAAAAGTGATCAACGTATACATACAGATGCAGTCACAGAAATTCTGGAGCATTTACATCAGAATACAAGGACAGTGACATTCATTCAGTTTAGAGTTCCATTCCAATATGTTGTATGGTTGTATATGGTTATGTATAGGTTACATAATTTAATTGGGCACATAATCCAGTATACAGTTGTAAAGATTTCAAAGGGATCTACCCGTACAGCTTTTGCAAAGCAGCGCAGTTCCACAAAATTATGTAGATTACTATGATTTTCTCTATTCCAATTTAAAGACGAGTTTTATATCATTCTATAGAATTCTATATCATTTAATATAGGTTGCATCAGAGAGAAAATGTCATGCATGTTTTCTTTGAATGCTATAGCTTTCTACAGATTTCTATAGATTTCTACAGATATGTCATGAGTCGGTTCTGTCCTATAGAATTCTTTAGATTGTTATAGTTTTAATTATAGAAGTTTATAGAAAAGTACAAATGTATAGTATTCTACAGAATGATCTAGATATTTCTATGGTATTCTATAGAATTCTTAGCATGGCTTACAAATACGACTATGTTCTATAACATGCTATAGATTTCTACAAGATTCTATAGGATTTTATAGATTTTTTTGCTAAGGGATAGGCCTTCGGTCTCCACTAAAGATAGATATGACCTATGCATATGCCCCTATGATAGAGTCTTTTTTTATCACACTCAACAAAACATGTGCAAATGCTGTGCAGTTGGCTTTTGTTGGGTCACATGAGGTCAGGGTGACTCTAGGCCAGGGGTAGCCAACACGGTGCCTGCGGGCACTTAGTCGCCCGCAGGGGCAACGTGAGTCGCCCGCGGGGCATGTTCTAAAGATAGTTCGCCAAGCAAATCCAAAATGTGAAAAATACACAAAACCAAAAAGGAAATGTAATTAAAATAATCTACCCTATGCATAAACTAAATTCACATTCTTGCTTGATTTGCGGGACCAGCGTTGCAGTCGGGAAGAAAAGCAACCTGGAGCGGCACCTCACCGCTTCATAAGGAGTGTGACCGTGATTTTCTTTCTGGCAGAATCTACACAACACATCAGCCCCATTGAACAGCCTAGTCATACCATCCTATACAACACATGAGGGGAAGAGTTTTACTCTGTGTGTGTTGCAACTTGCATTTTATTTATTGCACTTGACGCACACTCACGCATGGCGTAATTTCCAATGGGGACAGGGGGGACATGTCCCCCCCACTTTTAGAAATACCGTTTTTGTCCCCCCACTTTACAAATATGTTTATTTTGATTTTTTAATGCAAGCCGTCATCGCCACAGTGGAGCACACAGCCTATGTGAGCGAGCGAGACAGAGAGAGAGCGAGCGAGGGAGAGAGCTAGAGAGAGCACACCTTTATCTATTTAATATAGATAAAGTAAGAAATCATTCCAATGTGTACCATAGGACAGTACAAAAAACTAAAAACAGTTTAAAAGGGGAGTGATTAGTAAAAGATGCATAAATAGAAAGAAAGAATGCTAACTAGGTAACATAAGATAAGAATAAACAAGTTTAAATGATTTGTTATTGGTTGTGATCATATTCTAAAGATGTTTGGATTATTGAAAAGTATACAGCTCCCTGAGAGCTCATAGTTGAGGTATACCTAGGATGAAGATTACAGGCCTCTCTCATCTTTTTAAGTGGAAGAACTTGCACAATTGGTGGCTGACTAAATACTTTTTTGCCACACTGTACACTGCAAAAACCAAAAAAAAGGAGTAAAAGTAGCTCACGACTTGTTTTATTTTTTTAAAGTAGCTCTCATCCTAAAAAAGGTTGGTGATCCCTGCTCTAGGCTAACTGGCTTGGTTCCAAACGCTTTGCATACATATGCAACATACAATAAAATAGTTCCTAGAATGAGTTTACGGATTGCTTATTTTGTTGGTGTTTAACATGGAAACCCTGAATTTCACATCAATTATTTACTTTTTATTAATTACTACCCTCAAACCTGATGTAAAAAGACACAGAGTAACCTGACAATATTCTGGACAGATGACTTTCACACATAATCTTCCTAACTATGAATTCCCTGTTCCCCATCCTCCACAGTAGTACAAATATTTTAAAGAAGTCTCCTTTTATCTGAAAATTACAGTTATGCTCTATAAATACTAAGGAGTAAAACAAGCCAGATTTGTCATTTGACTGGCAGCTAGAATAAAGGAGCACACATAATCACTGAGACAGCATCCAAGTGACCGTGACAAATGCGCAATCTGTAAAACAAGAACAGCGGAGGTTTTCATGGTGGGTGTTTGAACAGGGAGGCTGAAAACACATTTGTGTTCCTGCCAGCAGAGACTTGAGCTCTCACGCAGATGGCTGGTGCTGGGCCTGCTTGATTCGTCTATCCCATGCAGCTAAAATAGATAATTACACACCGCGGTGCCAGAAACTGGCTGCTTCACATCAGCTGAAGTGGGTGAGTCTGTTTTCACATTGGTAGAAAACTAAATGACATATCTAGCTGCGTGTGGTTAGCAACACAGCAATATGTTTCAAATAAACATTTCATCTGTATGTTGATCCTATTACCAAACATTAACAAATAAAACAGGGTTTATTCTATCTAAAAAATAAATGAATGAAGTATTCACACATATCAAATAGTCGCAAAAAGAATTACAAACATTCAAGGATTGAAAATGTTTCGCACTTGTGATTAACAATGTTTGCACTTTGCCAATATATGAGGTAACAAATGCAAAAATATCCAGTTTCTCAACAACCAAACATAAAAACTCTATGATATATCTCAATCGAACAGAAATATCTGGATCTAAAAAGTTAAGCCAATGTGGAAGTCAGCTGCAATGACCAGCAGGGGGGAAGTCCACTGTTTAAAAAAAACAATTTGAATTAAAAGCCAGATTATATTAACGTCTATAAGAAAATTCACAAATTTGTCGGTTATATTACTACCTAAGCAAACATTTTCCTAATGAGTTTATTGTTTGAAATTCAAGGATTCTTCAATTGAAGAACAGTGATGTTCATTTTTGTAAATTATGGTTCCTATTGTAGTAAAAATATACAATAGAGCAGAATATACTTTAGTGAGTGGCTACAGTGGGATTGTTTGGGTTGGGTGTATTTTCTTCTTGGACCTTTCACAGTGTTTATGAAGTTCATGCAAATAAATAGTAACATTTGTATCATGTAGCCATCCTCATAGTTACTTCTGATTCAAGAAAACAAGATGGTGACAGCCAAAATGTGAAACTCAACAAAAAAGAGCTGTACTGTAGTTCACAATCACAGTCACTATGTCCACTATTTCTATCCAGTTTATGCTCCTAATATGCATAGCAACAGTGTTCAAAAACTACCCATTATGCTTTCAATAGAAACATACTTTAGAGGGAAACATTTACCATCAATTTACAATGCATTTCCTTAGGTAGAAGGAAAGCAAATTGAGCCCTCTGCACATTAAACTACTGCAAGGATAATCTTCAAGTGGAAAACCGTTCTATTAACACTGGTCCTTCCCTGGTCTTGTGCTTCAGTTATTTAACTGCAAAGTGTTAGCAATCTTTATTCATGCATACTGATAAGCAGAATCAGGCTGCAGGTCGGAAGTGTTTTTCTCCTTATGTGGGCAACAATAGATCTTAATAAATGGCTGTCTAGCTGTGTCCACCATCTTTATTATGACTCTGCATCCCAAGCCCTTTTAAAAAAGCAGAACCCATAAAGCTAAAATGAGCAGCAGTTCAGGAGTTGTTTGCCATACTTTCCCTTTGGGAGACCGTAAGAGCTTAATAAATGACTTTTTAGCCAGAGGAAGAATCTTATGAAAAGGTGCAAGGTAAAAGCACAAGAGCTCACCGTGGTATTATGTAGAGATCAGGTATGTGTATAACTCTGTGGATAGCACATGAATGAGCTGCTACTGAGAGAATAGAGAGGAGATCATGATATAACACAGGCTGGCTGTATTTTGGTATTGCATAACTTTGTTGTAGGTAAGTGTTCAAGATGCTGTACACTATCGTAAGAAAATAAAACAAACAACACATGCATAAAAAAGACATTGTAAATTCAAGATTTATCAGGAACAAGTGTTAAGAAGAAGGTAATGGCAACTCCAATAAAGCTAATGGAATTTTAGATGTTTTCTTTCTTATCCAACTCACAGAAATTACATTTTCAAAGAACATCCATCTGTAGTCTAACGTTTTAAATGTTTTCTTCAACAATAGCAAGACAAGCCAATAGTATCCTGCTCCATAACACCACAGGTTTAAGTTTAGTTTCCCCCCTCTCACAGCATCTGACATATCACCAGTCGACTTGCTGTTACGTTTCAGTTAGAATTGAAGTCAGCAGAAGGCGACAAGCGGCTTTCAGATAGCCTTCCTTCTAACATCTGTCTCTCCATGTGTGACTCATTCGTAACTCAGAGGAAATAACTCCTCTGATGATTTATAATGCCTTTGAGTAAACACTCTTATTTCTCAATAGGCTTTGGTACAAGTATAGTTGCCTTTTAACCCATTGCAGATGAGGGAAAACTCTACAAACATGCTTTAAAATAATTAAGTCAATTTATGTAAGGATAATATAGAACTGCAAATGCCTTACAACCGGCTGTGGAGTTACTGTAGAGGTTGCCTTTTGATTCAAAATGTTGGGGGGCAGACTTGTAGTTCACCAGGTAGATAATTAATTAATCTCTTAAGTCATTTCTTAGGCTATAATAGTGATCAAGATTTTTCAAATGTATCTGCTTTATATTTTTGTAAATCAAATAGTGGATATACAGTATAGTACAATTTCAAGGGAATATCACCTGTGAGTTTGGGAAGGTATTAAATCGGCATCCTTTTCCTTTCTTTCGTCGCTTCTATTTAACATTTTTATAACAATGATTGCTCAGAAAAATAATCAACTGTTTTCCCTTCATTATAGTAAATTACTCAACGATGTATTGCTCTTCTCAAGGGGTAGTACACATTTCTCTATTTTAGTGACATCCATTCGTCTTATGTTTTTTTATTTATTTCTTATATTGGCTCTTGATAGATGGTTATCCAGTTGTTTCCATTACTGCAGACGGGAGTCCTCAGCTTGCTATATCATGTGATGTTATCTCCCTCAAGGTAAAATATGTTTTGTGCAGGAATGAATTGCGAAACCATGATGTAGACCTGTTTCCAGACTTATCGGTGACATTTCTAATTCATGTACCTCGCTGCAGTCTCCCCGAGGACATCTCACTTTCTCTCTTTTATTGATATTTATGGTGTGATGCTGTCTGGGTGCGGGTCTGTGACAGCCTACTCTCCAAAGCAGCACTTGGATTGTTTGCTGCTGAGCGCAAAGCAATAATGTATTTGTCACCCGCTGCCAAACACCATACACTGCACCGTTCATCTTTTTTTGTACCATTTTCTGAACAAAAAAAAGCAAAGTATGTCCTACTTTTCCATGGTAGATGGAATATATTTAGAATTGAAATCAGAAACTGGTAAACCTGCATCCATTATTACAAAAAAAACATTGGCAGGGTATTTCATTCTTCGAAGTCCAGGCTGTATATTTAAAATGGTCTGCAATGATGTCCCTGAAAAGTAATTCACACATCAAATAAACGTCAGAAGCATTTTAAAGTTTCAATATTACATGAGTCACAGTGAATAATTTGCCAATCTACTGTACTACTACCTACTGTAGATTGAACCATTGAACATTTTTATTTCAAAGGTAATTTCAGTTATTTTTCTTTTTTTACCAAGCTAGATCAAAGAATATTAAATGCTGCTTACTTATTTGTACTATCTCTTTGACCTAATACTGTAGCTCACAATATGATAATTCAATGCATCAATTAAGATACTCACATTAAGGAAACAATATTTAAGACCAAAAATGTTCTACAATTCTAACGGTTGCCTCTGCAATCGTCTCACAACCTAGTCATTTCCCCTAGTTTTCTTTTAAATATCCAACACAGTTTAGAGACTGGCTTTACTTTCCTGAAATATGATATATTTGTTGAGGACATTGTTGATTTTAAAAATACAAACTCAAGGACTAATACTGTAGTCTAAATGGTGTCTTTGACTTACTAAAATCACATTTCCCATCACTCCTTTCATACCTAACCTTCAAGTAGGTTACAACGTAATTACACTGAGGGAACTGTGTACTGCTTTTCACAGCCTTTGCCATAATTAATCCAATTGGGAGCAGATTTGTTTCTGATATAAATCTATGAAATCTTGGATAGATTAAGTAGGGAGCTTTTTATAGAGTTGTATAACGGGACTGTTCTCTGTGTGGCATGGTGCATTAGTCTCTAACAATAGTTGAAAGGAGTAGATTTGCTGGAGCAGAAAGATTGGGACTTCCTCTGTGATGGCTGGAAATGGAGTCAGAGCTGTGACACTGATGTCACGGCAGCGACCTAGACATTAGGAGTGAGATCATGGGGTTGTGCCTCATGAGAATATTTCTCCTGTTCCAATGAAGCCCTTTCAACATAAATGCCTGTCCCATCCCTTCATGTCTCTTTAGGGTACAGACCTAATCACTGAATACATTAAATGTGATTGGCTGCATCTTGTGCAGATGCATCTACCTCTTTACAGCTCATTCCATTAATGACCTGGCCATTTAATTGTACGGATTAAAGCAAGATCTCTGACACAGTTCCCTAATAGTTAGAGCTATTATATCCTATTTGTCACCCAGTGGCAGCATGAACGCATCACACGTTGAAGGTGCCTCGGGTTGCTTTGATTGATAAAAAGCTATAGGTTACTTACGTAACCCCAGTACTCAGAGTAACATGAAGTGAGATGTCTCACTATGGGATGCGCCTCATCGCGGAGCAAACAGAAGCATCAATCTCATTACGCCAATCCTGATTGGCTGGTGATCTTGACGTCAGAGTCAGGGGAAATCACCCCCTATAAGTAGCTTGCGCCACAACGCATGCGTCATTCAAAATAAGCACCTCTTCTCGCTTCACCATAGCAAGGAGGGCCGTCTGGTGAGACATCTCACTTCATGTTACTCTGAGGACTGGGGTTACATAAGTAACCTATAGTTCTCATTCATAACACTCCGTTCGATGTCTCACTATGGGATATTGTAGCTCCCGTATTGCCAGACGAGCTTATCTCGAAGATCACCGATCAACCAGAATTTAACAGGTAGAGTCCCGACTCAACAAGGTGTCCAGCACTGCTCGGGCCACGCTTGGAGCGGAGACGTATAGCCTGTAAAAGCGGACAAAAGTGAGCGGCGAAGACCAGCTTGCCGCTGCACAGATGTCTTGGATGGAAACACCCTTGAACAAAGCCCAGGATGTAGCCAGGCCCCGAGTCGAGTGAGCCCGCAGACCCGAAGGTTCTTGCAAATTCTGACTCGTATAGGCCAAAGCAATTGCCTCCACAATCCAGTGTGAGAGCCGTTGCTTAGTAACAGGCTTGCCCTTGTGAGGGTTAGCCCAGGACACGAAGAGTTGGTCATTAAGACGAAGCTCTTTTGATCTGTCCATATATGTGTGTAAAGCCCGGACTGGACACAACAGATCCTGCAGCTGCTCCCCGGAGGAAACCAGCGGCGGAGGAAATGCCTCAATGTCAATCGGGGTACACGACCCAACCACCTTTGGTGTAAAGGCAGGGTTGGGTTTCAACAACACTCTCGTTTGCCCTGGGGCGAACTGAGTGCATGAGGGATGTACAGACAGTGCATGAATATCGCTGACCCGCTTGGCGGATGCCAGGGCCAGTAACAGCACTGTCTTGAGTGACAGATGTTTCATGTCAGCTCCTTCCAGGGGTTCAAATGGGGTCATTTTGAGCCCATTTAAAACCACTGCCAGGTCCCATAAGGGCACCAGCGACCTGGAGACAGGGAGGAGCCTGCGAGCTCCCTTCATAAAACGACAAACCAAAGGATGTTGGCTAGCCGTTTTACCCTCAAAGCCCACATGGCATGCAGCAATAGCAGCCAGGTACACCTTGATCGTGGAGAAAGCTCTGTGTTTATCGATCAAGTCCTGTAGAAATGATAAAATCACCCCGACAGGACATTGAAAAGAGATATGTCCAACCCCAATGTAAAGTGAATGAGGCTTCTTTGTCGTGGGGTACACACATGAACAATGTTCAACTTCTGACGCCGGAGACGGCGGAGACGGACCGCTCTGCTACCCACAATTCAGTTCGGCGAAAAAGCGAGGCAGCGTGACGTCACCCCATTGAAAGTGAATGGGCAGATTGGAGTTTTCGACGCTGTCGACGCTGTAGTGTGGACGGGCCGTAACGCACCCACAGCGGACTCATGATCTTTGGATGTGGAGTCCAGTCTGCATAGAGTGGTGCACCTCTGGACAGTAGTTCTGTCCCGAGGTGCATCCCTCTCGGTACCTGTGTCGCTCTCAGAGAGAGGAGACGTCTGCCGCTCCAAGGGATCAGTTTGTGTGCCAGTGTGTGTGACTGGAGATAACGCAACCTCCCTTGGCGGTTCATACACAATATCGTGTTGTCTATCCTCACGAGGACATGGTGTCCTCTGAGAGAAGGCAGGAAGCGTTTTAGGGTGGGGAACACCGCTAAAAGCTCCGGGTAATTTACGTGCGCCCGCTGGAGGTCTCTGCTCTAGAGGCCTCTCACCGGGCGACCCTCGTAAATTCCCTATCAGCCTGTCTGACATGCGTCCGTGGTGACCACCTTCCGTGAAAGGACAGCACCCGTAGGCGCGTTCCGCACTAGAAAAGTCGTGTGGAGTGCCACTACGCATTACATAATAACCAATACTCTCCGCACGCCGTGGCGCGCGGGGTTTAGTTTTATTATGAGACCCATGTTGAGCGGGTGCTTTACGAGGACATTTGTCTGTGTAATCTGACACTGCTCAGCGGGCATTATAGATAAAACCCTTCTTTCTAGGAGAGAGAGGGCCTCTCTCTCCAGAATATGGGTTGACTCTCTCTGGGCTTGTGAGAACAGATAAAGTATAACTGTTTTGAGAAGCCCAGGTAGATGTCATGAGTATCTCCTGCTGTATGCTCCTTAGAGCCAGCTGAGATGTCACACTTACGACTCCAGCCGGCACTGCGCATGCGCGTGACGGAGGTGCCTTCACAGCTCCAGCCGGCATTGGCCTCCGTGTGACGGTGGAGCCCTTACGGCCCCATCCGGCACTGCGCATGCGCGTGACGGAGGTGCCTTCACAGCTCCAGCCGGCATTGGCCTCCGTGTGACGGTGGAGCCCTTACGGCCCCAGCCGGCACTGCGCATGCGCGTGACGGTGGTGCCCTTAAAGCCCCAGCCGGCACTGCGCATGCGCGTGGTGGTGGTGCCTTCACAGACCCGTCAATAATCCGCCTTTTGAGAGATGCCGTAGCTGCTCTCAAAAGGGGAAGAATTGGCGGGCTGTTTATTGGTTTTATTGATTTTCTTTTCATTTTTTTGAGCTGCGCCCTCGGCCTGAAGCCTGGATGCGTCAGCGGCAAATGTTTTATGACTGAGGAATCAATCAGCATGTGACATGTGTTTGTGCAGACTTGAGGATGGTGTTTAGGCATCTCTCGAGGCGGCGGGAACACAGTCACGGAGGGGAGAAGGAGGGGCTGTCACGCCGCTCGCTTCTTCTTCCTCGACTGCTGGCCGAAATTCTGGGTTGGCTGAGCCTGAGCTGCAGCCGGAACCGGAGATTTTCTCGGCCAACTTGCCCTTGTCTCCAGCCTGGGCTGGGGACTCGGGATGGGCTGCGACCTCTGCTTGACCGGTGCTTTGAACCGGGCAGAGTTCGCTTGGGTGAAGGACTGCTGCTGCGAGGGCAGCGGCTGGACCCTTCGAGGGAGGCAGAGGTGGAGTGCCTCGTCCTCCTTCTTCTTCGTCTCGCACCTCCTTTGCATGGAGGCGAGAGCGGAGCCAAACATTCCCTCGGGAACGATGGGCATATCCAGCACATCTTCCCTTTTTCGGTCCGGGAGGTTGGTGAGGTTGAGCCATCTCGCTCTTTCCTGCACCACCATGATCCCCATGACCTTGATCCCCATGAGCAGCCACTCTGGACGGCGCAGTGCTGGACACGGAGGCAAATGTCCGTGACCGCTGCCATCTCGTCCAGAGTGGCTGCTCCCGGGCTACCCAACAGGTCCTCGCAGAGCTCCGCTTGGTAGGCAGTTAGCAGCGAGGACACGTTCAGGGCCCTGGCGGACAGCGCTGCAGCTTTATAGGACTTTTCAGTCATTGTGGACTGAAAGCGGTCCGCTTTTGCTTGCAGCGTGGGGTTCCTGCTCGGTGAGGGGCCCACCTTCTACCGCCACCAGCGGTTCCATGGGCGGAGCAGGCCGAGCCTCTCCATTCCATCGCAATCCAGGGAGGAGGCACCCTGGATTGGGACCTTGTTGCTGAAGGGCCGGTCTCTCCACGAGACCGACACTTCATCCAACATTTCCGGAAACACCGGGAGGAGTTGCCTCCCTTTGCCCGCTGTTTGGGGAAGATGCTTCCCCTCGTAGCGGGACCTGGAGGTCTCCTTGGCCATTTCAGGCCACGGAACATTGAGTCTGACCGCAGCGCGTTTGCACACGGCCTGCAGGTCTATGCTCAGACCGGGCAAAGCTGGTGTGCTGTCCCCCTCCTCGTCCTCCTCATAGTCCAACTCGAGGACATCCTCTGCGGGTGAGACCATGGTGAGGTCCAACCGGGAGCCCGATCTTGGTAAAGCGTCTTGTCGTCACCGGGTCCCGGCCTGTCAGGGCGCGGGATCCCGGTTCTGAGGCCATCGCTGACGATGAGCCCCAGACCGACACGGAGAGGGGTTCGCTCTCTGTGGCAGACGCCCCCGTGTCTTGACTGCCGGCCGGCGGGTCCATGGACATGGGGGGGTCCTGTTCCGACAAGCTAGCTTGTCTCGCTAGCCGTCGGCGGAGGCTCTTGACGGTGAAGCGGACACAATGTCCGCATGAGCCGGGGTTGTCGATAGCGCCTCGGGCGTGTTCCAGCCCGAGGCAGGACGAACAGACCTGGTGTGTGTCTGTGCCCGATATCTTAAACCCGCAGCCGCAGAGTCGAGCCACCGAGTCCCTGACTCCTCTGGTGTGAGGGAGAGGGGCGTCCATCTTGGTCGCCTCGTGGCGTGGAGAGGGCCCGCTCTCGACAGGTGGGACGGGAAAAAAAGGTATTACCACCTTGTCCTTAATCCGGGGAAAGAGGACGGTGTGGGTCTTTTAATCCCGGAGAATACTGACTGGTGTGGCAGTATGCTCCTCTTTTAATCCTTTTCCCCTCCGTGGGGAAGAGAAAAGAAAAAACGTCCTCGCTACCGTGGTGTCAGCTTGAAAAAATCGGACCTACCTTACTTTCTCGTAGAGAAGGGCGAGGTCGATTTATTTCCAAGTACTAACAGCGTTAGTACTACCGTCTTCCTGCGAAGCAGAAGGAGTAGCCGGCGAGCGCCCGTCGACCGAAAAAGTATTTGGGTTCAGTCTGTGGACAGTGAAGCTTGCACGGCTACTGTAGAGATGTGCTCTGAAGCGAGAAGAGGTGTTTGAATGACGCATGCGTTGTGGCGCAAGCTACTTATAGGGGGTGATTTCCCCTGACTCTGACGTCAAGATCACCAGCCAATCAGGATTGGCGTAATGATATTGATGCTTCTGTTTGCTCCGCGATGAGGCGCATCCCATAGTGAGACATCGAACGGAGTGTTATGAATGAGAACTTCCTTTTCTTGCCAGTTTTCTCAGTGTAAACAGTGAATGGAATACGCATCATTTTTCAATCTGAGGGTACAGCAGCCGTCTAGTCTAAAAAAGTGTTTCTGTTTTTTTCTGTCGAACTGTAAAAAACGTGAATAACTCAGACGCTTTACATTTCAAAACAACAAGGCTGAAATCACTTTTCGTTTCAACCAAATCTAACTTTTTCAATTTTCAGCTCTTGGTCTGGGTCTGTAATGTTTTGATGCTTCTCAGCATATTGGGATGTTTTTTCACTCTTCTGCTACTTCATTGTTGAGGCCTAGTACCAGGGCCGGTTCTAGACAATTTGCTGCTCTAGGCGAGATTTTAGGCGAGATGTTATAAGAATAAATTAAAAATCTAAAGACAAATACACTACAAAAACAGAAACTTATTGACATAGGTAATATACGTCAAAATGGCTTCAAATGTATTCAGTATTGTATGAACATGTTTGAATTGGGGGGTGGACGTCACATCCTCTAGGGAGGACCGGGGTATGCTCCCCCGGGAAGATTTGTTTGAACATTTTAAAGTAAAATGCTTCAATCTGGTGCGCTTTGAGCACACAATTACTAGAGACCTGATCTAGGGGATACAACTCTAAAACACCCATATGAAAAAGATCGGTTTACATTTTAATAATCAAATAAGTATGAACATAACCAATAACCTACCATAGCCAATAACAAATAAATGTAACTTATTTTATTTTTGTTGTTCATTCATATCTTATTTTACCTAGTCAACATTTATTTATTAAATGTATATTTTTGTATCTCTCCAACTTCAAATGATATTTTTGGTTTACTGTCCTATAGTCAGGGGTGCACATAACTTTCTCAGTGAGGTACTCAGATGAGTATCTGGAGTCATAGGCGGCGCGTGAGGCTCAGATTTGGGAAGGCTAAATAACTTTTTTGTATCTGACGCTGCCCGCCTCCGGCGTCTATAGAAAAGAGATCAACTCAGTGAAAGCACCGCCTGCTGACCGATCAGAGCTCAGTGTGCGGAGTTTAAATCTATCAAGTCATATTACAGGATAAAGGAAATACAGTTTAAACTGCCGTATGCAGAGAAGACGCCGACGTGTCACACTTATCATTCATATTACACTGATATCACATCATCAATCAGATCATCGATCATATAATATTTATTTTTTAACGAGTTGTTCTGTATTCTCCTTGCAGGTGCAACTATGTGGCTTGTATCTGGATTATATGTTTAAGTCATGGATGTTTAAAGTTCATATTTGTCTAATATTAGTTTACTTTTCATTAATGAAGTATGGCGCTGCGCTGTCAGTACACTTGTCCCTGTTTGTGATTGGTCAAATGTAGCTAACCCCGCCCCTTTCACGTGAACGCGTTCTCAGCTGGAGAGAGAAACCCTGGCTTGATTTACCGAGTTGATAACCAGCGTCGTAGGACCGCTTAGCGAGATCTTGTTTGTTAGGGTTAGTTAAGATAACTCGGGGGCGGCGGTACTAGTGGAGTACTTCAGGAAAGTCGACGAGGGGGGCTAGTGGAGTACTTCGTGACCTCAGAGCGTGAACGTTGTGATCAGCTGTTTTAGCGCAGTACGTCCCCCACTTTCATCACTTGCAGTGCCCATCGTACAGGGCAAATGAAAAGTGTAACCGGGATGAAAAGGGTGTTACATTTTCTTCATTATGAATGTTGTTACATCAAGGCCGAAAATTAGGATGACGTTCAACGTTCAAAAATGTTTTTTTCCCCTCCCAGCGCAGCGCCCCCCATCTGGCGCCCTAGGCGCCGCCTATGCCAAAAATCGGCCCTGCCTAGTACATAAGATTTAGCAAAAATACACCTTTATTGAACATACAGTAACACAAATACTACAAATCCACATAACAAACAATAAAAAATGAAAAAGGGTCGCCACTTATTATTATTTTAATTAAAAAAAAAAAAAATAATAATATTTGTTGTTGTTGTTGTTGGGTACCTGGCTAGCGCCCCCTAGCAGCGGCGCACATATTTCAGCAGCGGCGCTGCGCCGCCACTATTTGTATATAGGGGAAACACTGTTATTATTAGTTTCAATGGGACACCTGCATACTGTAAATAGAAGAGTGCATCAAACCATGTTGACTTTTATTTATCCCTATTTATGTCTCTTGTGTTGATTGTCCAGTAGGATAAATGACACCTTTCTATTCCACTCACTGCACTAATATTGGCTTTCAATAACACAAGACTCAGCACCGAAGGGAAAGCAATTCCCATTTTGATTCTGTTTATTGCTTCTGAGCCTGCAGATGTGCTTCAGTAATGTAATGATGGATGGAGGGATGACTTAGCAGGCAGGTTTTAACTTTTTATTATTATTGTTATTATTTTTGTCATGAAATACATTTTTAAGTTTTCTTTTTACTATTGTAGATGTTGAATCATTCAAGTTGACTATGGCCAAACTAAATCAAGACACGTTCCTACATAGCACAGGCCTTAAAGACACTGTGCTTGAAACACACAATAATCTGTCAATTCATATTGCTTGTAAACTTTTCTAAATATATTTATAACAATAGCAAACACAATTCACAACTAAAAAGAGGAAATAATTCAACCAACAAAAAACAAATAAAATGGCTAGCACATTAATTTGCCAGGTATCATTCATCATGAAATGATTATTTATCATTTAAATAGTATCTTTGAGACTTCTTTCCTGTTACTCAAAATCAACTTTTTAGCAATTCCAGAACTTCTTATTACTGACCTGATTTACTTTATGTGATACATGACTGATTCATGTATCACTTTTTTGTAACCAAAGTTTTGGGTACCTTTTTTTTGTTTAAGTCATGGTGGTTTGCACATACATACATGGAAAGTGCAACAAAGAGCAATCAATGCATGACTGGATTACAGTGCACACAAAAGGAAACAAGCTAGTGTTCAGAGGTGACAATACTTTGCCTTACTCATTAGCAGCTATAGTACTATTTGTTCTAAATAATACCAAAGTAAAAAGCGCATAGTTGAAAGCTCTTGATTGTTAGGTAAGAATGTACTTGTACAGTATCCTCATGGCTTGATACAGTTTGTAATAATTTTAGCTGACATTCATTTAGAATTTCATACCACTGTTTTACAGGTTAGGGAACCAGTTTGACTAATGAGCTCTATGCATGAAGAAGTAACTCATTTGTCTGCTTGCACCTGTCTGCCCTGAGCTGCTGACCCTGGTCTGATGCTCTGGGATTTGAGCGTCTCTTAATCTCAGCAGCATTCACCTTGCCAACCTAACACAGGCCCTTCCTGCTCTCCACAGAGCCACGCTCAGCTTTCAGGCTGCATATGCTATAATAACTGGACTGGCTTGTTGGCAGGCTCTGGTGGTCTCCAGCTTGGCAACATGTACACATAAAGAACAGGCTGTTTCCAGATCTCTCCTGCCAGACTCTCTTTAAAGCGCCTTTCTGTTATAACATGATGGCTTTCAGGCTTCACACTTTGTAGTCCTTGGCTTGCATTTGATGTTGCTCTCACTTGCCCGCAAAGGGGAAATAGTCCTTAGAGGCTTTTAGTTCAACAAAGAGAGATGGGCAACACTTCAGCACGTGGTCAGATCCAACTTGGCAGGATGAACCAACATATTTAAACAAAATACCTTGTTTTCCAAACAAGCCAAAGCTGGTGAACTTAAATGAAATGAATGACAAGTTAAAGAAACATACAGCCCCTACTAAAGTAACAATTACACCTTGACAGTAAGATATAAAATGATTTATTATACAAGACTAGACTATACTTCTCTTTGTGATACTGTATTTTCTTTCACAACACAATTAATTACAGTGCTTGTGTTAATGAGCATCCTCCATTAATCCGACAGAGTGTTACATAAAGAGTCACAGCCTAGTAGCGTTGCTAACAGGGCCCGGTCTCGACGAGTAAAACTAACAGATTTATCAAAAGATAACGCACATACACAAAAATGGTTTCACACATACCTCGCTGACTTAAGAGATTTAAAGGTGATGTTGCACCAAGTTGATGAACCATGTTAAATTGTATCCCAGGGAACTTTAATTAACACATTTAATATTACAACATGGTGAATTTTAATGTTTCACACTTACCCTATCTCCCCCTTTTCAGTGTATGCCTGAAGGCTGACTTGTGTGTGTGTGTTTATATGCATGAACATACGATATGTTTACGCTTGTTTGTATATAAACTACTTATGAAGATTTATTTGACTGTTGAGGCTAATGAGGTGTTGGAAAAGTTACAGCCAACTGCCAAAAGCGCTGCAGAAATTGCGGCTGATTTTAGTGTTTAATTTTGTTTTGGCACTTGTGAAATTTGGCGTTGTGTCTTGGGGTGGAATGAAAGATGCTTCTGGAACACATTTAGTGGAATAACAATACGGTCCAATATCCAAGGCCTTCAAACAGCACTAATGACACGTTTTTCCTGATTAGCTGTCATGAGCTGGCTTTTGTTCATCCGGCATTAGAAGGGAAGCTGTTGACAGCTGAGGCAGCCAAATATTATGAGCCAACATATCTAAAAATAAACCAGGTCAACAATGCGATAAAAATAGATAGCAGTTTTGAAAGTGACTGAAGAGATTGCTGTGCACTCTTATTGTGGCTTATTTTTCTATACCTAGCTCTGCCTCTGAGGTTAAAATGATACCACTCATCCTATTTCTTTGGCTACATCTTCTCAATGATAAAGAAAGCTTTTAAAGAAATACAAAATACCAATAATACAGTGCTGTTAGTACTTTGTGATATTATTCAATTATTGAAAGACGAGAGGCTTAGAGCATCTTCACTTAGCTGTATAGGTTTGCAAGACTTTTGACCCTCCAAGATGTGTATCTTTAAATATTGACACCAAAGTACATTTCACATTACATTACATTTAGCTGACGCTTTTATCCAAAGCGACTTACAATAAGTGCGTTCGACCAACAAGATACAAACTTGACACTTCACCTCTTTATTGATTCCCTAATTTACTTACATTTTAATCAAATTAAGTAGCAGGTTCAAATATATATCTATTTTTTTTCTACCTAAATTAAAGATCAATATATAGACAGTTTGGATGGAGGATGCTGAAGAACTAAGCACAGATTCATTCAGTGACGAAAGAAGCCCCAATCTCGTCTCACTCAACACTCTAAAGACAACTATATTTTTGCACTTGCACATCACCATCACTGCAAATACATTTAACACTTTTACATCTTACCATGAAATTATACCTATTCTAAGTCATGTGATAAATGATCCTGAAGGCTTACAAAACTGTTATGAGGAAGGTTATTATAATTCAAATGAATGCAAATGAACAACCATAGCCCTACATTATAATGTCAGTGTTAATCTTATCACTTTTAATAAATGCTTTAAATGATGGCTTATAGACATTTTATTTTAACATTTTACAAAAGATTGCAAATATATTCTTTATGACTCATGCAACCTGCGTTGTGCCACAATGTTTTTTTTAAATTATTCATTAAAAGTAAAAAATAAGTTGTATTCTGTTTTTAATCATGACATATTAGACTTAAAAAAAAAAAAACATTTTCCATTTAATTCTTCACTGTATTGATAGCTTGAAGTAAGAAAGATTTGTAATCAATGTGTCAAGTAAAAATGAAATCTCCAAGCAGCAAGAGGAGCTTTATTTGGCAAACTGTCACGCGTTGCTGTTATCTGTCTTCTCTTTTCACTTCTGTGTCTTCTTTGTGTTCCCATGTGTTCCTCTGCGATACGTCCTTGTTGGAAACGAGTGCTAGTGAGGAGGGGGAGAAACTAGCAGATAAAAGAACACACCCAATTTAAAAATGGCTCATAAAATCATCTGTGTCTTCAGCTGTAAACGTACACAAGACTACATTTGTCAGGCTGAAGTAAATCAGTACTAAAACATAAACATAAATTGTCATTAAAAAATGTGATGTCTCATATCAATAACATATTCCCCAATGTTAGGGGAATGTGGAATACCAGAGATAATGATACATACAATAATAAACCTCAACCCTGCAGTAGACATATTTAAGGCTCCGCTTGGAGTTTTCCTGAAAATAAATTATATTTACATTCACAGTCTCTAATCATTAACACTGTTTGCATTTCTTTCCTTCTAAAATATTTGCCATGCTGATTTATTAAATGGAAACCCCATGTCAATGTTCCTCTTCCCTCCTTTTGAAGGTGCAGCTCTACTGCCATACATTTAGAATATTGTGAAACTCAGCTTGTGTGTTTACATGGTATCATTTTTAACACAAAAAAAAGATGCATATAACACTGCCTCTATCATCAAAACATTGCTATTCGCCGATGAAGTCCAACAGAAATCACAATTAGTCATACTTTTTGCACTCATACATAATGTCAAAGGAATTTTCCAAATGATATCCTCATAGTTTTTTAATGAAAATTCGTTTTTGCGAGTGAATATTGCGGTCTCTGAGGGGGCTCATTCCGTCTGTTTGACAGTGGAGTGCGCTAGCTTTAGCAGGGGCACGGAGAGAAGATGTAAGCAAACTTTTAAAACTAAAGGCAAAGCCATTGGAAGAAGTATCTTTCGTTAGCATTGATAGTAAGGACCATACCAACATATAAACTGAAAAAAACATTTAGGGTTAGTCATTTAACACTTTTAACAAGCTGCACCTGACCTGCTAATTAGCTATCCAACACAGTGACATTAGCATTGAACGTTCCTCCGGTCAGTGTCAGCAAACATTTTCTATTGTATTTGAGATAAGATTATGATTATAGCCACCATCAGGAGGAATTATGTTGTGCTTTAAAGTCTGTGGCTCTAACTGTATGTCTCAAGCTGCTTGGTTGCTTTAACGGCCCGTCCACACAGCGGCGTGCGCTGACGCTTGCCGGCGGGCGTGTCTGAAACTCGACCAACAACCAATCACATGAATCTCCCGCCCCTGACACACAAGCAGCGGTTTGATTGGCTAGAGCTTGTACTGGCATATGATTCGATTGGCTGACGCCTCGCCGAGGCGTCAAAAGTTGAACATTGCTCAACTTTTGCAGCGAACCACGCCAGCTACGCTCCACGTCGCATCCCACGATGCATTTCGGCTAAAAGTGACGTCACCCCATTCAAAGTGAATGGGGAAGCGTCAACGCACGCCGCTGTGTGGACGGGCCGTTAGTCAGCACGACCATAAGCTTATGATTAAAGGCAACTTCACTGCTTTAGGCATATACAGTTACAAACAAAGACATTTTAGAGCAGGGGTGTCAAACTCAATTTCATCCCGGGCCACATCAGCATTATAGTGGCACTCAAAGGGCCGGTTTTACATTTTAATATAATATATATTAAATAATGTATTATATTACATTGTTGGCCCTGCATTGGATTATTATCAGTTCTGGTAATATCTTCCTGAACAACTACGTCTGAAAGCAGAAGTCTAGGGCAAATAATTGAAAGCAAATATTCAACAATTACACCAATTGTATTGTATATTATATTCTTAGCAAGCTCTTGCGGGCCACATAAAATTAGGTCGCGGGCCGGATTTGGCCCCCGGGCCTTGAGTTTGACACCCCTGTTTTAGAGGCTGTATGAAAACAAGTGCTGCTGACTGGTTAATGCAAATATATTTGTCAAGAGGTATCATGTCATTCTTTTTCCATTTTGGATACGGATGTGTTTTATAAAGGTAGGTACCGGATTGACAGAGAAGAAATATACACTGTAGCAAGAAAATAATATACATTTTATTTCAGTTGGACTTTAACCTTATGGATACAGACTGACTGAAAAATGACATGTCCAGTACCAAACAGAGGAATAAATAGCTCAGCAAGTTGTTAGCCCTCCACTGACATGTCGTATACTGTGTTATTTGACTTTTCTTGCACAGCACAACCCCAAGTAATGTTTGGCTTGGTGCAGTTCACAGAGAAAAATATAACACATTAAATGTCCTTTTACTAATCTTGTCAATGTGATAGTGGCTCCAGGACACAGCTGAGGCAGGATCAGTCTATTGTGCACCAAGGCTTGTACCATTCATTGATCCACAATGCCTGGCATTGTGCATCATTCAGCTTTGTTGCTGAGAAAATCATCCCGGCTAGTGGCAACAATGGCGATACACACGGCTGATCTGATTGCAGTGCGGGAGCGCTCGCTTTCCTCTGTAATGCTGGAAAACAGATCATGTAGCTGGAGCTCTTATCTTGGAGATGGATGCTGACAGCCAACACAGGCCACGCTCGCTTCCTCCTGTTTCTTTTGTTCCCCCTCCTAGCTCTTAATTTTTTATTTCATCTTTTGCACCTCTCTCCCATTGCTGTAGTTTCTTTCAACTGCATCATATGGTCTTTAGGCTATAGCTCCCTGTTCTTATCCATTAATCCTGTGAATTCTTTTTATTTCTTCCCCTCTTTCCTCTCTTTTTTCCCTCTTCCTTGCCTACTTCCAATCTTTTCCATTTTGTAACTTCTCCCCTCCCCCCGCCTATTGCCCTCCCTCCCTTTTCTGACCTTTCATCCTAATTTAATGTCTTTTTCTCGTTCAACACTCTTATCACCTCTTCCTAACACTTCCATCCACACCCCACTTCCACACATTTCTTGTTTTATCAGGCTCTTCATCGCCGGCTCAGGCCAGATTTAAGAGCCACATGTAGCCCCATCGCCTGATCTTGAGAAGATAGCTGATCCCAACGATGCTATTTTAAGCCTGTCATGCATACACTCCATCCTCTTCCCTTCCACAGCGAGCTGGCAGCTGCAAAGAGGGACATGAAACATGCATTCTTCTCTCACACAGACTTTCTCTTCCTGATTGTGACTTTGAAATCAGTATAATAATTAACTGTATTGTCAGGGGACGAGCCAGACAGAAATAGCAGATTTCTCCATTGCTAAATAGATGATTTAATTGTCCTGAAGTTTTGTCAGAGGACTTGGTGTCAGTAGAATACAAGTTGTAAATGGTAATTGTAGATATTTTTAGCAGTGTCTTTCAGCATCATTAACTATGAAGAAACTCCTCCTCCTGCTCCAGTTCCGTCTCCTATGTCTGATCAGTCTCTTCCAGTCCCAGTGGCCACCGTGAGACTTAAATAGACATTATCTGCATGATCAGTGAAAGTACTTAAAGTGGAACTACTTGCTTTATGAGGATTGGGGCATCACAGTTATAAATAATGTTCTTGGGAAGAGACCTTCTGTGGCTAAAGTGAGATTCCATTTATGTTAAAAGTCAACATTATCACACCCTTGTTCTAAAAACTGCAATAAAAAGTGCTTCCGTTTTTTTTCTTGATATCTGACATTTTGGAATGCTGTACATTTCTGCAGCATTACAGATTAACAGAAAAATTGGTCCCAAAAGAATATGTATTCCTATCCCATATTAAATACGGTGGCTCTTTACCTGATTTAGTTCTCATTGTTTGTTACCAGTTTTTACACTCTAAAACACACCCAAAGTAGCAGTTGGATTGACATCCTTTGGTTGTGTTGATAGGACACATGGGAGCTTTACAGTGTGTGTACAGTATATATTGTGTGGATATGAGAGACGGCTGTTTTTTTTGTGTACAGTTCTCACCTGTCACTTCCAGCCCTGCCTGGCTCCCTGGCCCATTAGACAGCTTCCTCTCGTTGCTGCAGATCACACCTGATCCAATCCCTGGCCTGCACAGCTGCCTCTCACTCCCTCGTTAGCCTCTCAGTACATACAGTGGGAAGTTAACTCCTGTTATTTGTGAGGTCGTCCTACTGGCCTTACCACTTTAGCTTTCTGCTTTTCCATCCTTCGGTCTGTAAGCCTGACTGACCTTCGAGCAAAGACACTTAACTTACTGCTTGTGGGTCCAAGTGACAAAAGAAACTCCAGGCTAAATCAATAATACAAATGTAATGTGTATATTGTATTATATTTATCTTTCTTGTTATCAAGGGCCTTCCCACTGTCATTCAATCAGTTGACTAATTGTGCATTTTAAGATGACTGGTGATCAAATCAACCAATTCACTTTTCAACAAAATCAAGTTGGTTTTTTGTGTTTAATTGAGGAAAGGCCCTTTGTTTTACTCATTCATTCACTGCTCTCTATTAAGTCAACACATACTCTATAGTACAGTATGCAGCAAATTGAGACTTCAGTCATTCGAATAATCACAATTTATCACGCTCAGAATTAGAACACTCAAATACAATTGATTGAGATGAAATATAGCACTGTGATGAAGTGTAGTACTACACTACTGTACACAGCAAAAGTGATTTTTGATATAACCCACAATTCGCATTAGCCGCGTTCACACTGCGGTACTTTTCCCACAAAGGTTCATGCGAACTTAGTTCATGATCGCGTTCACACCAAAAAGAGCCGGTACTAAAAGTAGTTCATGCGAACCTTTTTTGAGAAAAGAGCTATATTCCTGATTGGCTGGGCGAATTGCAAACCACGCCCCGTAAAATTCCCAAAAAGTTTTGTGAAGCCGCCATTTCATTATCCTCGCATTAGCATTAGCCCAGCGCAGAAACGCAGAGAGACTAATTTATGGCAACACAAAATAAAACATGGGAGCTTTTTTTTTTCTGGTGTGAACGCGATCTGTACTTAGTTCATGCGAACTAAAGAGTTCGCATGAACTAAGTTCGCATGAACCTTTGTGGGAAAAGTACCGCAGTGTGAACGCGGCTATTTACTTCCTTCACCCACAAAGCAAAGAAAATATATAGGCCTGCAGATTGCAAATGTTCTTCATTTACCCCACATTGGTAATGTCTTGTACTGCAGCATTCAGTTATTAGATTAGGGTCTAATGCACAGCCATTGCCCGGTGATAGTAATATACACATTTGCCATTTGCCAAACAATATATCGATGCAGTTGCTCTTACCGAGACCTCATTTTGCAACTGGGCTGGGGCTGAGCAGCCATCCACTCATTTATGAAATATGAATCTCAAATGAATAATCAATATTAAAATGTTACCATCCGTCTTGATAATGTAGCGATCAGCACAGCAAAAGATGATGAGAAATGGGAACAAATACAAGTCTTAGGTCGCTGTACAGAATGTCTCGTTTATTGGTTGTCGTCATACATTTTCAAAATGACTATATGCTTTGTATCTAAAGACTCTACAGGGATTTGCACTGTCTCTAAAGACAGATGTAGTAACACCTGGAATACAGAACAACTCTCACCACATGTTGGCTATATTGCATATCATTCAATTGCATTTCTGGAGATTAATCTACGTACCATTTGACATCCAAACATTTTGATCGGCAGGTTTTCCTAATTCATTAATCACCCTATTACTATATCATTTTGTAAAGGATTCATGGTGGAAATCACTCTGTTTTTCAGGGCACACTGCAGTTTAATTTGAATTTGATAGTGTTATACACCTGTGGAGGAACAGCAGACACCATCAACACATTGTGCTTATCTTTTTTTTTTTCTTCTTTTTTGCAAGTTTTCTTTTTTTCTGTTAAATATCAGTTTTTGACATAATCTTTTTCCACAAGAACAGACTAAGTTAAATCTGTTATATGTTTTGTATACCAACATGCACACAATGTATCTGAACCATTTTTTCTTTTTAGTGCCAGAACAACATACATAAAAACAGACGCCCTTTTGTTTCAAACAGTATGTGCCAAGTCCATCATGGTGGTACCAGAATAGTGTGATTTCCTTGTGGTTCTCAGACTCATCAAAGGCAGGAGAAAAGTAACGGGGCCTGCATTCATGTACATCAGGCTTCACTTGCAAAACATGACTATAACTTCAGGAAAGAAAATCACAGACTGTAGTCGGGCACTCAATGATCAGTTCAGTCCCTCTTCTTTTGCATACATCACATTTGACTTAAAACAAAATTGCAGTCATTCAATATCAATAAGATATACATCATATTTTATATTTTTTTATTTTTAGGCCTACAGAACTAAACATCATTGCATGTGCTCTGAAGATGAAAACTTGTCAGCTTTCTCCCTCATGGCAGACACATTATGTGTGGCTGTGTTGTGCATTTAAGGTGATTATTAATATGATTCTCTTTTTTAAATACTTAGTTGTCTGTGTTTTTTTTAAACGTTATACATTGTGCAAAAAACAGCTGTATTCTACTCTAGAAGGCCACCAGGTGTCTTGGTATTCATTTTCACTCAGTCTGTTCAACAGCTTTCCTAATCACTTCTTGAGACAAATCTGTTTTTTAAAATGCTCTCAGATAGATATCCGTGACTGATCGACCTTCTTGTTGAATCATCTCAAAGTAAACAAACCCAACACATTTTCAAAATGGCAGGCAGAGGCAAGCAAACACAATCCCTAATATCCCTTTGCTTTAGCTGGGCTGCATATGAACAGCACAAGAGTAACCACTGCAGAGGTTGAACAATAACTTTACAAAAATATGCAAAAAGATATCGAACAAATCTCTCTCAACTTTCCACTTTAAACAATAACCATTTTTATGTGACTTGTAACCATAATCCTCATAGTTTGTAACAGGTAAGTAGGGACCTACTGTGCCATAGTTTTAAAAACAATAATGTGTGATAAAGTTATAATTTCCCTCTTGGGTCAGACCAGGAAAACTAACAGGGTAAAAATACCAGATTTATATATACAGTGCAGTCAGACTTGCAATGTATTTACGTCAGCTTATGAGATTTAAATTGTAATGTGACTGTGATGTTAAAGTTTTGATTCTCAGCTTTAACTTGTAAGATATCTTGGGAAATAAGTAGAAGTGGCCCCGAAATGAAGTTGTCTGATTCAATATTTGGTTTGCAAATCATTTCCAGACTACTCTTCCCATTCTGCCAGACTATACTGCTGCTGTCTTCACTGCTTTGTGGTTTTAGATGCTTGTCACCTTCAGTCTGCATGGTCTTCAGTAGTAAAGCACATTATCAGTTGGACTGAAGTCAACTGACTGACTTCGTCTGAAATGTTTGGCAATAAAAAGTTATTTTTTTGCCCTGTCTATGTGTGAAGAGTTATTGTCCTGCTGCCTTTTGTTCAATGATTGGAAGGTAAAAAGACTGTGAATCTGATCATTCTCCTCCAATGTGGATGTTAACACCTTCAAACACTGTAAGAAGCTGGGAGTAAGCAATTGCATCTCTTAGTTATTTCATTTTAGATCCAATCTCCAGAGTACATAGTCAAAACAAAAAGCACATTATTGTTTTAACACTCTATCTGCACTGCAATGCACGGTAACAAACTCTGCAGGGTTGCAAAGGGAAAGTTTGCACCTTTTTAGATTTAGAAGAAACTAATCTTTTTAGCCTTTTGTTGATGTTTTATTAAGGCCTGAACATAACTCTTGAGATTTATTGATTGCAATTCAGCATCGCTGAAATGTCTTAGTCACCAGTGACTGCCTCTGTGGCGCTGTCAGACAAATGTGCTGACAGGCAGTTTATGACACTCGGAAAGCATTTGTTATAGTGGTAAATATATAATATGTTATAGGTGTGTATTATATTTCCCCCTTGTCCCTGATGGCCCAACACTCTAAATGATAAAACAAGAATGGCTGTATTATATTAGCGTCAGTCTACTGCATCACTAAAAACAACGTAGCAGCCACATCTCATGGATTTGCATGTTATATACAGAATATAATACATTTGTCTGGTTAGGTATGATTTATGGTGTTTATTTACATATAATGTGTTTGGATCAACATATTTTAACTTCAGCTCAAAAGATAAATTACTTTCAAATGAAAATGTAATATCTCAGCAATGTAGAAAAATAAGTCATATTCATTGTTTTGACATGAGGAAAAGGGTTGGTTGGTATCTAGCACCTATTGCAACCATGTTATTGTATACCAGTCTAAACCACAGAAGATATATGGGTACCACTGAATATATAATAAGTAGTTGTTTTATTCCCCGTGAATCACTCAACTACATTTAATGGGCAACATAATGGCGTTTGCGTGGCTGCCGTGTTGGCGGGACGTTGCGGGGTTCGCTGCTCCGCCCTTTGAGGCTCGAGGAGTGGACAGTGTGAGCTGGATTACTGGTGTTGTTTCCTGGTTGCTGCGTGGGGTCTGCGAGACACCGCAGAACTCACAGTTCGACACACTGAATGGAGATCCACGGAGCCGCAGCTGAGAAAAGGCAAGGCTGAGTGAGTGTGTGTGTGTGAAGAGCTCCACGGATTGGTCCATTTGCACCTGGGTATGGTCACGTCACCGTCATACTCAGAAAAAGCTACATAACACACAAGGGGACGGGAAAAGCATGACATGGGGCCTTTAACATATAAGGTTTTTTAAATAATGTGATCTTTGAATGAGTTTGAACTATGCATATTGTACTCTTTTGTGCATGTGTTTTAAATTCAGCTGTATACCTTGTGCTGTGTAAAAGCTATGATTGTTTATAAAACCCATTTTTGTGCACCTTCATAAACTGCAATAGCAACAACTCATAGAAGCTTTGATCGAGATCATCTGTGAAAATGCTTTTTCCCTGTTGCCTCTTTTTTATTTTCCTTCTGGAAAGGAGGTCATTCTGCACTTGAATGTATGTAAGTCAATTTATCAATATTTATAACTTTCTGGTTCCAACTATATCTTCCATCAAAAGCGTGTATTGTATTATTGGGATTAATAAAAGTTCATCTTCTTATACTATTCATAAATACCAAGATTTTACCTGAAGCTACGATTAACCAACTTGTTTCTTAAACAGTTCAGCAATCATATCAACCATTTCCTCTCACTGAAAATAAATCTGATCAAAGGTGTATCATAATTTGGACATAATTAGGGTTTCCTTTCACTTTACTTCGGACATCATGCTCGATCACTGCATCGTGTATTTGTTCCCTACTGTTGAACAATCCACTGTACAATATGCTGAATCCCATTTAAATGTCATCCTAAAACAGAATGTGATGTCAAAAACGTTTTTAATCAACAGTAAACTAATCTGACAATATTCATGGAATTTTTCATCCTGAAAAGTTTGCCATCTTAACTCTTAAAATAAATGTGTTACATTTCAAACATAATTAAATGTCTGTGTGCTTTTGCCATTTGACGTTTTTAACTAATGTAATTTAACAGGCTAAAATCATTTTAAAATCAGAAGGTCATTAACATGCGCTATAGTTTCAAAAGAGCCTTCAATGAATAATACTGAGCAAATGAAATATATATATTTAATTGTACTATTTTTAAATAGTTATCTGCTATTTTTGATCATGTTACCACATTATAACACATCACACAGACCCTGAGACAGGAGGACATAAATGCATACATAAATTAAGGCTAATTTTCACTAAAAACATGACCAGCTTGTCTTTGTTTGTCACCAAGAGGCTAAATCAATAACTGTAAATAAGATCTATCAGCTCTGACCCTATACATAAAATCAAAACCTATCGATCGCTGTGTCCACACTCAGTCGAGCCTTTGTCGTTTCAAGGATATTGACAAAGATTAATCGCTTTCTATGTGGGAATTAAGTGAGTGTCATTACGGTGAAGTAATTAGCCAAAATCCCTGCTATAAATGTAAAAGTGTCTATGTATAGGTGTGTTAAATCAGGGATTATTTTATTGGATCTGCATTTCTCCAAGGTTTGATCGTTACATTAAATGATTCAGTCTTTCACTATATCCTTCACTCATTAATCTGGTAATTGCTCCCCATCTAACCAACACGCCAACATAATCAATGCAATAAAGGGTATAGTGCATTTCACTGGGGGTGCATTTGCAATATAACTGATATTAGAAGTGGAAATGAATTGGGCTGCTGATGAAGTTGTACCTCCTCCTGCCTCAGAAGTCATCAAATGCTACCTTAAAACTAAGTAATTGGCCTAACTGTTTACGCCACCATAGCAGCAGAGAGCTCTGGGTGTATTTATAGTGAGAGCACTGTCGGGACAGCATGAATTATTAATGGGTCCTGATGTAGATGTATCTGTGACCTCTAGGCCACCTGGGTGCGAACACACACATATTAACACACACATTCACATACTTAATCAAGTGTCTTTGTGGACTAAAATGGTGGCTCTTGTTATGATTTGCATGCAAATTATGACAGATGACAGTTGTGCAGTCCAGTGACCCTCAGTAACCCCTATTGTAGCCATTAGTGAGCCTTTGGGTCGTTAATCGGTTCATAGAAGATGTCTTTCACCCACTTGGCTTGGTCCATAGAGATCAATTATTCAAAGCTCTGAAGCATTCAGCAAGGTACAGCACATACTTACAGTACATACAGTAGACCTAAACCACACACACGCACACACACACACACACACACACACACACACACACACACACACACACACACACACACACACACACACACACACACACACACACGCGCACACACACACACACACACACACACACACACACACACACACACACACACACACACACACACACACACACACACACACACACACACACACACACACACACACACACACACACACACACACACACACACACACTACATGAGCTGTCTAGTTTTGATGCTTCTTGCTAGCTTTTGTGTAGACTTTCAACCCACTGGCATAAAGGTCAAGTTCCCCCCAGAAACTGGATTCAAATGAGTTTAGTGTTATCTCCCTATTGTTGCAAAGGTCATGATAAAAAAACATGTAAACTGATCCTTGGCCTTGTGTGTCTGCTCCCTCTATCCTGGCTCAAACGCGGTACTTTCTCAGCAGGTCTGCTTGCCAATTGTACTTCCTCTCGGGGAACCGCTCCGGGATCTTGATCTTGCGGAAGTCTTGAATGCACTTATCCAGCTCCTCCTCGGTCGTCAGCTTTTCTTTCGCCGGCCTTTTCTTGCTGGTGCTGGTGTCCCGGGAACTCGCCGTAAGCGTGCGCAGCAAGTCGCTCTTTCGCCGCTGCTCGGACTGCTGAACCATGCCGATGGGGCCCTTTTTCGGTGGCCTGTCCAGGGTTTGGACGGTGGTGCGGGGGTGTGACTGGCGGCTGACCGGCCCGCAGATGACCGTTCCCTGGGGAGAGCTTGCCTCTGACTGGCTCTCGGAGCTGGAGGTGGAGAGCTCGTTGAAGGAGGTGCCGCTCTCGCCCTCGCCGTCGCCCTTGTGGTTCTTGCAGCAGCAGTCGCAGGGAGGGGAGGACCAGCGAGATTGACCACCTGGAGAGACATAGAACCAGAGAGGAAACTCAAATTAGAATTCAAGCAGAGCAATTGTTTCCACCTTTTCTTCTTTCCTGCGTCGATCATCGTGAACAGAAAAACGAGACGTCGACACACTGAGAGCCACAATTTAGTTAGACAGGAGAAGAAAGGCAGGAAAGAACCCCGAAGACAGACAGAAAGAACAGACAGCTAACGCCGAATGCCTATCACCGAGAACAAAGGGACGTGACATCAGAGACACCTGGCTTGCTTTCAATCTAATCTTGGAAGTGAGCCACCTATACATCCATGCTGTCAAATTAAACAAGTGGAAGAACTTATACTATTGAAAACACACAACAAAGGTCCAGATTCAAATGCTATGAATGTACCGACAGCAAAACACTGAATGCAATGGTACTTGTTTTAATGAAGGAGACCCAGCAATACAAATTGAATACATATTTTTAAAGTATTTGAACTGCACAAAGAGATATTGTAATCTTGAGTCCGTCGATTTAATGAACAAATACAGATTCAAATCTAAATGACGTATGTGCAGTGTCAGTTCTCCAAAGCATGTCTTCCCTTTCACCAGCAAACCTATTCATTCAAATTCATGGTTAGATCAAGACTAAAAAATACATTATCAAAGGGTTGTGTTATATAAGATTTTCCAAGTAATAGAGGTCCTAATTATCATTTAAATACCATTGAAACGTTTGACCTTTAGATGGCTTAGGTTTGCAGTATTTAAAATAAACCTTTTCTGTCTTTGTACCTTCTTGAGAATTTTCCATCCCATTGCAAAGTGTTTTGATATTTTGATTTTTGATTAAAAGGGGCAAAGTTCAGAAGATGGTTACAATGGAACTGCTTTTCTCTCAAACATTTGATAATCAGATCTGCTTTCACCTGACCTAGAGGTTAGTGAGAATTATAGAAAGTTCTCAGTGTCGACGAGGCTGAGGCGGCTGCCAAAAACTTTACTGTGGTCCAATACCGAGAGAAATGCAGTGATCCGTGAACATAGGTGAAAGGAATCAATTTCCCACCCTAACCTATGTGTGATTAGTGAAAGTATGAAAGACACACAGGAACCAGAGCAGTGCCACACCTCTTACTGCAGGAAGAAGCCATTTATTTTTCATGCTAACCTGAATAATTTAAGAGATATCTGTTGCTGATGGACTCCACATACAGTACGTTCCAGCTTCCGCTATTTGATGCATCCTCTGCCCCATCAAATTCAATAGTACCATCGTTTCTTTTCATGTGCTACTGAGTGTTCCACTTCAAACGAGATAGTACAGAACTATAAATAATGCTGCTTAAAAATAAATGCCCCCCCTGCTTTTACTTCTCTCCTCAGCACCGTATTTGGATGGTTTATAGAGAGGCAGCCAAACAAAAAGCAATTCATCTAACCAATGCTTGTACCTCAGAGCACCACTCATAAGCCTGCTGCTACGTATCGTTATTATTTTTATGTGAAATATTTCTTGGACAGCTCCGACACTTAAAATATCTGTTCTTCACACACACACATACACACACACACACACACACACACACGCACACACTGCCTTCCTGCTGTGTATGTAAAATAAGCATCACCCTATTAAAGGCGGTGACAGAAATAGGACGTGACACCGTTTGTCACCCATCATAGCTCTTAATCTTTTTAATTAACAATGGCATTTACAGCTTTCGCATGCACAAAGACAGAGAATAATAACCCACCGTGGTCTATTAGGGTGACTTATTAATGTACACTCCACCAGAAATGTATCAGCCTTCAATAAATAAAAGACGTGTTTGTTATGCAGATGCATGATAGAAGACGTAACCCCCATGATATGTGCAATTACGTCTCTTCCAAACCTTTGTTCAGGGACACATGAGTTAATTTATGTCACTCTGAGTGAATAGCTAGTGCTCTGATCGATGGGACGCAGACTCCTAATTGGTGTTTTGAAAAATGGCCCAGACTCTGGTGAATTGTTGAGCCTGCCAGTAGCCAATCTGCCTGTCCAAATAACATTAACACAATGAGACGGCTAAAGCTGCTGAAACAAATGTCTTAAAAAGCCTCATGTGAGTGTGTGTGTGTGTGTGTGTGTGTGTGTGTGTGTGTGTGTGTGTGTGTGTGTGTGCGTGTGTGTGTGTGTGTGTGTGTGTGTGTGTGTGTGTGTGTGTGTGTGTGTGTGTGTGTGTGTGTGTGTGTGTGTGTGTGTGTGTGTGTGTGTGTAGCCTTGCATCTGTATATTTGATATATGGCTTTCTGATAAAACGAGTAATTACATCCACCTCCTTGTAGCCCTGCACACTAAGTCTTGACAGTGACATGCTGCTTTAATTTACAGGTATTGTGAATAGCTAGCCTCTTTCACCAAAGACCAGGGATCACATTTATTTTCTGTCAAACCGTTAGCTTCATGACAATTGGTCTAGCAATTACATACATCGAGAAAACCACTTACAGGTATTTTAAAATCCAAGCACTGATAACTGTGATCTTTTTTTTAGATAAGTAATTGAGTGTCTTCCCTCTCCACTACAGTGATACTTTAATTATGTTCCCAAAAGGGTATCAGTGTTCAGTGTTGATGCTGCATGGCACATTACGTCATGTTAGTGGTAAAAACCAATTTCCCCCGCTAATTGAAGTGGGGAAAAGTGTAAATATAAAGACCTGCATCTTCTCAGTGGTATTTACACCACAAGCTTATAGTGTCTTGCTAATTTATGCGAACATTAAACCACTCTTGATGATGTGTTTATTCAGGGTTTTTGTATCTGTCAGGTTAAACTTTCTTAATTGCTAATATGAGGTTTATCTTATTGCTTCACATCGCAACGTCTCTGCCTTATAAGAAACGACAAAGGAAACAGACATAAATTCCTCTCCAAAACAAAGGGTCCTACAGTTCTGGCTCTATATACAACTATAAGTACTCTAATAATCAGTCATTTGATGTTGCCTATTACAATGTATATTTGTTAACAGTTGTCCCATAATAAGGGTCGAAACATGTTATTTCTGAGACCCTCAGTTTAATTGTACCTAACTGTTATTAATGATTTGCATTTTTGACAGGTTGCTCCGGAGCTTCAAAGTTTACACTGATGGAGGTACCATAATTAAAGGTCAAGGTTTCAGAATCTAAAGGCTATAGCTGCCACACAAGCAGTTTTGATTTTAATTATACGTGTGAGGAATGTTGCATCTTGTTACTGAGTGGGCCAAAGGATGCCTGCATTTATCGTTCCAGGAAGATATAACTAAGTTTGCTTCTTCTTTTTCTGCACCTGAGGTCATTTAAATGACAGGAACTGCATTACTTTCACCAACATCATAGGCAGCCCACTTACTGTGAGTACTTCTGATAATACATGATTATTAGAAAAAAAAGCCATTGCCTATCTAGTCATTTTCAGCGATGAGGTATTTAAGCTCTCCACATGCCAGGGATTTGACAGTTCCTTTCTATGACAGTGATACACCACAGAATTATCCGCTCACTCAAAAAATAACCTGAGGTTCATTTTTCATACGAGTCAGGAGATATCTTGGGGGGAGCGGCGTCCCCATTTCCTGTCACTCACGCCCACATGCATGTCGGCATTTTTGAGAAGATGTAGAATAAATCACAGGAGGCGAAGGGGAGGCACAGCTACTATATACAGAATCTCTCTGATTATGAACTGAATAATGATGTTATAGTTTGTACCTTATGGCACCATATGTACAATTGTATATGAGAATATATTTATTTTCATTGCAGTCTATTTCTAATTAAGATAGCTGTGTAAAAACAAGGGCAAAAAGGGCCATTTACCAAAGACTAATAAGAAGGATAAGCTTATTAGTGCATGGTAAAGGACTTGCAACCATACAAGGTTCATCAAATGTTTGTACTCTTAAACAAGTCTTTGAATGTTATTCTTGACAATTATCATTAGTGCTTTTGTTTGCATCATTTCTGAAGGCAGAAGTGTTAACAACTTTCTTCAAGCACTTTTTGACTTGTCTTTCTCTCACTAATATAACTTTGATGAATGATATATTGGTTTATTTATTAAATACATAAAGATACCAACAAGCCAGTGAATTTATGTGCGAATATCTAGTGACACGATTACTGAAGGCAGACTGGTCTTGTGATGACATCAAAAACAAGAAGAAATTAGTCATCTTTGTAAATTAGCCATTAGTACATAGCTACTACATGCTGTCCAATATAAACCCTGTATTGATACCTGCAAAAACACATCAGCCCAATGTAAGAGTAGTGGGCTTGATGCTGGAGGCAGCAAGCTGAAATCTGGAGCTTCAGGCTAGAATTGGGCAGGAAAATGCTTCAGGAGCACTTGCCTTCAGTCTTCAGTCAGACACTTAATCCCCAACATGCACCAGGGACTGACAGAAAAGACTGGTGTGCTGAGAAGCTCCTGGGTGAGAGTTTATTTAACTGTATACATTTGAATCAGGGTAAAAGGGCACTTGTTCAGCTTACATTAAATAAGTGAAGGCTGTAGATCAATCTTAAAACACGCAACACAAACTTTCTGACTATGTTTGACGTATGTTTCTTTTATGTCTACATTGCAAATGAGCTAACAAAAGTAGTACAAGAAGTGCATGAGTGTGGTTCTGCAGATACAGCAGCATGTGTGAAAGATATATTGTGTACATGGTGTAGTATAAAATATGTAGCATCCTGTGCCCTCATAGGAGAATAAGGTCACACTTCCCTTCATGCCATGGAGTACATTTGTGTGTGATTGTGTCTAAGTGCACGTCAGAATCCATATGTGTACATGCACATGCACACATGTGAAAGATGATGCACCTTAAGCTAAACACTGATGTAGGTCAGTCTCTGTGCTTCACTCCCACTTCATTTCCTCCACATATACATCATACATAGTGTAGTGCAAGGTGTGTGTGTGTGTGTGTGTGTGTGTGTGTGTGTGTGTGTGTGTGTGTGTGTGTGTGTGTGTGTGTGTGTGTGTGTGTGTGTGTGTGTGTGTGTGTGTGTGTGTGTGTGTGTGTGTGTGTGTGTGTGTGTGTGTGTGTGTGTGTGTGTGTGTGTGTGTGTGTGTGTGTGTGTGTGTGTGTGTGTGTGTGTGTGTGTGTGTGTGTGAAGTATCCATCAACAGCGTGTGTGTGTGCGCGCCTCTGGTCATCCCTCAGTGTGTAAGTGACATTGGCCTTGGAACTATTATCTGTATGCCGCTGGGCAGAGAAAGGGAGGCTGATGTCAGGTGGGGTTCCCATTCGTGTCATCAGAGGTGTCAGAAAGTTGATTCATTTGATCTCATGTTGTTTCTCTTCCAGGGTGGTGGGAAGGAAGTCTGATTGAAGTCTAATGACTGTCACACAGGTGCTTTAGGCTCTGATGTATTGATCTCAGCAGGGACCTTCGCAACTTGTGTTAGCTCTGGCGAGTAAAGAGACCTGGCTGCCTCACAAACAATCACAGTGGAATAGAATAAACTCACTCACACACACACACACACACACACACACACACACACACACACACACACACACACACACACACACACACACACACACACACACACACACACACACACACACACACACACACACACACACTAAAGAGGTTAAACACACATTTAGTACAAAGCTCAAATATCCAGATGTATAAGATCCATCATCTATCATTCTTTTGCATCTGTTCCCTACTATATTAAACCCTGACCCTATGGAGGCTTTGCCATCCTGAAGGTGGGACTTTCCCGCAGTACAAATGTTGAATCATTTGCTAGGATTTGAAGAATTAGCACCAACCAATGACCAATCTCTGACCAAACTCTCTAAAATGAACAGTAGCTTGTGACCATTAGAACACAGTTCTGACTGAGAACACTAGCAAGCACCTTTAGTTTATCTCCTTCCATCCCCATTTAAGATTTAACACAGCTGAAGTTTGTGACTATCAAACAGCTCATGCAGCACGATTTATGTCTTTTTCTTCAAATAATGCAAGCAGAATGAGATGTGTCCCAAAGTGATTGATGTTTCCTTATTGAAAATACCTTTAAAAAAAGAGAAAGGACTTCAACATTTTGAAAGGACTTTTGACTCTTGCATAAGTACATAAACACATGCACAGAATTCATTTTCAGAGTTCACTATTTTCTCCTTTCTCTCCTCTGTATGCTCCTTTCCTAGAACCTCTTCTATTTTTTGTCCTTTTTCACCTGTGTCTCCACATCTCTCCCATTCCCCTACTAATGCCTGTATCAATGGTTTGGCGCATCAGTGGAAGTGTATGGACGATTGCCCTCTGATTGATTTCTGTCATACAGCCTCTCAGCACTGGGAGGCTGTTCACTGGAGATACTGTACGTTAAAATCTGGTCATCTCATCATATGCTGTTGCCATGGAAACACAAACTCGCCATAAAACATGATGTTGACGTAACTCAATGGTAAATGATCCAAACATATACAAGACTTCAGATGACCGTTAAAGGTAGAGCCCTCAACTCGTCTCTGATAACGAGGCAGCCCTCAACGCTCGTGGTGAAAGTTGAGAAAAGTTCAACTTTTCAATGTCGAGGGAAGTGCCAGCCAATCAAATCTTATGCCAGTACAAGCGCTAGCCAATCAAACTGCGTGCTTTGTGTGTCGGGGCGGGAGATTAATGTGATTGGTTGTTGGTCGCGCGCCAGACACACCCACCGGCAAGCTTCAACGCGACGGAACCGTGTGTACAATACGCAAGATTTCTGAGCAAATTGTTGTGCATATGTCTTCATATGCCGTTGTTATGGAGACAGATTCCTCGCCATGAATCACGGTTTTGTTGTAACTCTTGTATACGTTATCTAAACAGAGCATAACCTCACACCTTTCTCGATGGTCCTGAAGACATCTATGTGACACATCAACTTGTGGACAACAGCAAATCTGCGGAAATTGTCGAAGACACGCTCATCCCTGCTTGCAGCCTTAATTATTGTTGTGTTTTATATATGGGTTAGGGTTAGGTTAGGCATACAATAATGTACTGTATTATAAACTGTAGTATAAACGCTTTTTAATCTAGAGCCTTGGCTATACATCATCATCTTATAATATCATATTTTCCAGTGTTGCCTAAGTGATATACTTAAGTATAAAATAAAAGTACTTGAGTATTTCCATTTTATGCATCTTTATACTTTTCTAAATCACTTCATCTCACAGGTAAATACAAATGTCACATAATAGTTAACGCTCCGGCCCTGATCAGCTCTACAGTAAATGATTTCAGCACAGCAAAAGCAAATAAACCTCTTCTATCCATCACTCAGTTGTTTCTGTATCCCACCTCAACTCTGCCTTTTGCACCACTCTGCCACTGTCTCACTCCTCTCTTCTCACCTGCCTGTCTCTTCTTCAGTCTGTCCCATCTTCTTCTGTCTTCCCTGCTCAGATTTTCCTCCATCCATAAGTCACTTTATTTGATTTAATTGTGTGTCAGACTACAACTTTTCTAAGGAAGCCGTTTATTCCAGTGTTATAGTTGAATTTGTCAAAAGATCAGGGAACCCAAACTGATGAGCTCACTGAATTGAAATAATTCAAATCAAATCATTACAGTTTAGTTCTGACAGTGATTGTCATTTGATTTAAGCAACACAATGCAAACACTATGTCCACTCAAATACTTTTTACAAACCATTAAAGCTTATTCATGATGAGCTGTTTTGATTAATCATTTCTTTAATATTAATTTCCCCAATAACTTCAATCCTCATGTCAATCATTTCAATACCAACGTTTACTCAAATCTGAGGACTGCAGTTCTTATTTTGACCGGGCCTGCTATGTTGCTTTATATCAATCATACATTTTATTATTTTTAAAGAGACTGTCCACGGAGGTAGATGAATCACACTGAAGACTTTGTCAAACAACATAAAAGGATGATTTTCGAAAAAACCTCAAACCATACATACAGATTTAACTGTATTTTACCGTCAGAAGATTGTGGCTCTGATATTTCATACATAATAAACTGAATACATTTTAAACTCAATAATTAATGGACTGGCCCCTCTGATGCTATTACTACAATACTAAGGAATGTTGAGATTATATGAGCGAGGGTTCAGTCTATGCGAACAAAAAAAAAGTGGAAGAATTTGTTCCTCCCTTGAGCATCAGACCGATGTGTAGCACCATTGAGAATCAATCAAAAAAGAGAGAAAATGAGACGCTGGCTGTACCCTGTGTGATTTTCTGGGCATACGAGTCTATTTTCTGGTTGAGAGCTGATGTAAAATGAATTTTATTTTAGTTCATAAATCAGAGATGGGTTTCCTCCGCCGGGTGGCTGGTGTCTCCCTTAGGGATAAGGTGAGAAGTTCGGTCATCAGGGAGGGACCCGGAGTTGAGCCGCTCCTCCTTCGCGTCGAAAGAAGCCAGTTGAGGTGGTTCGGGCACCTAGTTAGGATGCCACCTGGGCGCCTCCCTAGGGAGGTGTTCCAGGCACGTCCAGCTGGGAAGAGACCAAGGGGTAGACCTAGGACCAGGTGGAGGGATTATATCTCTTCGCTGGCCTGGGGATCCCCCAGTCAGAGCTGGTTGATGTCGCCAGGGAAAAGAAAGTTTGGGGCTCTCTGCTGGAACTGCTACCCCCGCGACCCGACCACGGATAAGCGGGAGAAGATGGATGGATGGATGGAAGCTCAGAAAAATGCTCTTTGTTCCACAAAGTCAGTCTTATGTTATTGTCTGCACAGGGGCGGTTCTAGGGGGGGGCAGGGGGGGACAGTGCCCCCTAACACTGACCTCTGACCCCCCCCTAAAAATGAAAAGTGAAAAAAATGAAAAATGTATGATTTATTACACGATTTATTGAATGATGGAATAGGCGGAACTAACGTTATTCGTCATTCTAGTCGGACCCATTAGAGCGGTGCACTCAGGACCCATTAGAGCGGTGCAGTCACTTTCACTGTCCGGCTGAAGCGAGCGAAAAACAAACACTTCTCATCTCGGATCATCAGAGGCTGTTGCATCCAAGAAAGACTGATTGAAACCTACGTTTCGAGAGACTACCACGATAATTGAAGGTGAGTTAAACTATTGTATCCGTGTAATTGTAGATGTAAAGTAGAGATGTAACTGTTCATTGCCTTTATTTTTATATAAATATGGTGTTAGTGCAACAATTGTACTATAACTTAAGCTGAAGCTAACAGTAATAACTATAGGATATATCTGAAATAAATAAGTGTACTGAAACAAATACCAGTAACTGTATTGCATTGTTTTCTTATGCGCAATTACTGTCTAGTTCTCTTTTTTGTCCTGCATTTATTGTGCCCCCCTCAGAAAAGTGCCCCCCCCAGTCAAATTGGTCTAGAACCGCCACAGCTCTTGCAGCACTTTGGCACGACCTGTTTATTGTGATAAAAATGTGATAATGTGTTTATCAATAAGGAGATTATACTTTATTTTATTTTATCTTCCAGGGCAAAGAGAGGTTGAAAGAAAAGCAACTTAAGTTGACAGTCATTTAGAGTCTTTCCCAAGGACGCTTCAGCGTGACAGATGTTGCTTTAGTCAGGAGTGTGGACCTGCAGCAGCCGGCTGTACATCTCAGCTGTCGGCTCTTAGCTGTGGGAAGAAGCTTGGTGGGTCAGATATGGATTTAACTGTCCCTGGCCCTGGGAAGCAATTCTGGACCAAGATATCAGCTGCCAAAGGAACATTTTGCATATTCAGAATGCAAGACACGTATGTTCCCAAGCAGACTGTTGGTTTCGAGCTGTATTAGCAAGGTTGGCTTAATAGATAACGAGAATAAGGCATTTTCTTATCCCTCTCCCCTTTTTGCCTCTTTCTTCTCCTCCCGTCTTTCTCTTTATAAAGTGTAATTAGTCCCTCACAAGGCAGCACATTATGTGACTGACTGTTCATCCTAAACAGCCACTTCTTTAATGCTAACATGTTCTCACCACTGCATTTAAAGGTGGACAGTGTAAGATATGGTCTGAATATTTTTGCAAATCAATAAAAATGGACGAACATTATCAACATAATGTGAATAGGTTACAGTGTTGTTATGGTGTGGTGTCAACACGTCTTAGTGTTGCAGAGATATGTACTGTAAATAGCATGCTAACTGACTACTTGTTGTTTCTTCATAGGTAAAATGCTGCCCCCTTTTTCCTTTGAGCAGCCGGCTCCGTGTAACACGTTGCACATTTAAGGGTAAGTGTGCTTCTGCTCTCACGCTTGTTTTGTTTTGTGTCCCTGTGGAGGGGAAATGCCTCTCTTCCCTTGAAGCAGGTGTTACATTTTCCTTCTGAGGGTGACACTGTTTGGTGGAAGGAGTTTCCATTTCTAGCAGCACTTGTATTTCCCTTTTACTGTTCCTCATTCTTTCTGTCTATTGATTTTCTCCACTCATCCATCCCTAGAGTCATTACTGTGAATCTTAGTGTGTGTCTCTTATAAAGCCATGGTGATCTAAAACAGTACATCTGCAAATGTATGTAACACATGCATCCAATGCATATAATTCACCATATGTTACAGAAGCACCCTGGCAAGTTATTTCGTAAGGGATTACACCCTTGGTACTATGGCAAATTGGTGCAAGTTCCGAGAACAAATGTGATTCCAATGCCAGTTTTAGTCGCAGTATAAGTTGAATGTGTAAAAAAAAAAGACATTTGTGATAGGGGAGGTTGAGAAAAGAACGATGGGAAGAAGCAAAACAAAGGGAATATGGAAAGCTGTTCATTTTTCAAAAGTGAGGTTTAAAGTTTTGAAAGACATGAAAGAAAATGTCCCATACTGTAATATCTGACATACTGTAGACCAGCAGTCCCCTGATTGGAACAATGGGGACTTGCGTATTTTGAACCACTTCAGAGTGGCTGTGCTGATGCAGGCTCAGTGACATTTCCCTCTTGAAGACCAATCCCCCTGATTACTAATCAAGCTTCCTCTCCAAATTTAAAAAAAGTCTCCATTTCAGAGTTTTTTTTACATTAGTCTCTGATGGCATTCAGTAGTAATACTGGCAAATGATAATTTCCAACCCACCATGTCTAGACTGCCCTCTTAAAATTCATCATGATGCAAATTAATTATCCTTCTTTGGAAAAAACAGAACTGTGGTCCATCTCTGCAGCTGTCACTGAGTGCAAGGCCATCAGTGTTCACACTGTTACTGTGTGAAATGTTCTCCTCTATTATTTAATAATATAAACAGCCTTAATGAAAAGAAGTTGCAGATAAAGGCAAAAACTGTATAGTTTCTCACATGAGTTATAGAGATGAATTAGTAGCGTTCTCCCCATATACAGAAAATGATGTCCAAGCCAGTAAGACTTGCAATTACTGCAAAAAATATATATGTTGCAAAAAAGGTCATGGAAAAATATCTATTGATTATCAATAGTGTTACTCCTGTAGTTGGTATAGTATGGTGGCTATTTTGGGGATATAGTATCTCGACATATGCATAGTATACGTATGTATATGTATTACTAATCTAATACAACCATCCATCCACTATCTGTCGACCCTCCTAATATTTCTCCATTGGTACTTTGTCCTTCATCCATCCATTTATTCAACATCTATGCATGTCCACTTACATATGGATCCTTAATTGCACTTGTTTGCTAATAGACTGTAACAGAAAACAGCTTTTACTGATGCAACGGGTTAAAATGGCCCTTTAAAAAAAATCAAGAAAAGAAGAAAGAAAAGCCATAAATAGCAGTAATTTCATCACCTCCATACTGTAGTTTCCATGGCCAGTTCATTTGTACTGATTTTAAATATTCACCTGTTAATGTGTTAATGTCGCCTTTGGACAAACAAATGGGCGATTAATAGTAGCCTCTGACCAGGTGTTTTTTTACAGGGAGAAATATAAAGTGGGTTTTAATCTGAATGCATCCAAGCGAGAAGCCTGAAGCAGCACAACATGTTGCAGTCGAGGGGAATACAGACCACACACACAGAGTGCTGCGTTAACAATACAAACAAAATGTTACTCTTCAACTGAGGGGTGGACGCTGATGAAAGAGCAACATGGCAAATTCTAAAAGGTGGTTTTAGACTAATTTACCCCATTTTGGTTTAAGCATTGGTATGACTTGAAATAGAACAAAACTATTTTCCTTTGGGATGTTTTAAAACCACAACCCACTGGAAAAATGAGAAATTGTGGCATTATAATAATTAAGGTTAAACACACTGAGCATTTGTGCAATAGGTGAAGCCGTATGAACACACACCAGGATGCCACAGTCCCGTTAATACAAGCACACACTGCCACAGCATTTGTGTCTGCCATGAAAAATATACTCAGTGTCCGGTGATAATTTATCTGTGATGTCAGCATCAACAAATGGACTGTTATCTGCAAAGAATCGCACATGCATTATCACTGCACAGCAGAGCGCTCACTAGCCACTATCTCTGTTCCTCTGTCACACACATTTAGTCATTATCCATCGGCTAAACACACAGGTTACTTTCAAACCTGTAATTGCTTACAGATTACTGAATGTGTCCTCATGACAGTAAGTGGTAACTGATAGTTTCAGTCATTTTCAGACCATTATGCTCGCAAAATCTTGAGTTTGAGGTTAAATGGTGCTTTGTTTCATTTGAATTCCACCATTATCATCATCTGCAAGAATCATCATCTATTTCTTATCTTCGATACGATTATACATTAATTATTGATTTGCTTCATCATTGTTGTGTCTCGGCAGATCTGTTAAAGGTCACATGTCATGGTCCTTTCTACTGATCATAATACCATTGTTGAGGGATATTACAATAGAAAAATACTGTGCAATTTTCCAAACTCACATTGTTTCGCATACAGTATCTCTGTAAACTACGTGTATTCACTCTCTCCACTAAACGGCTCGTTGGAGCTCTTGCCCCCCTCCCTGTGAGCCCAGTGTGCTCCGATTGACCAATCCACAGACTTCCTCACACACACGCAGCTCAGCTGATGTCTGCTCCGGGCTGCTGCTGATAACAGACAGTTGCGATCGCGGCGAAATTCTCTCTGCAGACCCATTCTCACAGCGTTTATCAACTTTTCTTCTCAATATCAAGCCACACTTATTGTTTTTACTTCGGCTGAGACTTTGTGTGTGCTCGGGGTGATTCACAACGTCCGATTGTTTCACGTTGTGAATCGCGCTGAGCTCCGTGGAGGTGTGATTTCCTTGTTTAGCGATACACAGCGAAACACAGCCAAACTCACCCTGAGCACACACACAGTCTCAGCCGAAGTAAAAACAATAAGTGTGGCTTGATATTGAGAAGAAAAAGGTTGATAAACGCTGTGAGAATGGGTCTGCAGAGAGAATTTCGCCGCGATCTCAACTGTCTGTTATCAGCAGCAGCCCGGAGGAGACATCAGCTGAGCTGCGTGTGTGTGAGGAAGTCCGTGGATTGGTCAATTTGGACCAATCAGCGGGGGCTTAACGTAACGGCTCCGCGGACTTAACGTAACGGCTCCACGGATTGGTCCATTTCGTTCCGGTTACAACATGACGTCCTGATGTACCCGGAAGAATCAAATGGATGATGACGTTACACCAACGAGGCGTTTTGGGGAGTTCTTTTCTGTGTTAGAGTTTTACTCCCTACAGGGTGTACTTTGAGGGTTTTGACTCTGCACACCGTTTACATGCATAAAAACCTTCATAACACACAAGGGGACGGGTAATAACCGAAAAAGCATGACATGGGACCTTTAATATTATTTCTATTTTTAGTTTATATTGTCAAGTCCGCGTCTGCTAACCCTTTTTGTTGTCTGCCATTTCCTGTTTTACTTTGTAATTTCCTTTCTCTTTTCAGGTAGTTCGACTCCTACCTTGTCACTATGCTCATTGCTCACTGATCTGATTACCTGCCCCACCCTTATTGTTTGCACCTGTAGAGTCCCTTGTTTGGGTATATATTCTGTGTATTCCCTGTGCTCAGTGCCAGATCGTTTTGAACCTTGTGAATGGATTACCTTGCTTATCACCACAGTAAAAACCTTTTTTTTTAATCATCTTTTGTCTAGAGTCGTGCATTTTGGTCCTATCAGTTTTTGTGTGCTCCAATCGTAACAATCATTAGCAAGATTGGGCCTTTTCATCTCTTATTTATTTGCCTTTTCACTCGGCTCACTATCAGTCTCGTATTTTTTCATTTTCCATCATCAAATCTCTATCAATCCTCACCCTTTGTCTCCCGATCTCTCATCGGACCCCTCTTACTCAGCTCCGCCAACATAATGGAGTGCGATTGCTGACTTTTTTCTTTCTCTGTCTCTTTTTCTTTCTTCAGTCTGAGTCTCACTTTTTATTTCTTATTCTCTCCCAGTAACTCGCTCCAAGTCTGTCTTTTGTAAAATGATGAAGGTTTTACAATAGTACTTTTGCTCTCATGCTGGCTGCAGCAGTGAGAATGGCAGCCTTAGTGGATGTTCATAATACAAAGTGTCTGCATTGACCTATGGCATTGACCCGTCTCTTAGATCCACAAACCGAAGTAGTCTGTACATAACACAAGACTTGAGCTACAAACCCACCTCTATTGAAAAAAAAAGCATGTTTCCTCCTTTGCTTAGTGGCCTACGTATCAGCATCAGACATACTTACTTAGTATCAGATAAGACCCTCTTTGCCCATATTTTTTATGCTTGATTTCAACAGGATTCAAGACGATCATGGCTCTACTTTTCGCATTTCTCATTCTTTAGACATTATTTACAAAACTGCCATTGACTGCTGGGGTTTTTGTTGTCATTGTCAGGGGGCAAAACACACGCTTGTGCAATCAATTCCCAAATGGCAGGCAGTTTCTGAGCAGTATGGTTAATGTTATATTCTGCTAATAACTCTGTTGTATTTAAGTAACACTTTCAATGCTTTCTACATTAGTGACATAAGGATTGAGCCATTTGTAACAACAAGGACAGTAAAAAGGACCATGGCTTGTTAATGCTTAGTTTTCTTTCCGGGAATCTAACGAGTTTTGACTTTGTAGAATAATGCCAAATATAAAAATGCACTTTTGTCTTTGTCCCATTTGTACACATCACATAGTTTTGTATGAACATGAGGAATGTATTATAGCTACACGTATTATAGCTATGGTGTGTTTTGGTTCAGCTCCACAGGAGTTCACAAACAGTGTACAACAGCCCCTAGAGACCATTTCATTTGAACAATTCATGGGACTGGCACTAAATTCCCTCGAAGAATCTGCAGCCAGACGTCTCAAGTGCCTTGGCAGCGAACACATTGTCCATTTTGTGTCCTGGTGGCTGACATGTTACTGTGAGAAGTGGTGGACTGTCAGAAATAATCAACATCTTAATATTAAAGCTAAAGAAATAATAACTGCCAACAGTTAAAATACAAAGACTAAAGTTTAAAACCATCAAAGAAATACTAGATTCAGATGGCATCAATGCTGCATCCAAGATGGATGGTTGAAGTGATGAAGAAATTGACTGGAAAGTGGAGGAATCAAAAGATGAAGAAAGGCTGTTGTTGTCTTTGAAAGCTCTACAGACTGAAAGGCGTCTAATCAATACAACCTTATCACGGTTTGATATCCTCTCACGTACTGGCAGGACTCTGTACTTGGCCTCTTTATCTTTGATTCCATCATGCTCTCTTTCTTACTTGATCTGTCTTACTCTTTCTAAGCAAACGGCCACATGCTCCAGAATTGTTTTCCTTTATTGAGAGGAGAAACTGGGCGGAAACAGATGCGAAGAAATCTGGAGAGATTTGGTCTGAGGCAAGCAAGGATAATTTTCAAGTTGTGCGTATTTGCAGGGTTTTACGACAACACTGACTTCTGGTGTTGTGCATCTTTCTCTTTAGTGCTTTCTCTCCGAGCAGGTGGCTGTGAGAGTGCATGCTTATGAGAGTTTAAAAGCTCATCCCCATGAACTCCACGAGAACGGAACACTACGTGAACTTGAGAGCTGCTTTTCCTGTTTTACACTCGCCTCCAAGCATCTACTCTATGTTAAGCCTCAGTCTGGAGCATCATCTGTAAAAGACTCATTGCAGTTGTCCCATTTTACCTGGACTATTCCCAGCAGGCAGGGTTTATTGAAAACAGCATAGGACAGGATGTGCAGGAAAAAAGGCATGGTTGCTGAACCAAAAGGAATAGGATATTCCCTGAGGGGGAAGTGACATTCTTTAAATAAATCTACTGTAAATCTCTACATGTTGATGCTTTTTGTTCTCTGTCTTTCTTCAGGGAGTACATTTAGCTGCCCAAATCTCCTTTTATTTTGGAGCTTTTTACTTCTGCTTCCCTGCCAGTCATGTCTGCCCATTTGCAAGCGTGTTGTTAAAACAGAGATATTGTTTTTCTCTGTGTGTGGCCGCTCTGTTTTGAGTCACCATTGATTCTTCTCGAGTGTGTCTCACAATGAGATGAAAAACTGTAAAGAAGTGATGGAATGCTTAGTAATACAGCTTGGGCAAACAAAATCCACATCATGTAAGGGGCTCCAAGTAATTTGTGTGGGGGTGTTCTCTGTGCAGTTTATTCGTTTGTGCTAATTGTGACCAAATGGGTGTTCAACACTATTTAAAAAATGGTCACATAGAGCAGATCTGATGGTGATGATGTCAGTAAGCGGAAGGACAAATCTGTACTGCTGGTTACCAGACATAGCAGTTCAAAGGCTGCCAACCTTGAAGCGAACAGCTTTGAAATCGAGCTGCAACAGGAGCGCTTTTGGAGAACTGCAAGCTCCCAGGGGCCTCATTAAGAACTATGCATGATGGGTAGATGGAGGAAGTGGGGCAATGTGACCGAACACACCGACACAACACACACATGCCATGGCTCTCTCTCTCTTGCCCACACACATTCATACAGACATGTGATAGGGGGGACAAGCGAGAGCCTTTGAGCATGACTGAGTGCAAAAGTAATTGGCAGTAAAGTGATGTGTCAGGACTGCTGTGTACACTAAGTACCATGCAAACAAGTGCAGACGGATACAAAGTAAAGCAATTTGATCGTGTCATTTTAGATTTCTTTACAGTAAATGTCAGAGAATTTAAATGAAACCCCATTCGGTATGCTACTGTATGTTACTACCTTGTTATTTAGGGTATTCCTTTCTGGGTGTGCACGTACTGTATATACATATGTGTGTGTGTGTGCACGTGTTTTGGGTCATTAGCTACAGCAGCTTTGGCTCATTGTGACTTTTTAGAGCGTCTCAAAAGTTGATCTCACGCTAAGTGTCATTAAGCCTCTCGTCTTTTGACAGAGCTGGCGAGCACGAGTGTGTACATTTCGATGTGTGTGCATGTGTGTGTGCATATACTGAGAGAAGGTTGCCTTCCGACACACTACATTTAACTCTTCTACAGCTCAGTGACGGAGCTCCATATGGTGTCTCTCAGTTTCTACCTCACACACCCTGCACAATGTGTGATTGATGTCTTTTTAATAGGCAGGTCACCATACACACATACACACTCAGGAAAGACACACAACTCATTTATGATGCAGTAAAAAGGACAAAGTCAACCTTTTCTATTGAGGTGCGGGCAATGGTGACTTTAAATAAAAAGACAAAAGACCACACGTAAATGCATGACTGTAGTAAACACCTGCTTTCTTATGCTCTGTCAAAAGAGTAAACAAATTAAATAAATAACATGGAGTTCTTTTGGCTCAGCAAGCTGAAGCATGAGTGTTCAGTACCATTTGCTCACCATGTCAAAGATTCAATCCAACCCACATATTCATCTGTTCTCCGTCACATTTAATCCCTCTCCTCTTCTTTTTTGTACTCGCTGAAAGACAGGTACTGTGGACATGTCACATGTTATTATGTTATTCTATTAAATAAACTGTGAATAGAAACACACTTGTCATGGCTCAAATATGTTTTAAAACATATTTTCATCATTACATTTGATTTAGTTTAGTGATTTAGTGATGTTTTTGTTAAACATGGTTACATGTATCATAGTCATTTTCACAAAAAAATTCTCTTATGAAATAGTAAATAGTTGTTAATAGTGTGTCTAAATGCTGGATATGTATATTTTATATATATATATTTTGAAGCAGGTTTCGAGAAAAAATATTTAAAATTAATCCATTCAACTGAATTGAACTGTCCAGAAACAAAATATATATATTTCTTCACTGTGGCAAAATATTTACTTTACATGTATTTATATTATGTTGTTTGAGCTTATCTCTCTGTACAGCACTTTGGTCTGAAGGTTTTTAAAGTGCTATATAAAGTTGGATTGGATTGGATTGGATTGGACTGTAGGTGGAGACTGACTGCAGAGACTCTTCTACCTTATCTTCTAAGAAGACAGCAGCTCAGAGGTATTGTATGCCTTGAAGCTACTCATGGGAATTCACTCATGTGGCGTCCAATCAAATCTGCAGTGTAAAAAAAGATTCACCCATGAATTGTAAATGCAAACGCATGCTAATCGAGTTATTTCTGGCTTACAGATTCAGTATGCGCACTTTCCCACAGGTAAACTCCCAACTGTTTATAACATGCAGCCGTTGTCTTGTAATGAGGCCAGATGGCGCAGTAGGAGGGTTTGGATTCTTCTCCTCCTCACCAGGGGTAAAAGCATTTACAGTACATCATACTACCCTCGCAGCAGCAGCATACTGTCAGCGAGGCAGACAAGCAAAACAGCTTTTATGATCTTATCAAATGTACATATTGTTCATAAAGTGCTCAATGACATTGGCTGAAATATATAGACCTTTCTTCAAGGAAGACATCTTGACTTCTCACAGTAGAAAGCAAAGGTGTATATAATAACATGGCTGACAATTGCTCAATTTCAATCAGCTAACTTCATGTTCTTGGTCCGACATTTTGCATGCTGGCTGAGTCCACCTATAAAATAAAGTTTAAAATGTGTAAAAACAACAAAGAACAGTCAACTACCCCTACAGCCACGTATATGCTTGGCCATGAGCTTCCTTGATGTGCAGAAGGGAAAGTTGAGGGTTGTTATAACTCATAATGCATTGTGAAAGTTGATTGCAGGAGGCAGGTGTTGGAGGCTTTGTGTGTTATAAGTATTTCATGTGCCAGATATCAGTTCCCTTTAGTTATACGTGTGACTCAGCAGGACAACAGAGGGAATGAAATCGCTCTCAATTGCTCCATCCTTCTCTTTTATTGTTATTCTCCATTAAACCTATGGTGCATTTGATGTTCGATTGTATTTCAAGGACTTTATCTGGCCTCGATTCCAAACTTAACTCTCCTTTTATCCCTCCACTCTCCAGCCTTCCTGCTGTCCCTTAGCGATAAACCACATCCCTAATCTCCTAATTGGTAGGTATTCTCCACCATTACCTGAGCGATGAAGGGGTGGAATCGATAAGAGGCACAATGCTAAACGATGTGTCCTGCTGTTTCTCTCTCTTTCTCTAATTCTCGCCATCTATTTCGGTCTTTGCCCATTTGTCTCTCAATCACCATCTCTGTTACATTTCACAGTATCCAAGGCAACAGCAATTCAATCTCAACAAGGAGTTGAAATGAACAGTCCTTTAATGTGTTTGTATTACTGCAACGTTGTTCTTTTCTTCATCTTTCCATAATTTCAACAAGCAAGGTTTGCAAAATGTCTCTCCGTGGAAGTAATCAATAGAAACCTGTTTCTCTCAATCAATGCTGGTAATTTACCCCCAGCAGCCCCCACCGTCTCCAATTATGCCTTATTCACCGTGTGTCACCGCATGACATAGTGGAGCCTGTTTGATGAACAGTCCCTTAATGGACTTTGATGACATGTGAATGAAGGGGACATCATGCTGCGGAAATAGAAAGAAGAAGCAATTGGAAATGAGGGAGCGTGGGGTCAGATAGCACATGGCTATTTAACAAAATGAGGGCATTCATCTTCTAGTCAACTAAGATGGAGAAAAACTGACAGAGAGAAAGAGACAAAGAAAGAGAGATTATGTCTGTGCCAGTTTCAGAGTTGCTCATCACTTCCACTTTCTTTTCAATATAAAGCAAATTAATATCATCATGATCATAAAGCTCATCACCATACATTCACTTAGAGGCAAATGCAAACACTCAGCGTAGCACCTCATTGTGGCTAAACATTTATCTGCCTTTCTTTGCAATGCAGCGCTTTGCACGCACCATTTGAATAGAGGCACTTTCATTCCGAGCTCTGTGAGTAGCCTCCACTTCTTGGACCATTGTCACGTTGGAGCTTCTGGAATACGCGCTTGCATACAGAGAAGAAAAATGAATAAATTCCCCCGGGTAGAATTATGTAGGGTTGAAAATCTTATTTGTCGCCTGCAGTGAGCGGCCCCGGCAGATTATTCTCCTAAGCGACGGCAGAAAAAGGTGACAATCAGTGATTTCGAGCGCGGGGAGGAACTTTATAAAGCTCTGTCATGGTCTACCAAATACCAACAAACAAAAAGAATAGATGCTGAATGAGAGTGAGGGAAAGGTAAAGGTTATTACAATTTTATTTTCTTATGGTCAAAATGGATCAATGTGAATAGATTCAACATCTAGAGACAGCCGTCGTCTAAAAACATTATGTAATACCCTTTTCCTTTTTTTAATCAATTCCCAAACAAATGTCATTTGAATGTCAGAAGAAAATAAAAGTAAATTGATGTGAACTCACTCAATATGTTTTGCACAGGAATAAGAAACACAATTGAGTTGTTCTGCTCCCTATTTACTTTACATGAGATTTCGTCAATCAATCTCCTGCTATGAAACAGCACCAATCCTTCATTACAGATTGTACTCCATATGCTGACAAAATAAACAAGCCAGAGGTGAAAGAATGTACATGGTTCCCTGCTTTCAAAACAGCATGATAGATAGAGACCTTAATAGAACACAAGGAGGACTGTAAAATAAGCAGATTTATCCAATATGGGAATTGACTTTTTCCTACCAGCAGAATTACATTTGAACGTTGCATAATATCTCTCAAAGCTAAGAATAGTTTTCAGGCTGCTGAAATGTCCGCTTGCATGTTGTTTTTTAATTAGGACATTCTCTGAATTTCAGCCGGTAATCGGTGAATTTTCCTGAAAAGCTCTGACTGTTCTCCAGACCAATTAAAATGCTGCATGCAAAACGGTCTCGAAGGGCCTCTAAGGTAGTCTAGCCTTGTGCTCGACAGGCTTTCGGTCAGAAAATATCCGACAAAGCTGAAGATATTTACATATTAAGCACTGGAACATATTTTGTTATACTGACCCTGAGCTTGTAATTCTGTTTTTAAGAGGGCGGGGGGTTAATCACAGCAGCGGGATCAACCGACAATCACTCTATAGCACTTGTAACCTACAAAAGCCCTTACTCTATTTCCAAAGCAATGTCACTTATAGACAGCCGTACACAGGGGATTTCAGAGCCCTTCAGACTTGTTATTAGCATCTTTGTTAGCAACATGCTGACAGACTGTAATGTTCAGTCATTAAAGCCTGTGTTAATTGAGCTCTAATCGCCTTGTCACAACTTAACAGTGGATTAATGTTGAGCTGGGTGATCAGTTGATGTACACTAAGCACTTTTGCTCTAAACAGACAGCTTTACTGTCTCTATTAGGATTAAAATGATGTAGTCAATTGTCTAAATATCCCATTAAACTTGGCATAACCTGATCCAAAGGGTGTGAATCATGCAATAGGGAAATCAAAATTCTACCCTTGAAATTCGAGTCTACATTTTACTTTAAAGGAGTTGTTCAACATTTTGGCAAACTTGCACATATTGCACTATTTCCAAGAGTAGGTTAACATGGATGTCTTGTATCTACAACTTCAGCACATCAACAAATGAAAGGTTTCTAGTTTAAGAAACCATTGAGCCTTTGCAGGACTCCCAACACCTTCAAAACTTGCTATATTAATGCTGTAATTGTTTTTGATCAACTCATAAAGAAAGAGAAACCACAAATTGTGCATTCAGGGAGAGATATGCGTTTCAGGTTCTTGTTGGCCAAAATTGAGGCACAGTGACATAGGTTAATAGGTTTAGTATGATTGTGCATAAAAAACAATAACTGGTGCACATCAGCATACATCTTAACATGCTTTATAGCTTGACATGCTGCACAGAGGTACATGAAAACTAGTGCCAATCTGTTGTCATCTGGATAATACATGATTAGTTTTCCAAAGTACTAATTTGGATTTGTCTTCAATACCTTATCAGTAATTGCACCCATTGCCTGATTTCTGAAATCTCTAATCTAGAGCCGGTATTAGAGAAATGGATTTAAGTTTCTCCATGTAGAAAGGGTAAACAGGCGTCGACACACAGCCAGGCTGATGGATGAAATGGCTTACAGAGGACACAGGCGCTGTGACATTGATGGACAGTCTGATATTGCCTCCCTAATCTTTCCTCCACTCAGTCTCTCACACACACCTCTCTCTCCTCTCTCCTTTCCATCTCCCTCTTTCTTTCTTGTTTCCTCAGTCCTGCTCGGAATCAACACTTTTTCTCTCTGCCCTCTCATTTCTCCTTTCTTCCTGTTTTTCTTTATATTTCTCGTCACGTCCTTATTGAGTTCTATGATGTCTTATTTTTTTATTTGTTCTGCTTCTTGATCACTCTCTTCTTGTTTTCACTCACCAACATGCTCACAAACACACACATTCCTATAATCATTTCACGAGATCAAACAACCATTACTTTGAGTGAAGGACACGGGGGGAAAGGCATTAGACAGCAAACTGAAAAAAGGGAATATACATAGACACACTCATACAAAGGAACGAAGTTGCACGTTTCTCCTGTAGTGCAAACAAGGTTTCCCTGATGCTAAGTTGTATTTGTATGTATTTTCTAAAAAGAGTATGATGCCTTCCAACTCTATTCAGTAAACATTATTGGGGACATTGACATGTTCAAATGTAATCTTGTCCAATGTATTTTTTGGCCTGAAACTTCAATAATATCCTAGTTTTTGCAGTGATATAAAATACATATTAGCGAGGGACATGTATATCTAACAAACATAAACAGTTTCCAAGACCAAAATAATAAATGAGTGTGCTTTAAAATAGGGGATTTATTGATTTTTGCTAGACCACACAAAATATGAAACAATGCTTCTACGTGCAATTATTTTCTAGCCCTGTATCCCAGTAAATGATGTCAAGCCACCGGCGCTTCCCATCTGTTACCTTTTTATTAATTACTGCAGTTTGTTTCATCTGCCTGTATGTAACATGAGGTTACCATCTGCTGCTATTTCTGTCTTTAGGCTTCCTTTTATTAACGGGCTCCTTTCCCACTCCCATGTATTTGTTTCTCTCTAACGGCCCCTACACACGGCGGCGTGCGTTGCCGCTTCAACGCTTCTGCCCATTCACTTTGAATGGGGTGACGTCACGATTCGCCAAACTGCATTGTGGGAGCAAAGCTTCTCTCGCGGTGCTCGCTGCAAAAGTAGAGCAATGTTATACTTTTGCCGCCTCGACGGAGGTGTCAGCCAATCAAATCCCGTGTATGCAAATCTGACAGTACAAGCGCTAGCCAATCAAACCGTGTGTATGTTGGGAGAGCCAGACCGCAGTTATTTCCCATATGTCAAAAAATGGAGGAGAAAATGATCGTGGCGGTAGGGAATCACCCGGTACTCTATGACCAGTCCCTCTTTACATACAGGGATACAAACCGGAGGAGCCAGGCATGGGGGGAGGTGGCAGAGACAGTGGGTGAACTGGTAGGTTTTCGCCTGTTTGGGGAGTTTATATCCAGTGTACTTCGTTTGAATGGACAGCTAGCAAGCATAGACAGTATATTTAGCCAGCATGGATGTAGAATGAATGCTTTGCTTTGTATGTCCGGGGTGGGACATTCATGTGATTGGTTGTTGGTCGCGTTGCTCGCGTTGCTCGCGTTGCTCACGTTGCTCGCGTTGACTCCCCAAGCTCAAGACACGCCCACCGCCAAGCGGCAACGCACGCCGCCGTGTGTAGGCTCCGTTACGGTACGTCCACACAGCAGCTTTAGACGAATCTTCCACCGCTTTCAACACTTCTCTGCCCATTGACTTTGAATGGGGATTCGCTTTTTGCCGAACTGCATTGTGGGGGAGCGAAGCGAAGATTTCCAGGATTTTCAGGATTCAAAAGTTGAGCAATGTTCAACTTTTGAAGCTGAGCTGGAAGCGTCAGCCAATCAAATCCCGTTTATGCAAATCTGCCAGTACAAGCGCTAGCCAATCAAACCATGTGTATGCTGGGAGAGCCAGACCGCAGTTCATTTCCTCATATTCCAAACGAGAAATTACGGTAGCAAATCACCCGGTTCTTTACGACCAGACTATTTACCGGGATACAAACCGGAGGAACCAGGCATGGAGGGAGGAGGCAGAGACAGCGGGTGAAACTGGTAGGTTTTCGCCTGTTTGGGGAGTTTATATATATATATATTGCTCACATAAAATCCCCGGGGTTTTTTGCTTTGTATGTCGGGGGCGGGAGATTCATGTGGTTGGTCGCGTTGCTCGCAAAAAATCCCCAAGTTGTCAGACACGCCCAGCTCCAAGATTTGCAAGATTTTTGAAAAGCTGCTGTGTGGACGTACCGTAAATTTATGGTCATGAGGCTTTGCATTGAGTTGTGTGTACACATTTAGAAAGGGGCATTCGGACAGTTGGATAGGAAACCCCCTCAGTGATTACTTCATCAACTACAGCGACTGAGTTATCTTAATTGGACTCATATGATGTTACTTGCTTCTTTGAATTAGATACAGGTTGCATCAGTGACAGATTTACAAAGGCCTCACCCCTGCGAGATGGAGTTCATGACTTTATGAGCTGTTCATGAGCACTCATGAAACATTCATGAACAACTCATTATATGTTCACTTGTCATGTTCATGAACCAAAATTCTTAAAATGCTCATGAACCATTTTAAAGAGCAGTTCATGAAATGTTTATGAACATTGTTCATTCATATAAAGTTCCTGTTTTGCTCATGACAGACTTTTATGAGCAATTTATGAACTTTTCATGATCCAGCCAATCACAACATTATAATTAAAACCCCAAAAAGTGTGCATGAGTATTTCATGAACTTGTCATGACTATGAGCATTTCATGAATTTTGGATGATTGTGGCAAGTTCAGAATATTTTGGAATATTCATGAGCATTTTATGAACTTTTGATGATCAGTGTGATGTTTTTAAAGACCTCTTGAATATTCATCTACTATTTGAACATTTCTTTCTTTTTTAAAACTTTTAATCTTAAAACAAAACAATAGTGAATTTGAAACTGAACATTATCTGTATTTATTTTGGTGACATTCATATCATTTTATGGTTTATCTGTACTGTTTGAGAAGCAGTACGAGTAAGTAGCGCCAAGGTGGAACCTTTGGCAGGTGAGCGGTGACATCTGGGTTACCTTAGGGGGGACACTTCCGCCCCCTCCTCAGAAGCAATCCAGACGATCAACCGGATCCTGTGTATAATTATTGCTGCTCCACTTTTCTGTTTTCTACAGGTCAGTACATAATGAAAATGATCGATGTTAACTTGTGTGAATTAGATATGATGTTGGAGATGTTTAGGAGAGTGTGTCCAGTGTGAGAAAAAGTTTTTAGAGAGTACTTGTCCATGGACAAGAGAGTTTGGCAATGTACTTGTCCGAATACATTTTTCACTTGTCCAGAATGGACAAAAATTGGGGCCACTGGAATCTTCTTCTTCGTCATCGTATTTTACATTTTCCCACGGTTTTTACGACACCGCTAACGTAAGTGAGCGGTAAGATTTTACTGCATTACACATAGGGTTGGGTATCGTTTGGATTTTAACGATTCCGGTTCTGCTTTTCGATTCCGGTTATTTTCGGTTCTCGATTCCAGTTCTTTGAGAGGGTAAAAATAAGTCAAACTGGGAGAAAAATATATTTATGAAAACATTAAGTCAAATCTGTATTCCTATTTACAAATCACTTCATACTGTTTAATTTCTTACGGTTATTGAATACAATTATATAAAAATAATCTCTGCATTGTTTAGTTAGTTCTAAGTGGTGCAGTTTGAGAATGTACAATTGGCCCAGTCTCTTCTGATGCTACACTGCAACCTGCCTGTGAGACAGAGTCCAACCACACATCTCCAACACATAGGACATAACCTAATAATAATAATAATACATTATATTTATAGCCTACAGTATAGGCCTAGCGCTTTTCTACAACTCAAAGACGCTTGCACGCTTACACATGTCCTGCAATACACATGCTGCAGCTGCTCTGCTGACGGTTTGTAAAAATAAATAAATAGTATTTTCATTTCAATAATGTACTTTCTATACCCTGCTTCATAAACAATACTGACATCCCTGTGCTCCTCCGAGTCTGGGGGTCCGGGGATGTGAGGACAGCGCGAGGACACAGACAGGGAGGCTGCTTCACTTCATAAAGGAAATGGCAGTCAATATTAACAACACAGGAGCTAAAATGCTTAATAACCTTCATTACGTGTTAGAGAAAGAACATAAGAACGTTTGACAAAGATGAGGCTGTTAAACAGGCAGCGGATCTGCTGTGTGTAGAAAGAGAGAGAGAGAGCGAGAGACGCTGAGCTGCACCGTGCAGCGATCAGCTGATACGGAGCATAGAGAGAGCTGCAGTCCGCGGGGCTCGGGGTTCGGCCTCGCCTCCTGTCCTCACAACTCTTATTAATCCCGGTACCGGACAATTGTTATTTGTTCCTACTCGGAACCGAGTTTTGCTTCCCAACCCGGCCACTGTGCTACACTTCCCTCCCGCTCCGCCCCACCCCCGTCTAACTGTACAGAAAACGGCGAGATGCATTTCCTTAGGAATCTACAAGCAGAACCGAAACTAACATTTCTAAATGAACAATGGCGGACACGTACAATTTGCGAATGAGTTCTGCCTTTTGTAAACTGAATGTATCAATAATTTGTCAATAAATCAGGCCGAAAAACGTCACTTGTCCGCCGGACAAGTCAATTGAAAGATCTACTTGTCCGATATTGTAAATAACACGTCCCGGACGGTGGGACGTGTACTTTTTCGCACACTGGTGTCAGAAGGTTTTGAGCATGTTTGACATAGTAACGGTATTTTAAAAATACTAAACTGTCGGCAACAATAGATGCCACTTTCGCGGGCTTCAGCCGCACCTGGGTAAATGTGACCTGAGCGAAGGCTCGCAGGCAGGTTAGCTGCTGCGCACGGGTAATATGTTTTGATTACCTGAGTGCAGTCTTGCAGGCATCCTGGCTCCAAAATGGTGGAATGAGCTCCCCATTGACATCAGGACAGCAGATAGCTTACACACCTTCCGGCGCAGACTGAAAACTCATCTCTTTCGACTCCACTTCGAGCAATAGAACTATTAACAAAGCACTTATGGACTGGCTTACCTAAAGCCAGTTGAGTAGCACTTGAAATGTTTTTGCTCTATGAAACCTGATGTACTTATATGATTCTGTTTTCTTCAAGTTTGTATTTTGTTGGTCGAACGCACTTATTGTAAGTCGCTTTGGATAAAAGCGTCAGCTAAATGCAATGTAATGTAATAATTTATATTGACTATGTTGAATTTCTCCTTGAGATACAGTAATTGACTGTGACAGACAGATAACTTAAATGGAGAAATGTGATGTTTGTAAAGTTCAGCTATTTGAATGTAACTGTGTACTTTGAATTTTGAATAAGAAGCATTCCAGACGATCAACCGGATCCTGTGTATAATTATTGCTGCTGCACTTTTCTGTTTTCTACAGAAATCATTTATTGTTGCTGTGGTACCCAAGCTTTTGGGACCCGTAACAAAAAATGTTGTGCAGCTGAGTGTCAAGAACTGCTTCAAATAGTGATAGGATTAATTGTAGTGCTCCACCTGTATACATGTATGTTTGTTTGTTTGTTTGTTAATTTGAGTAAAGTTCCATTGTGATTGACATAATTGTTGTTTTCTATGGTTGCCAATTGACCCACAGTCAGTGGTTCATGAACAGTTCATGTACATGAACAGTTCATGAACAGTTCATAGCCAGCCATTGCATTATATTCAGTGACTGGGTATGAACTGTTCATGAATGGTTCATGAAGTTGTTATGAACAGTTCTTGATATGTTCATGAACAATTCTTGAAATGTTCTTGGTTGAAAACTGAATATCCCTACACACTCACTGAAAACTCCATTTCATGAATTGTTCATGAACCTGCCTAAAACCATATTCCATGAATTGTTCATGAACCATTCCAGCACAGGAGTTTCATGAGTAGTTCATGAACTGCCCTAGTGCCATTTAATGTTCATGTCACTTTCATGAACAGTTCAACTTTGTTATGAGCTGTTTATGAGCTGTTCATGAATATGGTTCACTAATATTTCATGAACTTTTCATGACAAGTTCATGAACAGTTCACTATCATCTCACTGGGGCAGCCATGAGTGCGAGTCTAACCTGACTGTGAAGGCAGGGTCGGCTCTAGAACAAATCAAATGGGGGGGCAATCATTTACCAAGGGGGGGCACACACTGCCGTCAACAACCAACACACAAACACCAACGCAACTTCAATTTAAAAAAACATGCTGTAAAGTCTATTGTCTTTCACACACATTGAAGGGCTGTAGTGTTATTTTATAGCTCACCTATGACTTGTGCAGAGATGCACGGTTGTGGCACGACCACCAAAACAGAAACATATGGACATAGGCCACCATATAAAAAGTGTGCAAATGTATTTAGTATCCTATCCATGTGAACATGTTTTAGGTGGATGTGGACCTAACCGCCTCTCGGAGGGTCTGGGGGCATGCTCCCCAGGGAAGATTTTTTTTTAAATATTGAAGTTAAATGCATCAATCTGGTGCACTTTGAGAGCAACATGAAGAGATCTATGGATACATCTCTCAACATCCATTTGAAACAGAACTGTACACAGATTTACTTTTCTTTATGGATATTTTACTAATCACTCCCCTTTTAAACTGTGTTCTTGTGTTACTGTCCTATAGTATTTCATACCCGTTTTTCATTTATTCTCTTACACACTCTTAACTATAATGATCATATAAAGGTAGCCTATTCCTCGCAAATACTTGTTTACATAAATGGTCACCAAACAATTTGAGACCCACTGAGATAAGTTAACCTACACTAAAGTTAACTATCTAAACACTGAGAGAGTCCTGACCTCACTGAGCTGACGTTATAAGATCCTCTCAGTCTGACATGAGAGGACTCTCCTCCACCTTGGTGTAGAAACAGCCCTTTTTCAGTTAGCATAGCTAGCTAACCAGATGCTAACAACAACATTCCACGTTACCGCTCGTGCACTGACAAAATGCGCTCCTGCCACACACACAGAGAGCCGAGCTTGAATGAAACACAGAGACCCATGTACTTGTACTGTACTGTATATCATATTATTTTCGATGGCTTTACTGTATAATCAGTGTAACAGATGAACAGATTGCCACTGGGCTCTCATCTAAACACACAGCCACGTAATGATAACAAAACAAAGGTCGGGGGTCATTGGTCAAGCAACACACCAATCAGAGAGCAGCAGTGAGCACACCTCAGGCTGTGTTTCATATTTGTATTCTTTATTTCTGATGTATTTCACACAAAAAACTTTTAGTGGAAACGTTTTAACTTATATGATTTTTTTTTTTTAAAACGGCAAAGTGGCAATAAGGCTTGCCCACCCTGCGTTGGGGGGGCACAGTGACTCATTTGGGGGGGCATGGCCCGCGAATGACCCCCAGACGCCGACCCTGTGTGAAGGTCTGCTGGCTGAATGCAGCCTCTGTCTGTCTCTGCTGTGGAGCTCTCAGTCTGCTCCCACTTCCTATCTGCTGCCTGTCTGCCAGCTTGTCGCTCTGCCAGACGATTAACCTGCATGCTCTTACTGTCACTCTTCGTGCCAGGAAGGAATGATTTCCCTCGTTCGAAGAGGAAGCATTATGTGATGGAATAGAATAAGCACACAGCGAGGCCTAATCATTTCACAGTTGACCTTTTCTCTCCTATTTTCTATACCGCCCACATCACAACCTATCTTTCCTACTCTTTTACTACCGGGAATAGTGTTTTTTTTATGTTTGTCTTTTGTTTCCCCCTCTTACCTGTGCCCTCATTCACTCTGACCTGGTTGTGCAGAAAAATTGAGTATTCCACCCAGCATGGGCTGCAGAAGTGGACAATAGCGTGACCTGGCTACAGTCCGCTGTTTGATTACAGCAATCAATCGAGAGGCAGAGAGAGATAGATCTAGAGAGCGTGTGTCCACGTGTACACAAGGGTAGTTGTGGGTCAGACAAAGCAGAACAGACAATCACAGAGGGCTCTCCAACATACTCTTCACTCCACTCTGATGCTCATCTGAAAAACATGTGGGACGAATATCAAAGAGAACACCAGATTCTCTTGAAGAGGAGATAAAAGACCAACAAGAACACGTTGTATCCCTACAGGACAACCGTTTGTTCCCCTGGCTTTGTAATGGGTCGGCCAGTGTGGGAAGTTTCAGTTTGACGTTGACACGCTCACATGCTCCCTGTCGACAAATCATTGGTTCCCAGTGATGCATTACACCCATCCAATAACAGCTTAAATGTGGAACACAGGTCAGGCTTTTCATTCCTGAATTTAAATCACATCCAGTTTTGGTGGCCACTGGTTGTGAGCTTTCATAATGTACTGTGTGTATGTGTGCAGGTTTTCTAGGAAGAAGAAAGCATGAATAAATGAATGACTGATGTACACTTCAAAATGCTTTTTGAATAACACATTCCCAAGTAATATCCGCCTCTCACATCTCTGCAACCACTGTTGCCAAAGTTCAGTTAACAGCACTGCATATCAATCTGGGTGTTACACAACACACTCTTCAAGGGCTAGCCTTAGATATTTGCATGAGCAAACTCATTTGAAATGCACTAATCTGACCAAATGACTTTGTGAGGCGTGAAGATACATCTGAAGTTACAGAGGTGAGATGAGTTACAATTGTCCGTTAGCAATAGTCAAACTGGAAGCAGTAGCAGCATCAACATGACTGGATATTAATCTCAGGGACGGAGAGATTGATCTTGCCCTCCATCACTGTAATGAAACACTATAAGAACAACTATGATTGGTTCCCCAGAAGAAGTGGCAGAAAATGTTGGACAATGTTTCCTAGAGGCATTACAAGTCCCAGCATGCACTTTGATAATGGTGGCACCGCTATATTAAACGTAAATCACTTCCATAATCCCTGCACATTCCATCAGAAAGGTGTATACAGTTGCTAATGAGACAGGGGATTGGTTCTTCACATCAAACAGCTGGAGCCACAGGGACAGATTCAGACTCTCACCAGAAATGTCGATAGATGTGCAGGATTACCAGTGATAATCAAGCTGATTCAGCTGCTCTATAAAGATTCATCTGATTGGATCTGTCAGCTGATTTGGCAATGAACGATCATCTGAAGAGAAATGTGAACGACCTTGTGTTTGCACAGTTGGACAAATGGTAAATGGTGGAAAACAAGCTTGAGATTATTCAAATACCTCAACTTTTGTGACAACATATTGACAAAAATATCCCACCTTTAACCTGACACAGAAAAGTTTCTGAAGTTCTGCTTACTATCAGTCAATATGAATGGTCCATTCATATTTTGAAGGTTTTCGGAAATGTGAGATGCAGTTACTTTAAAACCATTTTCAGGATTTGTCAGTGTGAAGAAAGGAATTTGTTTACATTGATTTCGTTTTGTTCGCTGTCTCTTAATCAGAGATCCCAAAGGATGTCACAAGATGTAGATATTGTTGTCATTTATTATATATTTTTTCCATGAGCTAAACAGGATTTGCACCGATACTCTTCGCGTTCAATAAATAGTTCTGTTCATTTCAATGGTTAAATGGCCTCAAGGCATTTCTTTGTAGTTGAGGCAGGAAATGCTGCACACTTTTTTGCAGATGTTTTTATTTTTCCTGAATATGTTTGTCATGCCTCCTATCTAGCATTGTGTTGAATTTATTTTCAATGCAAATTACAGAAAAGTTCAAGGTCTCAATTTTACATCAAAAACATTGCAGCTATTCTCGTTTCAGACAAAGATGAAATGGCATTTGGCAGTTTAGCATCCTCCTTCTTTCATAATCATATCCTTTTATTAGATACTTAGTGTCAACAAAAGTAAGTGGCCCCCATCGCCCTGCTGTACCTTCAGCATCGCCGTAGCTACCTTTGAAGTAGCCAGATGCTCACATGAGACTCATTGCATACATCTTCCCAATGGAAGCGTGTGTAATAACACTATAGGCAAACATCAGAAGTACTTCTCATATATTTATGTGAGGCTAAAAATATCTTGTGTTTGTGTTGAGTGCTTCATGACAGACTCATTGTATTTTGTGTTATGTACCGCCACTCTTCCTCCCGTTTGTTTTGTTACCCCCACACACTTTTTCACGGCGTTGTACCAGTAGTGTGTGAGCTTCAGCTTCTTTAGATTGTATTTAGCAGAAGACAACTGATTTAGATTCAGACATGTGAATAACATAATGTGAACGACATGTTTCCTATGAAATATCTCTGGAATTGGCACATGGCATTACTCTACTGTATTTATCACACTTCTCTCTTTCCGCTCATCATATTTCTTTCAACACTCTCTGTGATGTTGCTCTTATTTACTGCTTCATATCAGATGCTCATTTTCATCATGCTGTGTTTGTGCGGGAGCTCAGTTGTTTACCTTTTCACATTATTTTAGTTGTTTTCTGTATACAGCCATGACATGCAGAAAAAAGGTCAGAATACTATCATTTCTAAAAACATTTTTATTAGAGGATTTTACTTAGTTTGATGATGTTTTAAAAGCTGCTGCATTAGGAACTTATGTTGTGTAAACTCAGATGCTTTAAAATGAATTTGAAGAATAACAAATAGCTTCACATACACACAATAACTTTTAATATCTTCATCCAAATGTGGATCCAAACAACATTATGCAGAAGTTAAAACAAGTACCCTATCTACATCGAAGCATGTGTAACACTAAAAAGCAAATATAGGGGCTACAAAACCCATTCAACAACAGTCCCATTTCATGGGTTGTGAAGGAAAACCAATCCCAAACCCACTGAAAATAATCTAATAGCATGCAAGACTGTATTGTGGATTCAGTAGAATGTAATGCATAAGTGGCTGACACACACAATGCCGACATCATAACGGAGTATCCATCTCCTTTCTGTATCTTCACCTTCAGCCTTTATTCTCATCTTAATACTGTCCCTTGCCCACTCCTCTCGTATAAGCCTACATCACCCTGATTTCCTACTGCAATGGATTATTTATCCAGAGAGAACTCTATAAATCATGTCATCCTGACCAGCATGAAATACCTGGGAGAAAAATATGAACGTGTGTGTATGTGAGTGGGTTGAGAGAAATTGCTTCAACTGGACCGCTGTTACAACCATGCTTTTCCTGTCAGTGTTGAGCTTACGTCTTCCTCTAGAGATAAACCTGAATGTAGAAAAGCATAAGAAGCCTGAGCATAAAAGTTTCATAGTTTGCACTGCATATTCATAAAACTTGGCAAAGGTATAGAGCACATACAGTGTTATGAGACAGTAATGAGTGCAGAGTTGTACTAGCATGTATGAGAGTTTAAAATATTTAAACTACACATGAATAATTACTTGAATGAAGAGGAAGTTGGAAAAAGTAGAAGAAGGAGAGCTATGATTGAGATCAAGTAAACACATCATAGTTGATTTGAGGCAAATTAGTTGGAAAAGGTATCTGGAGAATTCGACCATAGAGCAGAGAATAGAACATCAAACATGTGGGATGAATATCAAACAAGCAATTAAAGGTGTGTTTGGAACAAAGCATTTGCCCACTGCTGTTAAGTTATATAACTGCAGTTTCCTCTCTTATCAGACAGTTTAGGTACAATTCTGTCACCTACTAGGGTAGAACGTGTTTTTTTCTTTATAATACATCTATTTTATTTTCATATGAGTCTAGTTTACAGTAGCATCGTTTTGAAAGCAAACTCCTCCAAAACATTTAAAACTTTTCTTGAAATTGCTGTGAAAATGTTTGAGTCTCCAGAGTGTTATTTTGTATCAACTTTGGTACAAGCGCACTTAAGATGTTAGCCGGGTGACGGCTTATGGAAGTGCCGCTCCTTCTGATTGGTGTCACACACTCAAGGATGTTTGTCTTTTCAACGGCAGTGTCACATAGGTTAGCAGAAGTGAGACGCCTTAGAGCTCCTCACCTGTCAGCACAGACACAGATGGCTAAACAGACTAAGAGTGATGTAGGGAAAGTGAGAAATGGAAAAAATGGGGTAGCGGCAGATAAGGTGGCTGTCTTTCAAAGGTAAAGATAAAGGGAGATAGGCAGCAGGGACATAGATAGAAAAGGGAGTGACTTGTTATGCCAAATGAGAACACTGCCATATAATTGTGGCCATTACCATCATTAGTCTTGTACTCATATCCACTTGGCTCACACTCTGCCCATACTCTTGCCAGCCTGCACAATGCCCCTAAAATAGCCTTCTGTTTTAAATTATTCATGGTGATAGAAATAGACAAATTGCAGCAGGACAATTCCCTTCCTTTTCACGAGCATATTGCTGCTTTATACCTTTGGAAAACAATGAGAAAGGAGCAGTGTTTTTCCCAGGAATAATCACTTTATCAAAACAAAATGTGCATTACAAAGAAATAATTTTTATTTATCGTGTTGGGCTACTATGAAAACCTCATTAGAATGCATCAAATGTTTGAGTGGATACACTCTACAGTGATTTATTACAGGTAGAGGAGGTCAAGGCTCCCTACCTGGTTGGATGGGCTCTGGGAAATGGAGTGAAAAATGAATTTGTGCTGGAGAGTGATGATAAAATGTGGGACTGTTTGATTCACCACATTTCGCCAGTACTATTAAAAGGTGTAATGGTTGTTTATTTCCAACAGAATAGCCTCTCACTGGTGTCATAACACAGAAGAGTATACTGCTACATGCAGTTTGCTGTCATTCAGTTTTTGAGTAAGATAAAATTGTGGCAAAAATCGAGCTGTAATATCAAAGCTAACCCATTAAAGAGATTTTTCACATTGTAATGCTACAACAGCTGCCTGATTTGTGTGGAGACAATGCTAATGAGTGTTCAAATGAATACAAATGCAGAGTTTAAAACTAATGAACAAGACTGAAGCTGATGTGGGTTATAATTGTCTGGGTTTTCCTCACTATAACGGGAACCTTACACGTACACAGTGATTTGAACTTGAATTTTAGTTGACAAATATTCATTAGAGTAGATTAATTCTTCTTCTAATGTTGAGCAAAAGGTTTTGTATTTATTATGATTAAAATATTAAACTAACCTCCATGATGTTTTGTAGCCTAAATAAAAACCTTACCCCCTGCAACTGAACAAATTCAAAAAGTTAAATAACGAACAAGTGAAGATTGGCTTCACAGTAACTACACTGCTGCAAAGATAATTGTCAAACTTATTGTTTTTTGTAATCTAGTTAAGTTCCTGTAAAATACCCATTACATAGTTTTAAAACGGTATAAATATAATGTAGGACATCTTTAAAATCCTTCTAGCTAGTCTAATAGAACATATGAAGGAGTATCATGAAGGACACAGGGCATAATATCACTAAATCTACTGAAATAATTCTGTGAAACAAGGGAGCTGTTACCAAACTGAAATCTTAGATTGTTGTTTATTACTCAGCGTGGAGTATGTAATCTCCTGTTGCAAATGACTCAGTGTTTTCTTCACTTGAAAACTGATTCCCCGCAGGACAATGTGGACATTTTGCATCTTCTTCTTTTCGTGTTAGTCGTATCATTCTTCAGGCCTCTGCAGCTCTGTCACAGACGTCTGAGTTTACAAAGACTGGATGGGGGTTTTCTGATAGTAAAATGTGCAATTACTATCTACAATACTAGTGGTCTGATTCACCAAAGTTATTGCACTAATGATATTATAGCTCGGAAGTATAAATGTTGCCTTTCTGCCAAAAAATACATTATAATAGTAATAATAATTCCTTACATTTATTATAGCGCTTTTCCAGTGCTCAAAGCGCTTTACAGACACACATTACACATATTTTTATACATGCCATGGTCACTGTGGACAATACCCACAGGAGCAAGTTCAGGTGAAGTGTCTTGCCCAAGGACACAACGGCTTTACAGACGCAGCAGCGGCGGGTTTCACCCCTTGATCTGATGATCATTGCACATAAGACAAGAGCTTGGGGCTTTAGCACTGATTCTTGTGAATTGGACTGTTTTTGCAATGAGGATTGTTTGCATAACAAGAAGCCAGTTTTGCACCTAATTGAATTATGTGGAAATAGCAAAGGAGCACCGAGACGTTATTCAGTTGGCAACGCAGTTAGGGATGCAGCTTATCTTCTGCGGGTGCTTTGAGAATTACACTTTTTCTTCAGGTTGAGCAGCTCCGAAAGCCGTGCACTCATTTTGTGATGTTGTTGCTGGGTATTTGAGTGTAAATTAGGAATTTCAATACTACAATTCAGGCAGGTTAGGCAGCAAGATGAACCAATATTATTCTCTGTGCGATTACTTAAAATGATTGAAAGAGATATGCAAGTATTTGTTAGAAAATAGCATGCACCGCCCCTCCCCACTTGTGACTCATTACAGGGGACATTTTTAAAAGAGCAGGCTATGCATGTTCTTGTTTATATTGTGTTTATTTCTTTATTGCCCCAGCCTGTGCTGTTACAGCAGAGTGCCTTTCAAAGAGCGCTCATTAAGAATGCTTGGTTCACTTCAGCAGAAAGAGGCCTGAGAGCCGGATGGAGAGGGAGGAAGAGAGGTTTCATATTCATTCAAAATCCAATGTTTGAGAGAGGAGAAAGGCAGAAGACATTTTGAAAACAGACAAAGAAAAATCATCCAGCATATGAGAGGGGAACAAATGTAAATGAAGGAGAGCGGGGCAGAGCTCCCCACTCAGACTTTAACACACACATTGTTAATTTGCAGAAGAAGTGGCTCTGAGGCAGAGCCCAGATATTGTGTTTGTAAAAGTGGCACAAGTTTAAATTGCTGAAGGTGTATTAGTCCAGTTGTTAGTTCTGCGAAAAGAGCTGCGGTTCACTCTTTTGTGTGGTGCCGTATTGTCTCTCCGATGTACTTTTTGCAGCACACTCTTATGATGATTATAGGCAAGGCAAGGCAGGGTAAGTTTATTTATCTAGCACTTTTCAACACAAGGCAATTCAAAGTGCTTTACAAAAAACGAAATACATTAAGAAAATGGCATTTCAAATCAGTCATTAAAAAGAAAAGATAATAAAAGAAACATTAAAAGAAAATACATGGATAAAAGTTACAGTGCAGTTTAAGATGTGAATAGTTCAATTAAAAGCAGCGACAAAGAAAAGTCTTTAGTCTGGATTTAAAAGTAGTCAGAGTTGCAGCGGACCTGCAGTTTTCTAGGAGTTTGTTCCAGATATTTGGAGCATAATAACTAAACGCTGCTTCTCCATGTTTAGTTCTGACTCTGGGGACAGAAAGCTGAATTATAGTGTTTATTAGTGTTGCGGCAGGTCGTGATCCTCAGATACTGACTTCCTCATATCTTATCACATCAACTAGATCAAACTAACCGTGACACAACAGCACAGCAATGTTGGAGGCTAGAATAATCACTACAGTATTAATTCTCTTCTTTTTAGATAATGGAGTAATCACACTTCTGCATGCTAATTAAATCATTAAATCCCCTCTGCAAAAAATCCTTGTTATATAGGCCTACAGTAAAGCATTTATGTGTGTGATTTAGTCCAAGATGGCCTCAGTCTTTTATGATACGATATAGATGGATTTAAATTCCTCTTGAAATTCTATACCTCTTCTGTATACACTTTAACTACTCAACTACTGTCTCAGGCACTTAGCAGCACCAAGTTATGATTTTAATATGAATGACTTTAAACCATGACTTTTTTGATCCACTCATAAAGTTAAGTATCATTCAACATTTTGAAAAGTCTAGTGGGAAAGCATGGGTGAATATGCAAAACAAAAAACTAGTAAATAAATAAAGCTCCAGCTTATGGAAACAAAGATTCTTACTGCATGTTCTTTCACAAGCGTAATAACATACTGTATGTAACAGCCTGTCCTCCTACAAAAAACGACCATATAGGTCGATTGTTCAGCAGCTAAATACGACCCAGAGTCACGTTTGAAAGTGTAGCACCTCTAGTGGTCGTGTAAGAAACAACATGCTCCTGTCGATTGCAAACGCTCCGGAGGGTCGTTTATTCACAAATAACCCTCTCTGGAAAATCCTAAATTGTGGAATAGTTTGGCCATTAAAATGCTTTTTTATTAGATTTCTAGCGAGAAGTGTATATTGTACTTTTATAATCTACGTCCAGTGGATGTGTAGGATCTACAGTTTGATAGATATACGAAGATGATTTGAGGTCTCGCCAGGAGAACGTGTACTGTATATGGGGCAACTTCCATGTAAAGTTAGCGTGGGTGAAAACAGTATTTCCGGTCTCGAAGTTTCATAATAAAACCGGAAGTATTCCCCACACTGTCAAATGATTACACAGTGATATCTCCATTACTCATCCACTAAAAAACATCAGTTTATCCTTGTTAATTACACAATATTGATTGGTTTAAATTGTGTACAATGCTTTTGTGTTTTTAACCTTCGATTCGGAGAAACAAATTGTTTTTTCGGAGTTTAGACACTACAGAGTTTCCGAAGACACTACACTACCCAGAATCCCCAGCTATCGTTTGGGACTACAACATCCGCCTTGCTTTACAAACCCCGTGATTAGCCCTCAAGCTCTGTGATTAGATATTGGAGTGGCAGTGCGACAAGGTTACGCTGTCAAACAGCTCTTTGAAATGGAATGGAACCACGCCAGACTATCCAAAACTGGACTTGGACGGGTCCAGCCCGGCCCTCCCCCCCAGAATTACACTTGCTGGCTATTGTGTGTTTCGCAACATGTTCTATGGCACGTCGCTACTGGGAAATGTAGTTTTAAAAGACGTTTTCGTATTTCCCACAATTAGAAGTTTCCAGTATTAAACTGTATACATCCCTGGAGGTTTAGGGGATACGAAACACATTGGTGTTATCACATTTAAAACATATAATTAATACATGGGTGAAAATTGCTTGTGTCCATAATGGGCAGCATTAATACCACATGACAGCTAAGGTCAGAAGAGCTTTATTTAACAGCTGGTCTTATGTCTGTGACCCCTCCTGTTGTTAATTGATACACCTGAAACATGCACTTGTCAAGGTTCAGATGCACATTTAGCAAATATGGCAGTAGCCATCGATCATCTTAAGTTAAGATACTTTATTGATTCCAAGTTGGGAAATGTTTTTGTTACAGCAGCATGTACTACTTTGTTCTACTCCACTACAATTCAGAGGTTAACCTGGTATTTTTACTCTACTACATTTATTTTTGTTACTTTGCAGATTCTGATTAATGATGTGAAATATAAACAACCCTTAAATCAGACTTTAGTTACACCTGAGTAAAATTCAGCCTTATCAGTTTGTCTGTTTTACACATCCTCCTGTTAATATCTTTGGACGTCCTGCACTAAACTGTTTTATTGTAGAGATCACTACAGTATCTTCTTGATATTTTCCATTCTATATTTCTATCATTGACCCCTATTTTGTATGTAGGCTACTCTTAATATTTAAATGTTTTCATCAAATATAACTTATTCTACAACTAAATTCAATAACGTGCTTTAACCACTAGGAGGTGCGGTTTAGACCAGTGGTCTAGTTAATAAAACATAATAATATCGTACATAATATGACTATAAACTTTATTGTGAAATTAAAACAGAACGTTAAAGGAAAATACAGTTTCAGTCTCTCGATATGAAGCTTATGCATTGTACCATGAACTTGTATAGACCTGTAACAGTCAACTGCATGAGGAGTTGGAAAGGTAGTTCAGAAAATCAGTAATATCTTTAAAAACTACAAAAAAGTCCCTTTCTATCAGCTGTGCACCGTTATGGTGTAAATACAGACTATCTACTAATTGGATCAAATATAAAAGACAGCCGAATTAGTGTTGATACTGCAAGGAGACGTATTGTGTGAAAAGAAATGGAAGATGTTGTTTAATTGTTGATATATTTATGGTCCACGTCACGTATTCAGTTTTGGCGGCATCTCTTCCAGTTTGTCAAAAGGTCTTCTGATCAGGGCTCTATAAATACATATCTAGGGCAGATATGTAATATTTAATGCAGCCGAACCGTGTATTGCAATGCCGTTATGTGATGACTTTCAAAGAGAAAAGCAAGAACACTCGGAATAAAGTATTATTATTATTTTTTAATGTTTTCCGATTTCATATCACATAAACACCATATCCCGACGTGCATTGCGGCATGATCAAAACCTCTGAAAACAGAAATGTGTCTCTCAGAATCGAAAGAGAAAAACCTATGGGAAAAACACAAAAGCATTGTACAGAATTTAAACCAATTAATGTCGTATAATTAACTAGGATAAACTGATGTTTTTTAGTGGATGAGTAGTGCAGATATCACTGTTAAATCATTTGATCATTGGTTTTATTATGAAAACGGCGAGACCGGAAATACTGTTTTCAACCCGTAACTTTACATGGAAGCTTGCCGCATATACACGTTCTCCTGATGAAACCTCAAATCATCTTCGTAATATCTATCAAACTATAGATCCTACATATCGACTGGACGTGGATTCTAAAAGTACAATATATACTTCTCGCTAGAAATCTAATCATAAAGCGTTTTAATGGCCAAACTATCCTACAATTTAGGATTTTACAGAGAGGGTTATTTGTGAATAAACAACCCTCTGTAACGTTTGCATTGAACGGGAGCACCAGAGGCCGACCATTTTAAAACGTAATTATAGGTCGTATTAAGCGCTTGAACAAACGACATATTTGGTCGTAATAAGGGCTTAAAACAATCGACCCATTTGGTCGTATGAGTTGGAGGACTTGTTGGTATGTAAACATAAGAATAGTCATGAACTTCAACAGCAGGTGGAGGTTCCTTGGTTGCCAATTGCAGTTTAAAGCGCTTGAAAAAGCCTAGAAACAGAACCTACAAACCGTGAAATAAGGCAACCTCATCAGTTGTTGGGCCTCCTCGGTCAGAAAACATGGAATTCAACCGACCATTCAGATTTGGCTTACCGGAGACGGAGGGTTATTAAGATGTACATGAAAGTGTTTCGCTACCCAACTCGATCAACAATATCAACCAATAGTTAAATGGCATATTCAAACGTTGTGCATTCTAGCAGATTATTTTCTGACTGATCAGTAGTACCTATTTAATATCAGCATTGTAATATTATTGCATCAATCAATCATTTTGACGGTAGACATATTATATAACTATTGCCAGTTTGTCTCGGCCTATAGACTGTTTTTCATCATGCTACTGGATTCGGCTGGAAATCTGCTGGATTGGTTCACAACAAATGACCTTGTTCTTTCTGGAATATGTAAAAGGATAATGTAAAACAGTCAGTGTTATTTACAACCAGCCCTAATTATTTCATGCGTGCGTGCGTGCGTGCACCTTCCAGGCCTAGGCAATTCATCAGAAAGTGGTCAAGTACCAGATCAGTGATGAGAACATTTAGAAAATGGAATGAGCTATTCCTTCACTGGGCTTCAACATGAACATTGATTTTCAAGGCAACTTCTGCTGGTTATAATGATGTTTTCACTGCAGTAAAGAAGTACAGGGAGAGTGTGTGTGTAGTGTGAGAGAGGTCATCGACTGCCTGCATACGACTGAGTAAACCTGCCACTGAGATTCTCTCTCCCCTGTTATCTTCTTGATTTCCTCTCCACAGCCCTGCAGAGAGCTGGACCCTGAACTCATCTCTAGTCCTGTACAGCTGCCTCTACCTGCTCGTATAACATCCTCCTTGACCCCAATATGCTGGCCTGAAGAAGCTATCAGCCGACCTGGGGAAGCGAGGTTACAGTGATAATGGTGAGCTTTAGGAAGTCACACCTGCAGGTTTGCTTGGGGCGACTTTATGAGCCATGCTGGTCTTTTTTTCCATTTGTGTATTTCCTTTATTTTCTTTTTCCTCTTATTCCCGTTTTCTTTCACTATCCTTTCTTTTCTCCTGCCTCTGTCTCTTGCTTACCCTTTGCCAATGACTTAGGGAGAGGTGGTACCTTAGTGGTTAATTTCAGAGGCCCTTCAACTTCTTAATTTTCTGTTTTCTGGGGTAGGCAATTACAGTAGTGAGGAGAAAAATTAAGCAACAGCTAAGCGTAACATGAACACCATTCCACCAGCTGCCACTGCAGAGCTAGATATCAGTGTTTATGTCATTGGAACGCCGTGCCTTTGTAATTGCCTTTCCTTTCACAGAATAATACAAGGAAATTGTAAAACTGACTGAAATACAAAGAGAAAGTAATAGCACTGTTTACAATGATTATATGTGTGTGTTATGTACAGTGGCATAAAAGTAGATGCATTCGGATGCATGTTTGTTTATGCACACACAAAACACAGCGGGGCTTCATTTGGATGCTCACAGCTTACAAGCATGCTTGAAGCTACGCTATGCAGTGTACAAGCGGACATAAGTGGGTCAAAGAGCAGTTGATGGATGTGTAGAAACAAACAATACCACCTGAAGTTCTTGCCCTGTGATGTAGCAGCCGTCGGTGCTTCGTCTCTCCATAGATGAAAGGAGCTGCTGACTCCTTTGGCGTGCATTCGCATTCAGAAACACACCTTTCACCTTACAGTATCTGCTGTCAAACACAGCCACCTCGAACTTCCCCAGAGAAACCCTTTGACCACACATCAACGACAAGCCTCCTTATCATTGGCCTAAACAAGCTTGGTGCATGTCAAAACTTTGGACAGCCGGGGAGCGGGAGTGGGAAAAAAAGAGTGCGGCTTCTGCAGGGAGAGCGAACGAACATGCAGAGAAAAGAAAGAGAGGGAGCAGTGAGTGTGTCTGACATTTCTAGCGCCATATTTTGCGATGAGAGGAGACCTAGAGGGAATGGAATTGAAGAAGCCTCCATTCCTGCTCTCAACACCCACACACTCCTCTAGCATTTGTTTGGGGCATCTTTGCATTGGCTTGCCTCAACCGATAAGGCACGCAGGGGGTTGAGGACTTGTCAAGGAGTGGCTCTGAAACACAGAGCAAGAAAGCGAGACAGAGAAACAGTGCGATACAAAGGGAAGAGAGTGAGAGATGGAATAAGACAAAGAGACAGCTCAAGTGATGGCAGAACAATTGCAAGGGTCTAAGGGCTTGTCATGATGAAGCCCACATCTTGTGTCGCTACAGGGGGCAGTACCGTGGCTGTTAAATTTAAACACACACTCAACCTCTGCAACACTTTGGGCACCTTGTTACTACGAGGCCTAACCGTGGAACTGCCTTTATGTGAGAGTAAACACTCTTTTAATATCCCCTTTGTGACCACTGCAGTTTCACAGTATTTTCCTCGTTCTTTGGGGCCTTACATTTTAAACTCTGTTTAAACGTTGCACCCATTGCTTATTATCCAACTGTTTTCAATTAAGATGCTCTGTGTTAGCAATATACTGGCGTCATTAGTATTGTGTTTGAACTTGAGTAAGCGCTAAGAGAGAGTTTTGTGAAAAGTGGACATTAAGATATCCTGGCTTTTCGTCTCTAGTGTCGATTCAGAAATCAGTGGATCCTACAATTCCCATAATGCATGGCAAAAGAAAAAGCAAATACGGTGTTTAAAGTTCCCCTCTTTCAAACTTCACACCTGCAGTTTGTAGCTGACTTCCTGTTATTCATTTGTAATTTGCCTAGACAACCCTGGTAATATTCTCTCAGACTTGATTAATGTATCCCAAGAGTCAGAACAAAAACATTATTAAACAGTTTTAACATGCTGTGTTGTACAAACCATGATGAGTAAACACATTTTGATATGTACAATCAGCAGAATCCCCCCTCAAGAAACCAGACAGGTTGTCCACCAAAGGAAAATGAGCCATCCTCAGCCCTGTTCCCCTTGTTTCAATGCTGCAGAATGTCCATGTTCTGTGTGCCATACCATTAATAACTGCAAGCGTATGCTGCATTATCTGCATCTACTGTAGGCTGATTAAACAGGATATGCTCAGACAACACTTCTGTGAGTCCCCAAGATCATTCATCAAATGCTGGGAAAACAAACAGATTGGGTGGATAGTGCTGTATGACCACACTCTTCTCAGATTTCAGCTTACAGTCGAAGTTTAGTTAATGAATAATAACCTTGGAAGCTACACTAATGAATACAGAACAGAGCTTTTAGTACGCTCCTTTGACTCACTAAATATAAATCCAATAATAAAGATATTGAGAAAGCAGAATTTATGCTAATGCTCCTTTACTTGTTTATTTTTCAGATGATGCTCGACTGTCTGGCTGTTATCATCCCAGCAAACTGCTGACTGTGATCAATAGATGTAGTATGGGTTTGCCCTAGCTAATAAACCCCTAGCCTCTAAAGTTACAACCCTCTCTTCTTTTCATGGTTGGCCCTCCCTCCAGCTCTGCCTTTATATGTGTTGTATCAGCAAAGTAAATATGCTGGCGGTGATTGAGAGTTTAAAGGTCATCCACAGTCCTTGCAGAGACGTGCTAGGGGTGTGGGTAGAGGGATACATGTCATTCGCAGTACGGGCAGTGTAGCCAGTGCTTGAGGCCACAAGGTCTGATGTAGTGCTGCACGATTCTTGCTCAAATGTGAAGCACGATTTCCCTCCATAAGAATTGAGATCACGATTCTCACACGATTCTCATCGTTTCAATGAAAATATTTATTGCACTCTTACTCTTAGACGTCACGTGAATACAATGAATTTAAACAGACAACATTTGTCTCTCTTGTAACAAAAATATTTTATGGTGACGTTGACATTTAATAGGTTTGTGGTGTTACTCATTTCTGTGTCACTCATTTTTGTTTTTCTTGTACTACTAGTCGCTCTCGTCACTCTTTGCTAATCAGTGCTAATGCTAACGCTTCTGTAAACATACTGCCGGCTCCTGCCCTCACGTGCTGCAGTCAGTGAGTGTTGCCAGGTATACGTATTATATATATTTATGGGACGGGTGGCGCAGTGGTCTGTGCGTCCGATCATCAGATCAAGGGGGAGTGCTGGGGAACTCCAGTTCGAAACTCGCTCCTGCCGCCACTGCGTCAGGCCGTTGTGTCCTTGGGCAAGACACTTCACCCGGATTTGCTCCTGTGGGTATTGTCCACAGTACATGTATAATATCAATGTGTACTTGTAAAAGCGCCTCGATGACCTCGAGGCGTGAAGATGGACGGTGTGGCGCAGTGCGCTGTGCAATGATCATCAGATCAAGGGGTGATACCCGCCGCTGCTGTAAAGCCTGTAAAGCCGGTGTGTCCTTGGGCAAGACACTTCACCTGAACTTGCTGTGGGTATTGTCCATTGCATGTATGATATATGTGTAATGTGTGTATATGAGTCATTGAAAAAGCGCTATAATAAATGTAAGGAGTTATTATTATTATTATTATAAGCCACATGGTTGCTTATTCCTTCCGCAAAAACTGGCAACACTAGTGGCTGCAGCGTTAACACTGCATGAGGAGAGACAGAACAGAACATGGTACTTTAATGTTACATGTATAGAGTATATTTGCTTTACATCGTTTAAGTATGATTGACATTGCAAGTTGGTATTATTCAGAAGCAAAAATAATTTTAAATTTTTTTAAATCAGCATGACGTCATAGGATCGCCGTAATTTAGAAATGAGATCACATAGTTGTCTGAATCGAGATCACAATCTTTTTTCGATTAATCGTGCAGCAGTCTGATGAAAACAAATCCATCACTTTGCTGCCTGGGTAACAGTCCAGCTGAAGGGCTACAAGGGTGCACAGGGCTTTAGAGTTTGGATGCAGAGGGAGAGATGGGAAGGGATACACACAAAACATTGTGTGTATGTTTGGTGGAATGATGCTGAGCTGGCCAGTGAAGCCGCAGCAGACTGAGGATGTTTAAAGTCAGGGATGAAGAGGGATGGAGATTATCACAGCCTGGCCACACTCTTCTTCTTGTGATCAGAGTTGGCTTTGATCTCAAATCTGGGATAACAAGGAAAAACACGACAAGAAAGCCTCTGTAATACTGTTCCAACACACATCAAATTCACACAAAAAAACATTGCGTTTGCACATTATAGCTTCAAAACAGATCATTAATAGCCAAAGATGCCGTAAGAATAATAACCAAATGTTTTTTTTCAACATTCTGTAATTCTACACACTTTGCACAATGGTCATTATCTTGAAATATGACCACAACAAGTATTCATTGTTTGTTTTTTTAAAGAACTGTTTTGTAGTCTGGGTGGAAAAGCCTCTTAAAAGACCTTTTACATAAAGTATGTTACTCACTGTTTAACTTGCTCCTGAAAGCTGTTAGATGTTCTTCAAAATGACAATAAACTCTTATGATTGTCTAAAAGCTGCCTCTCTAACACGTGTGCTCTGACCTTGCTGGAGGGTGACTGGCAAACAGAGAACTTCCCAATAGTGATCATCAAGGTATCACATTATCATTATTGAAGGGATATGGCTCATTCAATGTACATCTCAAGGACCATTCCACTCCCTCGCCACTCTACATCCTGCCAGATGAAGCAGAAATGCTCTACAAATTATAATTATGTAATTGGTGTCAAATGAAGGCGAAAAGTGTTGTACAGCTCTTACAGCACATAAAGGGATATAATAAAAATGCTATCAAACAGGCACATAAAACATAGATTATGTTCCTCTCCTAACCTTTTCTTACTTTAGTTTTACAACAGTACATTTGTGAATTAGATTAAGGGTCGATCAACCAAACTAATTTCTACAGATGAATAAAGAATTTCTTAGATGTGACCCACACACTGGCAAACACGGTATCATCACTAAACGCTTAGTCACTGGGTGGAAAACAGCTTCTTTCTGATATTTGATTGGCCAAGAGTGCTGACTCCATCTAGTCCCAAGAAGTTTAGCCAGACAGTGTAATTGCTAATCGTTGGAGCTTGAGAGTTGAGACACACCTAACAAGGCGTGCCGGGCCCTTCGCCTTGAGTACAGGCCATTTTCTGAGGCTCTCTGACTATAGTGAAAGTGATATGCTGTCCCCTGATACCAGAATGATGCACATCATGCTGCAGCTTCTAATGGGCTAATGGGGGGAGTGTGGAAAATAATGAAGAATAGCCTCCACTCAGATGGATAAAGAAAAAACCCAGAGAGACTGAGGTAGTGCTGGTGAAAAAAAAGAAGATGAAAGTGAGTGTGAGAAAATTGGAGAAAGAAATAAATGGAGTGAGAGAGAAAGACAATGTGAGCGAGATGAAGTGACAAGGGTAAGAAAGTGAAAGAATGTGGGGGGAAAGGGATGTGGGAGGCAATGCAGTAGTAGAGACAGTGGTGAGAGAGTGTGAAGGAGGAGGAAAGAAAAGGAGAGAGATGGAGAGGTAAATGGTCATTATAAAGATAGAAGTTGGGTGAGGGAAACACAGGAAAAGAGAGATGGTGAAAGGGACTGAGATAGGGTGTAAGGAGAGATAGAAACTGTGAGGGTGCTAAGAGGTTGAGCGGAAAAGCCATTTAGAGCTCTAATCAGATTGCTATTGAATGTGCAGGAATTAGACGTTTGGCCCCGAAGCCATCTTGGCCACGAGCAGACATACTCAGCATCCATCGATCCGAGTACAGTTGGATCGTTGTCAGCCAGACAATACAGTGGCTAAAAACACCCCGGAAACCAGTCCTGAGTGCATGTCTTTATACATGTACTGTATGTGTGTGTTTGTGTTTGTGTGTGTGAGCAAGTTTGTGAATTGGAGGACATGTGGGATTTTCAATCGAATCGATGCCGTGTGTGCATGACTGTGAGCCTCTATTTTTTTCCATGTGTGTGTGTGTTGTGTGATGAGAACACTGCAGGGGAGATTAGCGGATTATAGAAATTAGTTTAGCGTATTTGTAATGCTTGTGTTGCAAGATAATATGCTAGCTGTGGAGTGAATTGTCCTTAAATATGCAGGAAATAGCTAGTGTAACATGGAATTCAATTGATTCCTTGCTCAGTGTTATAAATATAACAAAAGGAAATCTTATACAGTAGCATTTTTGTAAAAGACTGAATAAAAGCAATAGCAATGAAGCAAAGCAGACATCAATTCATTATGCATTCTGTAGTTATTTTTAATTAACAGATATTATGTTGCTAATGCTTCCTGTAAACAGTACATTATTTATTCTTGTTCTGTACCAGGAACTGGAAGGATTATTATTTTTGCTTTGTCCTGTACTGGCTGTGTGTTTTCCTGGGAGACAATTTGTCTTTTCCCTTCCCCATCATGTTCTGTCTGTCTGAACGCACAAAAATGGGAATTGTTTTGGACACAAATCGCTGTCAGGGCAAATTGCTGCTGTGGGCTGAATGAGCATTGTGGGTGATGAAGAAAGAGAATGGATAATGAGGAGATGGACACACTGGGGAAGAAGGATGGACAGAGAGGATTAGAGAGAGCTGGGAAAGGGGTGTTGGCAACTGGGCTAGTAAGGACAGAAAATGAACAGACATTAAGGGAAAATGGACGAAACATAGGCGTGGCGACTGGGAAGAAAGATACAAAAAAAGAGAACATTTAACAGAAGGGAAAACAACAAATGAGAAATACCCACAAGTGAGTAAGCAGCTTTGTTGATTCTTGTTGGCAGAATCAACTTGTAGATTGACAGATAGACAGTTGGAGATGAGGACACTCAGATATACGCTTCTTTGTGTGTGTGTGTGTGTGTGTGTGTGTGTGTGTGTGTGTGTGTGTGTGTGTGTGTGTGTGTGTGTGTGTGTGTGTGTGTGTGTGTGTGTGTGTGTGTGTGTGTGTGTGTGTGTGTGTGTGTGTGTGTGTGTGTGTGTGTGTGTGTGTGTGTGTGTGTGTGTGTGTGTGTGTGTGTGTGTGTGTGTGTGTGTTCTCACTCCCATCCCGTCACATATTGACGGACGGTCAGGGCCCCTCTCCGTTGCTATATTACGTACAGGGTACCCCTTGACCGTCAGGCTTCTACGGGCAGGGCGTCCCATAGACCTTCATTGCGGACAGCGGACCCCTTGACCGTCAGGCTTCTACGGGTAGGGCGTCCCATAGATAGACCTTCATAGACCACGTGATCAACAACAATGGCCGACCTTCGTGTTATTCTCGGTGGAAAATGCCTATTTTAAGGTTCATTTGGCCATTAAAATGCGTTTTGATGTCATTTTATGCGATTAATATGAGTTGTTATTTCTGATTATTTGTGCAGTAGATGTACATGATGTTTAGTTTGCTAGTTATGACGAAGATTACTTCATGAATGTACACATTCATGGTTGCTATGGACGCTGCAACAGCTCCCAGACCACGTGATCAACAACAATGGCCGACCTTCGTGTTATTCTCGGTGGAAAATGCCTATTTTAAGGTTCATGTGGCCATTAAAATGCGTTTTGATGTCATTGTATGCGAGTAATGACTTTTTATTTCTGATTATTTGTGCAGTACATGATGTTTAGTTTGCTAGTTATGACGAAGATTACTTCATGAATGTGTACACATTCATGGTTGCTAACGTTTTTTTGGTGGAAATGTGTTTTTTCACAGCAAAGTCACCCTCTGTACTTGGACTTATTGGGAGAATCTAAAGGCAAGAACATCCCAAATATTCATTTAGGTCTTTATTTTAGACCTTTAGTGTTGCCGTCTGTAAGGAAAATAAATGGGGCTCAGAGCCTCGTATTGTTAAAATCTTTTTTTCCTTCTAATTTGTTATTCTTTTCAAAATAACACACTGTTATTTACTCACCAATAACACACAATTATCCTTGCTTTTATTTATTGGTTTAATTCCATAATCTCGGGCTTTTTTGGCGTTCGTCAGGAACTGAATTTCAAAATAAAAATAACCGGAAACAGACGTAGGCATTTCGAGTGATTACCCAAGATCCTCAGCTACGCTGTTTTAGCCGCAATGCATGCTGGGATTTGGTGTTTATATTATATGAAATCCGGAAAACATTTTAAAAGAATAAAATAATACTTAATTCCGAGTGCTCTTGCTTTTCTCTTTGAAAGTCATCACATAACGGCATTGTAATACACGGTTCGGCTGCATTAAATATTACAGATCTGCCGTAGTTCTTTATTTATAGAGCCCTGATGAGAAGACCTTTGGAAAAACTGAAGAAATGCCGCCGAAACTGAATACTTGACGTGGATCATAAATATATCAACAATTAAGCAACATCTTCAATTTCTCTTCACACAATACGTCTCCTTGCAGTATCAACACTAATTCGGCTGACTTTTACATTTGATATAATTCATAGATTATGGTTACTAAGGTTATATTTACACCATAACGGTGCACAGCTGATATAAAAGGACTTGTAGTTTTTAAAGATATTACTGATTTGAATTGGATTGAATTTTGAATGTAAGAATGTAAATACTGAGTCTGAAATAGTATAGCAATATGCTGTAAAATTATGTGAAAGCATGAATAAAACTACACATCTTCAGATGTTGTACATACAAGTGTCCTACACTAATAATACAAAGTTATTATGGCTGTGTGTCCCTTGTGTGCACCGCCTAGTTGTTAAAGCACGTTATTGAATTATTGTTTTTATGTGTTATATTTGATTACAAAAATATTAAGAGTACACATACTTTCATAGGGGGAAAGTAGAAGGTCTGTGATAGAAATATAGAATATAAAAAATCAAGAAGATACTATAAGTGATCTCTACAATAAAACAGTGTAGTGCGGGATGTACAAAGATATTAATAGGAGGAGGTGCAAAACAGAAAAACGAATTAACCTTTATTTAAACATTAAATAACAGATTAAGGTCTTCTTTTAAATAAGAAAAAAACGTTGGGGGTATCTATCTACAGATAAATATTAAGCCTGACAAAGTACTTAACGTCTAATATATTGCTTTCCTGCAATGTTAACTATGTTGAAGCACTTATTTTAACTGATATTATGCATATGGATTATACTCTTATGTAGATAGATAGAATAAGAAATGTGCAGAATATGACTTTTTTAATGGTGGAGGTACACATATTGATAGATGTCTTGTAATGCACTGTTGAGGAACCTGTGACCCAAGTTTTTCATTCATTGCATAACTACACCGTAGTTGTGTATATGATATGTCAATAAACCTTTGAAAATCTTGAAATCTTGAAAGGGATGTGCAAAATAGCCATAATATATAGTCTTTAATTAACTATTAGTAGAGAATAACGAGTAATTAATATACTTTATTACTCGTTTCCATTCATGTCAATTGTAGATACATGTTTAGTCTTCTCAAGCACCAACTATCAAATATCTCTCCTGATTGTTGGCACTTGACAATCACCTTACCTGAATTTTACTCAGGTGTAACTAAAGTCTGATTTAAGGGTTGTTTATATTTCACATCATTAATCAGAATCTGCAAAGTAACTCAAATAAATGCAGTGGAGTAAAAATACCAGGTTAACCTCCGAATTGTAGTGGAGTAGAATTACAAAGTATCAATGAGCTGTCATGTGGGTATATATTAATGCTGCGCATTATGGACACAAGCGATTTTCACCCATTTATTAATTATATGTTTTACATTTGATAACACCAATGTGTTTAATACTGGCAACTTCTAATTGTGGGAAAAACGAAAACGTACAGTAGAGACGTCCCATAGAACATTTTGCGAAACACAATAGTGTAGTGTGTAGTTCTGGGGGGGCGTTCGATTCCAGTTTTGGATAGTCTGGCGTGGTTTCGTTCCATTTCAAACAGCTGTTTGACGCTCGGCGTAACCTTAGCGCACTGCCACTCCAACATCCAATCCCAGACCTTGAAGATTAATCACGGGACTGTACTCCTAAACGATAGCTGGGGATTATGGGTAGTGTAGTGTCTTCGGCCATCCTAAACTCAAAAATGTTGACAATCGCAATGATGCTCGAAATGTTCCTTATAGGCCTACGTCTGTTTCCGGTTATTTTTATTTTGAAATTCAGTTCCTGACGAATGCCAAAAAAGCCCGAGATTATGGAATTAAACCAATAAATAAAAGCAAGGATAATTGTGTGTTATTGGTGAGAAAATAACAGTGTGTTATTTTGAAAAGAATAACAAATTAGAAGGAAAAAAAGATTTAAAAAATACGAGGCTCTGAGCCCCATGTATTTTCCTCACAGACGGCAACACTAAAGGTCTACAATAAAGACCTAAATGAATATTTGGGATGTTCTTGCCTTTAGATTCTCCCAATAAGTCCAAGTACAGAGGGTGACTTTGCTGTGAAAAAACACATTAAATGTTAGCAACCATGAATGTGTACACATTCATGAAGTAATCTTCATCATAACTAGCAAACTAAACATCATGTACATGTATTGCACAAATAATCAGAAATAAAAACTCATTACTCGCATAAAATGACATCAAAACGCATTTTAATGGCCAAATGAACCTTAAAATAGGCATTTTCCACCGAGAATAACACGAAGGTCGGCCATTGTTGTTGATCACGTGGTCTCGGAGCTGTTGCAGCGTCCATAGCAACCACCTTAGCAACCATGAATGTGTACACATTCATGAAGTAATCTTCGTAATAACTAGCAAACTAAACATCATGTACATCTACTGCACAAATAATCAGAAATAACAACTCATATTAATCCCATAAATGACATCAAAACGCATTTTAATGGCCAAATGAACCTTAAAATAGGCAATTTCCACCGAGAATAACACGAAGGTCGGCCATTGTTGTTGATCACGTGGTCTATGAAGGTCTATCTATGGGACGCCCTGCCCGTAGAAGCCTGATGGGCAAGGGGTACCCTGTACGTAATATAGCGACGGGGAGGGGCCCTGACCGTCCGTCAATATGTGACGGGATGGGAGTGAGAACGTGTGTGTGTGTGTGTGTGTGTGTGTGTGTGTGTGTGTGTGTGTGTGTGTGTGTGTGTGTGTGTGTGTGTGTGTGTGTGTGTGTGTGTGTGTGTGTGTGTGTGTGTGTGTGTGTGTGTGTGTGTGTGTGTGTGTGTGTGTGTGTGTGTGTGTGTGTGTGTGTGTGTGTGTGTGTGTGTGTGTGTGTGTGTGTGTGTGAGTGTGACAGTGGATAGAGTGGATAGCGTGGAATGAGGAGGCGGTGTGCCGTTCCTCAGCATGTGAGTGCATGTGGGAACAGAAATACATCCAAATGATGAGATCTGCAGTACGTTCTCTCTCTTCCTCTCCTTCTCCTTTCCTCTCTCTTCCTCTATCTGTCTGTAACCTGACTACTTTGATGTTTGAGGAACAAACTTCAGCTCCTTCCAAAGGCCCCAAATAGGGGAAGGAAAGCTTTGAAGAGCGTAGGAAAACTTACCTAATGGTGTGTGGGTTAGTGGAAAGCACAGATCTTGGCGTTAAAAGCAAAATGATTTATATTCTGAAATAGAAATGCGGTAAAAATCCATGGCATCATTGTTTTGCACATCGGAAACCTTTTCTAATTTTATCATTATGCTTGAATGTAACAGCAAATGCTTCATAATATATGTATATATATGTGTGCTCTCACACCTCCCCACTCACATATTCTGACGCACAAAGATGCAGAAGGTTTGAAAGAAGAGAGACAGCATCTGAATGTTTCAGCGCTACAGAGAGAAACAGTGTGAATATTTCAGCACATTGCTGAGAGAGCTGGAGAAGAGACGATAAAGGAGCTGTGCCCCAATTTCAGAGTACAAAGAATTTTCAAATGGAGTTCAGCGTATGTAGTGCATTCACACGGTGGAAAAATTATAATGCGATGTAAGTGATGTCATCCATGACATAACACAGGTCCCCGCGGATTCAACATTATAAAGTGTGAAACAATCTAAATATAGCACATATCCTCAATTGGTTGAGAAAAAGAATGGCAATATTTTAATTACACATTACACATTACACAAAACGTTTACTTCTGGGTCTCTGAATGGAACTCAAATATGAAGAAATAATTAGGCAGCATAATAACCTAACCTAAAAGTCAATGGCTTTAAGGATCGGATGCTCCAAAAAAACTGAAATATCAGTCTTTATGTAATCTGCCGTCTTTTTTTTCTTCCAGTATAGTCCGTTAGTCTTGGCTGTGACTCATATAAAAAGGGCTATTATTCTGAGACAGTGAGAGCAATTTACTTGATATTCATTGTCTCATTTCAAGTCAAATGTTCTGGAGTCCAAAGCACGCACAAAAGAAATGTGTCACTATTCCTTCGGGAAACATCATTGAGTTAAAAACAGCATTCGTCATTCACCCAAGTGTAAAAATGACTACCGTATATCTTCAAGTCTACCAAAACAATAGATGTCTTTTATAACTCTAATGAAGCTGTGTGGTATTTATGGAAACTTCTATCTCATTGTGTACTACTATGACTCAGAAATAAACAACAACATATTCTCAATAGCTGCGACCACTTACCCGAATGCATCCAAGCGTCATGCAATCACACACACAACTTCATGAACTTGACACTGCCTTCCATGTGAAATGTCAGCGACCTGGGATAGAAAAAGTTGTCAACGGGTGGGGAAAACTTTTTGTGGACTGACTCCCAAACAGGGAGCTATAGAGCTGCCGATCACAGCTAATAAACAAGAAGGATGGCAGCCTCCTCTCCACATGGCTGGTTGTTAAATCTTTCTTTTCCAGTGATTTAGGTCAGTGTTCAGATTGGTCCCTACAGTACACATGAGCAGATGATAACTTAACGCTTCATGTTAGGCAAGGTCACATATGTCCAAGTTCATTATGCCTTCATCATAATGAAGGCAGAGAACAAGTTAAGATGCTTGTCCCTCTGGGGAAGGACTGAACTCTCCTGTAGTTCAGGTCAGCTTTGAATGTTCTGTGTCCTTCTCCTGTCCCCTTTACCTCACCGGACATCTGCTTGGAGGCAGAGAGCCAAAGAACAGTGAACTGTCACTGAAGAATGCTCTGCAAAATCTGCATCCCTGTCCATCAAAACAGGGGCCTGGGCATTTGCAACCGACTCTTGTTGCTCAAATTGTTAAATCAACACGCCAATATAACCAGGAAACTAACTGAAAAAAATAAAGTTCAAATCTATCGGCATCACATCCATAAACATTAAAAACGGAGCATTACAGAAATCCCTGAAATTGCTTTCTCCATTGTATTTGTGTCATTTGTACACATTTACTTTACATTGTGTAGCGTGGCGCGTACAATACATGTATCAAAAAATGTGTCAAACATTGTGAATTTACATAATTCTCTAGGAGTTCAGGCAGAGCGATTTTGTCATTATATATTTGCTTGAATTCCCGAAGGAACTTTATTCATAAAGCACAATACAGTACACATTTACAGGTACTTTACTGTGTTAACATGTTGTCAAGCTTTTGAAATCTAGATTATTACATTTCAGAAGGGTAATATTTGACTTCTTTTGCTCAATTACATTCATGTTTTGTAGGTACAATAGCTTACAAAGAGTATGAGAACCACCTGTACTGGTTAACAACTGAAATTGTTAATGCTTTACTATAAGATTTATATTTCTTCTTCCACCACTGATTAAAACATATTCTTAGCCAATGCAGGAAGACAGGTGTCGGATTTAAAGAAGAAAAAATATGCAGTTCTTCAGGACGCGGCTCATTAGCAAATGTGTTGTCACCACCACGTCTGTTGACTTAAGTAAACTGTCACAGCACAGCGAGGAAAGGATAAGCTCATTCATCTTCATTCAAACATTGAATTTAAGAAGTTTCCTTCTGTGCATTAAACTTATTTCAAGACATGCTATATATCTACAAAACAGTCTTTCAAGTCAAAGTCTTTGAAGTTTAATAAATAGGAGTCAAAACAAAAAAGCTTCACCGTTATCTGAATACAAATGGAGGGGACTGGTCATGGGCTGTGAGGCAGAATCTCAGTTATCAATGACACAGTGACTCCTACGTAATCCTTATATCTGACATGTCTGATTTAAAATAGGTCATTGCTCCATTTAAACGTTTCCTTGATTATAATAACACCCACTGTTATTTCTGGTTTGTTTTACCTGCAGGTGTAGCCTAAAGGTTAGATGGGTGGTTGCACTCAGTGTGCCCTTGAGCAAGGCACCGAGCCACCATTTTCCTCCAGAGGTGCTGTCAGTAACGAGTTGTTGTTCTGCAAAACTCCCCGAGGGGATAATATGAATATAAAGTGTTGCTGTAAAGAGTACGCTTGAGGAGGAAAAGTAAGATTAATTTCCTGGAAGAAAATGAATGTTGCTGATTACTGTATAAAGGGACAACACTTTCACAACTCTTCGCTGTTCTAGAGAGAGAATCAACCTCGAGTTACAGGCCATCAGTGGTGATTTGCTTAAAATAAAGTGAAACTCTCTCCCTCTTTGTTTGCCTCTCCCTCCTTCTTGTTGAGAGCAGTTTCTAATTAATTAATACCATGCGACTGTAAAATTGCTTCCACCCAGAGTTCTCTATTGTGTGTAATGCCAATTCTCCGTAGCAATTATATTTTCTGTCGTATTTACAGAGAAGTGATTGAGCATTAGCCACAGAGTTAACACATTCTTTTATGCATTCTAATTCTTGCTGAAATTCATCTTCAGACCTTTACTGTTGTGTATTATGTGAAGGACTTATGTGCACATGTGAAGATTAAACCTCCAGTAATTGATTTTTGGCCAACACAACAATAAACAGATTATCACATTAAAAAGTGTATATGGTAAACATGTTGCCAATTATAGACAAGGCTGGCGTTAGCATTCATTAAAAGTGGAGATTTTGTGCACCTGATAAAATGTACGGTTTAATTAGTGTCCTTCTTTTAGCTGTTTTACTCCAACTCCCGGGAGACATTTGTAGCTCTCTGCTAAATGTTACACTATATTCACCAGCTGAAGGTGTGTCTTTGCTCTTAGTGCTGTAAATTGCAGTAGGTTAATCAGAGCATTTTGCTGAAAACAGCTGCCTGCTGTTGATGGAAAGCTGAGATGAGAGCCATGAGTGTGAACCAAAACACAGTTGCAGGTTGTAAAACGAAATCAATAGAAAGGCACTTAAAAGCTTTTTATAGCTGAAGGGATATGCACAGTCATGTGATCATTTGTGTGGGTTTCCCCCTGACCTATACCCATAGTTTATACAGTGTATAATACTTAACACTGTCCTAAAAGATTCTCAACTTATTAAGCAATGAAATACTTCAATGAGGGGACAGGCAATGAAGCATTAAATGATCACATTGGATCATATCATAGTAAACACTTTATATGCATACACATATATATATATTTTTTTGTGATCAACTTTTTATTGTTGTTTTGTTTTTTTTGCCCTCACAAAAGGGACTTATACAGATACAAATGATATAGACAATACAAAAAGAAAAACCAAAAAATATATATATAGGGAATCCTATATAGGGAATGTCATATAGCTGTATTGACATTGAGCTGTAAAAATCATCTGACAAAATCAAGTAAAGAGCTTGAGCTGGTGTCACACATGTTCTAGTTGTTCCCTAAGTCTTGGTGACAGCTGGTTAGATCCTCAAACTAGCCCTCATCAAGTGTCACTAAAATATAAACTTTCTATCGAGAGAAGCCTCTGGTAAAGATTGTCTCCCAAAAATGTCTCAATTGTGTCTTTCAGTGGCACTACAGTCTTAAACTGTGCGCTTACATTTGGTTAATATGGTCGTCCAGTCCCTTACTGACTTCAGGCAGGCAGTCAGTGCAAATCCAACATGGACTTACATGCAAATGAGATTGTCCGTTAGTGGCACTGGCTTGTGTAATTGTGTGCTTTTATGCAAATGTACATTTCATGAAAATCATTAGCTGAACAGTTTAGTTCATCCACAATCACTAAATGCAGAGGTGAACCAGACACATGCAGTAATTACAGCTTGCATGTTTCTTGATGGCATGGACTGACGGAGGCAAAAGGCTAACAGCATTAGCATAACAGCATCAGTACACTTGGTTCACAGTCAGAGACAAAAACATGATCAGAAGAAACTCATTAATTCATGAGACTAGCAGTGAATGTAATGGACTACTTAATCAGATGCCAACTCCATTGGAAGAAATATGTTGAAAAATGGAAATATTTCAGAGCAGTCAGAGTGAATAATAGTTCTCCATTTTACCTCAATAATTTACTGAGTACAGGTGTATGTTTTAGGACAAAGTATTGCAATGTTTATAAAGGAATATCTGATCCAATATCTACTCTCAATCCAATATCTACCTCTATCCCTGAATCTCTCTTGTGCTCTCCTTCCTTACAGAGCACCTTGCATCAATTATAGAAAACCACCAGTCGAATTGGCTCTCTGGATTAAAGAGAGCAGAACATACTTCCCTTTTCAGATAAATAATAAAGCACCAGGCAATGTGTGATATTGCAAAAGACATTCTGTATTTTGCTATAAATCTTAATTTTGTGAGCTAATAAATGCCAGTGTTCAACCTTTAGTGAGTTTGGAGATATCACTGCTAATATAAATTTCAATATATGTAAAGACTGTTACAACACTGGTATTTAGAAAGCTTTAACACAAAGAAGGCACTTTCTGTGTTTAAAACGCATCCGCAGATTTCCTGACACTTGATTTATCAACGATCATGCTGTTAACTTTCTGCAGCAGATGTTCACATTTGGCATGTGTGAATGTAGCTCATTTCCTTTATTTGGTAGTGCTTTTATGATATAATAACATGTTACTTTTTAATTCACTGAAGCTTTATAAAATAAAGGACTGGTCTTTTAAAAAAGGGTTGAGGTAAGCTGTTATTTTGTAATGATGTGTGAATGACAAAAAATAATGTTGAAAAATACATATTAAATGATGGTGCATTCATGTAGAATTAACACATTAACATTCAGGGGATAAAAAAAAAGCACAATCTGAAATCATTCTTTAATAATTATTTCTAACAGCGGTCTTGCTTACATGCAGCGCCATATAGATAGAAGAGTTACGACAACGAAAGTCCAAAAACGGTTATCGTCACGTGGTTCATGTAGACGAGGATCGTTCCCCGGAAGTTCATAGCGGGCAATGTGAATGCATTGATAACAGGAGATAGAACTACGATTTTTGGTAATTATTAGTGAATAAAGGTTTTGATTTGCAATATTTATACAACAAATCGATATGTGTATGTATTTACATCAATATGTTTTTTAAAAAAAAATAGAATTTGCTAATATTAAAGGTGGGGTAGGTAAGTTTCAGAAACCGGCTCGAGTGCACTAAAATTTGAATGTACACAGCCGAAAAGAATCCGCCTCTTCCTTCAGACTTCCTTACAGAGCACCTCCTCCAACACACATGAACGCGCAATACACGCCCAATTACGGCATGCCCAATGAGGGCACGAGATACGTGCTTTTTACAGTATTACGGCTTCCACAGATGACATTTTTTTATGGATTTTTTGTCAAAGCACTTCAGATATTCATTGCTATCGGGATGTTAAGAGCATTCCATGGAATATAACAAAAAGTGTATCTCGAGCCGGTTTCTGAAACTTACCTACCCCACCTTTAAGTGATAATATTAGGATTAGTGTGAACAACTAGTTTACATGTTAGGCTAACAGTGCCTTGGTTAAAGAGTATGGTAGTCAGGAGCATCACTTTCTAATGTTTATTGATATATTTAGAGGGAGGGGATCTAAAGTAATGCTTTAAAATTCAGATTGGATTCATTTCTACCATTTTCTTAAATTCATGGTAGTTTCAGTAATCCCTAGTAATTGAGGACACAAGTTATCTAAATGACTAATGTCATCTTTATGGCTTTCAGAAAGGACAGGAGACCGACAGGTGACTATCAAAGGACTAGCAGCATGATGATGATGATGATGATGATGATGATGATGATGATGATGATGATGATGATGATGATGATGATGATGATGATGATGATGATGATGATGATGATGATGATGATGATGATAAATGTGTTGTTTAAGGAACATCCATTGCAAATACATGGAATTCAATAAACATTCAATAGCATATCATGCAGTTTGTCTGTGCCTTTTCCTCCGTGTTGTCCTGGTTTGCTGTGCTGCCTCCTAGTCGCCACCATGGTTTGCTGTGCTGCCTGGGGATGCTCAAATCGCTCAGAGAAAGGAGTACGAATGTACGGCTTCCCCACTGACACAGAGTGGAGGAAAAAATGGCTGGCTCAAGTCAGCAGGAGCAATTTCACGACCAACAGCAAAAAAATATGTGATGTAATTATATACAAACACTGCATTTGCACTTTTTCACAAAACGAAAACCACAAAGGCTTGAAAAACACTGAGAGTTGAGACTCAGGGTGCAGGGTGAGGGTCTCAGTGCAGGTATTCAGGCTCCATTGAATCCCCCTCTGGTTCTTGTGCTGAAAGAGGGAGTAACAGACAGGAGAAAGGGTTATACACACACAGCACACCTATTGGATGGGAAATGCCTTGGGGAGATAAGGTGTTTACTTATATAAAACAGTAGTATTAAACTTACCTTATGTTTTCACTCTCACTCAAGTCCCTCTCCCTTTGCCATCAATCCAAAATCAGCTGAGCTGCAACATTATACAGACAGGTAATAATCAACATAATCACAAGGACACAATATGGCTCTGCTAAAAACACTCACTCTTACACGCACCAAAGTTATATTTATCTAATATTTAACTCCCTCCACCCCCGCATACAATCCCGTTTAGAAGCCCCTCTTCTCTAATGCAACATGTTGGACGAAATGACATTAAGAGAACGGAATTTACAATTAAAAGGCTGTTCAACGTGTGTTGCTAACTTGCTTCGGTATCCTAGCTTAATCTGTTATCTGTAAACGTTCCCTAAATCTACTAATTTAGGGATAATCCACTGACATCCTTTAATACACATGTTAATTTGAATCAGATGTACTGATAATATTCGCAATATAAATCTTTAAACTTCTTCTTACCTTTAAAATTCCGTCACGAACGGTCTATTATGCTGCAACTCTTCAGCTCTGCTAGCCTTGGCGCTAACTTCCGGGGAACGATTGAGAGGCTCCACGATCCG